>NW_003852528.1:267240-274595 GCF_000181295.1 Otolemur garnettii | reverse complement strand
GGATTTGAATCCCTATCAGTTTTATTCCATTTCCCTTTATGGTTTGTGGGACGTGATAGAAAGATGGGACATCCTTGTTGTCTGTACGTGTGACTCCTCCAGCCGTAGAGTGCAGCGAAAGCAGTGATGTGAGATGTCTGCGTCTGGGGTGCAGCTTCTACCTGTGTCTCTGCCTCTGTGTCTCTGTCCCCCTCTCTCTCTCTGTACTTGACCCTGGCTGCCATGGTTGTGAGGAAGCCCGAGTCATGGCAGAGGCCGTCTGTGAAGGTCCTTCAGGTGATTTCAGCTCCCAAGCCTCAAGTCTTCCAGCTGCGACATACCCTAGACACGGCAAAATGAGACAAACTGTCCCCTCTGAGCCTTGCCTCAATTCCCAGCCCACAGAAACTCTGAGACTCAAGTGACTGTTATTATTTTAAGCCACTTTATGTTGGAATAATTGTTGCTGCACAGTAACAGATACCAACAGTGTTCCTGGAACCCTGTAAAAATTTATGAAACTTGTGATGTTGTGAGAGAGTATTTATAGATATGATTTACTCTACTTTACTTCTTGATTTACCAAGCATTGCATGTTGTAAAGGCCGCAGGTTTACCCCTCTGAGGGAGTCTTTAAGAGAGAATCCTTTCCGACCTTGGCTTTGCTTGTCGTCTCTGGGGAACCCTAATCCAGTGGCTACTTCTCCTCCTCTTCCTCTTCTTCTTTCTTCCTCCTACTTCTTTCTTCTTTTTGAGACAGGGTCTCACTCACTCTGTCATCTAGGTTGGAGTACAGTGGCATCATCATAGCTCAGTGCAAGTTCAAACACGTAGACCCAAGCGATCCTCCTGCCTCAGCCTCCCAGAGAGCTAGGATTACAGGTGCAAGCCAAGGAGCCCCTCCTCATCTTCTGAAACAGTTTTATTAGTTTCAGAACTAGGTTTGTATCCTGTAGTTCTGTAGATCTGAAGTCAGACATGGGGGCTCACCAGGTGAACCCTTGCTGGGGAATCTGGTAGGATCTGTTCCTGCGCTTCTAGCTTCTAGAGGCTGCCGGCACCTGTGGCTATAGCCCCTTCCTCCTTCCATTTCAAAGCCAGCAAGGGGAGTTGAGTCTCATATCACATTCCGCTGACACCTCCTTTGCTGCCCTGTCCCACTTTTCAAGACACTGGTGATTAAACAGGGACACCTTAATAATCCAGGGCAGCCTCCCCACATCAGGATCATCCGGTTAGTAATGTTAATTCCATTTGCAACCTTACTTCCCCTGGTCATGCAGGGTCACCCGCCTATAGGTTCCAGGGATGAGGATGTGGACCTCTTGGATGGGTGGAATGTTATTCTCCCTATTAATAAACTCTTGCCACTGTCCAATATGCATTTCCTGCTGACTATTTGGGGTCCTCAAGTATGACAGTAGTTGCATTTGAATCCATATCTCTGCATGACTAGAGGAATATTTGAAAGAAACATTGGTTGCCAGAATCAGCCCCCACACCCCTTGGTACCAGGCAGCCCTTCAGAACTCATGCCCTCATACCTCCACTGACGTGTTCAGAATCCCCCACAGGGTCCCAAGGACTGTAGCCCAAACAGAAACACAAACGCAAACAGAAACACAGGTGAACCCGATGAGTTTTAAAAGTTTTTATGCTTTTCTTTCTTTTGCACTCACCTTTTTAGGTCGGTTTGTGCTTATTTGTAGGGTTAAAAGACAATCTTCCTGACAGGCAAAGTAAACAAGGGGAGCAGAAGCTGCGTAGTGGCCAAGGTCACTTTTAGAAAGATTGTCGTATTTATTAGATATCGTTAACATTAGTTTAATGCACAACATATAGCTGTCATCAAGATTTTCAAAATCTCACTGAAAATGCAAATGATTCCTGGATGAAGTCCAAGTTTTATCCCTTTAAGTGGATAAAGTGAGGGGGTGGTTCTTAGGGACACCGAGAAAGTGTTGAGGGTGACAGAGAGAGGACAAGGGATTATTTCACAGTGGAAGGGATGAATGAAAACCAAGCACTAGACACTGCTTTCTAGAAAGTTCCTTAGTTATGGCCATGTGGTCATGGCATTTCATGCCTCACCTTTGCCCCAAGGCCCTAGCTCATACCCTCTGACCTGTCCCCTCCCTTCTCCTGAGGACCCTCGACCTGTCCCCTCCCTTCTCCTGAGGACAGATGCTTCTTTCCACAGTTTCCTTCTCTTGAATTATCAGGAAGGAATTTGCCCCAAACCATGATATTTTATGCTACTCACATATTTTCCTAAATTAAGGAGTATTACTCGGAGATGACGTCTATGGTCCTAATTTTTTAATAGGAGGAGAACTGTCCTGTCAATACATTGGCACCACAGGTAACAGGGCTGGTGCAGTCAAGAGTAACAAATGTTCTGTGAAGCTTTATTACTCAGACAGAGGAGAAATACTGTTTCTCAGAGGATAAGCACAGAGGCTAAATCGCCACCCTGTGTATCAGTTTTCTATAGCAGCTGTAACAAATTAGCAAAAACTCAGTCACTTAAAACATAACATATTTAATTGTCTTACAGATCTGGAAGACAAATGTTAGAAATGTGTGCGTCCCACTGAGCTCAAATCAAGACACTGGGCAGAGCTGAGCCTCTGAGGAGGGGGTCCAGGGGTCTGTCTTTTTTCTAGCTTTTGCAGGCTGCCTGCATGCCTCAGTTCACAGCCCCTTCCTCCATCTTTACAGCATTGGAGCAGTTTTCTTCCGCTCTGACCTGACTCCCTCCCTCCTAAGGGAGTGGTGAGCCCACTCGGATGGTTCAGAATAACACCCCATCTCAGGAGTCCTAATTTAATCATGCCTGCAACGTCCCTTTTGCCATCTGAGGTGAATTTTCACAGGTTCTAGGCACTACATTAACACATAGACATCTTTGGGGAACCTTTGTTCTGCCTACCATTCATGCTGAGAATTCAAGGAAACAGAGATGGGTTTTGCATATTCCACTGAAATACATCATGGGATGTCCCTTGGACACACAGCCATGCCAACAATTACTCGGTGGCAGATGAAAGACTAATCAAAAACAAACCTGTCTGTGGACAATTTAAGCACTGTGGAATTTTCTCATTTTCATTTAAATTAGGGGATTTAATTTAATTTGATGCTTTGAAATGTACTTAACACAATGCATGGGATTATTAAGGAAACCAGTTATACTGAATTGCAGTTATCAAGATATTCAGCCATTTGTGATACAGAAACATAGTTTGTGCTTCTTTATTAACAAATGAAGTAAGAAGATGGTGTGGTCGTTTTATCTAACTACCGTAACTTTGAATTATCAACAAGTTTAAACAATATTTTAAGATATTTGAATGTGATAGGAAAATATCTGATTCCTCTTGGTGGTAAAGTTGCAGGTATTGCTAATACTGTGTGTTTTGTTTTGTTTACATTAATGATGGAAGTATGTGGTACATTTCAATTAAGAGTCCAGTGAAATCAGAGATGTAAATGTTTTCTTTTTCCTTTTCTTTTTCTTTCTTTTTTTCTTTTTTAATTTTTTTGTTTGAGACAGAGTCTCACTCTGTCACCCTGGGTAGAGTGCCATGGCATCATTATAGCTCACAGCAACCTCGCACTCTTGGGCTCAAGAGATCCTCCTGCCTCAGCCTCCCAAGTAGCTGGGTCTACAGGCGCCTGCCTCGATGCCCAGCTAGTCTTTCTAGAGTGCTCCAAGGCAAGTCTTTTTGTTTTTTTTTTTGAGGCAAAATACATGTAATGTAAAATTTATTGCCTTTATCCTTCACAAGTGCCTGTCTCAGTGGTGTTAGGTCCACTCACCTTGTTTTGTTGTGCAGCCATCTCCAGAATGCTTTTCATCTGGCAAAACTGAAACTCACACATGAACCAGTTCCATGTCCAGCTCTGGTGGCTACCGTTCTATTTCCTTTTCCTGTAAAGCTCTCTGTTCTAGGTACTTCATATACATGGATCCCTACGGTTCCCTTCCTTTTATGATTGGCTTACTTCATTTATCATAATGTCCTCCAGAGTCATCCATGTTGTAGCGTGCGTCAGAACTTCCTTCTCTTTGAAGGCTGAATGATATTTCATTGTACGTCTGTGCACATTTTGTTTATCTGTCAACCAACACTGGAGTTGCTTCCACCCTTCGGCCGTTGTGAATAATGCTGCTGTGCCCGTGTGTATAAACATCTCTCTGAGATCCTGCTTCCAGTGCTTTATGGTATAAGAAGGTCTGACAGTCAAGTTCATGAACTTATCCCCTTGTGCTTGTATTAGCAGCACTGTACAAATAACTCCGTAAGGTTTCATAACTTTGCTGTGTCTGTGTCTCACAGCTGTGTTGTGTTGACATGTGGTGGTGTCTTGCTGAGCGGTGTATTTAATTATTGTGTTGCATATTTTTTGTGCCATCCCTGAGAAGGATGGGGCTTGAATTACAGCAACAAACCATTCATAAATTTCTTGTTAAACTTGCAAGAGTGGAAATGAAATCAGGGACATTTTAGTCCAAGTGTGTGGGGATAATGCCATGAAGAAAACAGCAGTGTACAAATGGATTAAACAGTCTTCTGAGAAGAGAGAAAGCATCACCAATGAAAAGAGGTCAAGTGGCAAATAACACACAGACCTGAGGAAAATACTGCAAAAATTCACCAAATTGTGTGTCAAAATCATCAGTCACCTGTGAGATGCACAGCAGACCAAGGAAACATCAATCAAGCAACAGTTAGGACAATCTTAACTGAAAATCTTGACCAACAACTCATGGCTCTTGGGCCACAACAATGCACCAGCTCACACAGCACTGTCTTTGGGGGGGTTTTTAGCCAGTATACAAATAACTGTCTTGGAATACCTTCTCTCTTCACCTGGACACAGTGACTTTTTTCTTTACCTGAAAATAAAGGAAATATTGAAAGGAAGACATTTTGATGACATTCAGGACATCAATGGTGATATGATGACAGCTCCAATGGTCATTCCAAGAAAAAAAAAAGAGTTCCAAAATTGTTTTGAAGGGTGCACTAGGCCCTGCATCTGTGCATATCTTGCCAAGGGGAGTACTTCAAAGGTGACCATAGTGATATTCAGCAATGAGCTATGTAGCACTCTTTCTAGGCTGAGTTCAGGAACTTAATTGTCAGCACTTCATATAACCAGAAGTGACATTTCTGGATAAGACAAGTCCTTTTAATGGCACATCAGAGTGAAGCTCAGTTTCACTGAATTGTCTTCATTCACACCAGGGTAACTGCTTCTAAGATCTGTGCCCCAGAAAGAAGGATACATTTGGTGAAAGAGTGTCATAGAATCAACACTATGAAAGGGACCTCCCAGTTCCTTTTCTACACCAACGAGAAAACTGAGGTCCTACTAGTGAAATGACTTACCCAACATCACCTCACTCATTAGAGACAGACCCAAGAGCAGAAGTGAGCCTGTGGAGCTATAGGTGCTGAGATGGCAGGGGGGTGGGAGTCAGCTGCAGCAGACCCCAGGAGCAGAGGGTGGTGTCAGCCTCCGTGCTGAGGAAGAGGAAACAGTGAAATTATTCCACCCCTGGGGGAAACGCCCCTTCCCTTGTCAGATAGGAAGACAGCCGTGCAGGGACACCCCGCGATGCTTCCACAGAGGCAGAGGCTGCTGCTTTTTCTCTTTTCAAATCAAGGTCAAGGGTAAAGACAGACCTCACCTCCTCAAGCCACCTCTGCAGGTGGAAAAAACACTGGTGAATCAGCTGCTGGGGGACTTACACACGTGATTTGCACACGCGCCTTGGATTTGTGGTGGTGTTTGACGTGGACATTTACAGAGATGTGTGCTGTGGTGCCCGTGTACCTCGTTCCCTCCGTGTGTCAAGTGCCAAATTCACGATAATTCTGAGTGTGTGTGTTCTTCTCCCATAAAATGGGAGATTAATTTGCTTATACTCACTCTATGAGCTGATTAAGAAGCTGGTTTTATACACATAGCTTTGGCTGATGAACAAATTAGACATTGAGAAATCAGATGCAAATGAGTAGTTTACAGACATTTCTGAAATTATATAATCATCTCCCAGATCACGTGGAAGCCGAGAAACTGACTTAGCACGGGTCTTTTGAGGCAGCTCAAAGGGGAGTTTCAGTCACGTTCATCACTTTCGTTTTTCTCATCGAATTTGTCACATATTTCGGGAACAGTCCTTGCACTGCAGCGTCTGGTCACTTTGTCTTATTCTCTGCTGTGGCATTTCCGGGTTTATTGTCCAAATACAGGATTTAATACATTTGGCAAGCCATTCCTTCTGATGGAATAGAATATGAACAAAACAACCACCACCACAAACGATTGCTCTTGTGTTCCTCAATTTTCACCTGTTTTCCAAAAATTGATTCAGTTTAAATATTGATGGAACTGGTGCTGAGTACTAGGCCTGGCACCTTTCAACATCACCTCATTTAACCATCTCAGACCTTGGAAGGGGTCTGGTACTATCCCCAGAGGAGGCCCTGAAGGTCCTGGGGGCAGCGACCTGCCTGGGGCCTCAGTCAGAGAAGACACGCCTAGAATTGAAAACACAATTTTTTGAGTATGGATCCAAGAGTTTGCCATCATCACTGCCATGTCTCTCCTAATTTAAAAAACATAATGGAATATTTCATCAGAATAATCACAGAGACGTTTCCTGGGACATGGAAGACAATCGTATCTAGATTCATGGCTATGGTTTCCCGCAACTCTGAAGAGCATTTTTACCACCACAGACTGGCTCTCTCGTCTTCTCACAATGATTTTGACTAAGTATGACCCCAGCTGAACATGCCAGCTCACTGTCACCCCTACTGCCCAGAGTGTGAGTGTGCACGACCCCCTGTCCTGCTGGGATCCACAGCCACACCCGTCACATGACAGACTGGCCGAGTTTTTCCGCATAGCCCAAGAAGGTGAATGGCCTTTAGAACAGGAAATGGCAGCCATTCAGTTGGACTTACCTCTCCTTTCCTTAAAACAGTGGTCATCAAACTGTGTCCCATGCGATTCCCCACCCCAGGAAGCCCGCATCAAGTGGGGATGAGGATTTTATAAACTTTTCTACTGATAGCCGTGTGTTATAAGACCCCCCATTCCTGCATCATCCTGCCTTAGAGGCTGCTGGTGAGCTGGTACCTAGAGCCTGGCTTCTCAAATGCTGGCAGCCCCAACCCTGATGCCCTTTACGTAAAAGCCCCAACTTTAGCCTTTTAATGTCCAAGGTGCCCGATTAGACACACTCAGGTAGGAAGTGAATTTTTCCAGTACTGGGTGTCAAAATACTTAGCGCCATGATGATTCTTCATTGTCACCTGGAGGCATTATCCATGGGGGCACTTTTGCTGGCCTGATTA
>NW_003852528.1:249653-266157 GCF_000181295.1 Otolemur garnettii | reverse complement strand
GTGAGGTGGCCTCCCCTGTGCCGTCCCCTTGACACCTTCCCCCAGTGCAGAGTGGGAATTAGTGAGGTGGCCTCCCCTGTGCTGTCCCCTTGACACCTTCCCCCAGTGCCATTTTCCTTCTCTCCTTCCTTCCACCGAGTGCCCTTTGCCTCCTGCAGCCTCCTGGTCAGGCCAAGCCTCTTCATTCTTTCCTCTGCCCGGCCTGTCCCCAAACCCATGTGACAGAGGTGTTTCAGGTTCCTGGCAGATAGCTGCTCTAGGGAGCTGACTTAGCCCCTCCATTTCTGAAGCTGCAGGCACAAGAAGAGTCTTGTAACTGCAAAGCGGGTGCTGGCCTAATGGGAAGAGCAGGGATCCTCACCTCGGCCCAGGCATGGTGGGGAAGGGACTACCCTGGCCCAGACACCAACCTCCTGTCTCCTGGAGTAAACAATTTCCTGTCTGGGCCTCAGCTTCCTTACTTGGAAAATGTCAGCTGGACCAGAGAACATGTAGGCCACACTTCTCAGACTTGAACGCACATGCCAGTTACCAGGAGCCCTATTCGGAATGCTGGCCCTGACCCATGGGGCTGGGTGGGGCCTGAGGGTCTGCACTTGTGACGGGTTCCAGGTGAGGCTGTTGGTGTCAGTCTGTAGTGCTCATCGGCAGGCCGCAGGTGCCACCCCCGGAAATCAGGCAGGATGGTAACGTGGGCTCTTAGAGCTCACACAGCTGCCCATGGAAAAGGCTTTTCTGTCCTAATCCTTGCCATTAAATTTCTCTCTAAAATGTTTTAGACCACAGTCCTTTTTGAGGGAGGCCACTGTCTTTATGAAAACCAAGGCAGTTCCCAGGAGTTTCATGGAAATGAACACAGTCCCCATTTCTTTCCCTTGAAAGGCATTTCTCTGGGCTCTAAAGGCCCAGATTATTCCATTTTCCCACACCATCTGCCTGGGTATTACAAAGTCAGAAAGTCACCCCCGGGTTTACAGAGTGAAGTGTCCTCAGTGGGGGGAGGTGAGTGTCTAGCCAGTTCTCTTTCCCCAGACCTGGAGAATAGCCTGGTGGTCCTTGACTTCTGGCAGGTCACCTGCCTTCGGTGTAGCCGGCAGCCTGGGCCACAGCATGAGCTCACTCTTCTGGAAGTGAGGCTCATCCCAGCCAGTCTTATGCTGTGACATTCAGCACAGGCAGACCTGTGTGTGGCACTTCCAGATGGCTCTTACTTATGGATGAGGAAGCAGAGGCATAGGGCCGGCCTCAAGTCACCCCAGGGTGGGGGTAGGGCAAGATGACTGCTCCACCCCCCTCTCCAGGGAACCCCTGAAGCTAACCACAGACAGGACACTACACGCACCAGTTCACTTAATTCAAAGTCTGCGTCTGCCCTAGTTGACTGTATGTCTGGGGGTGAATTTATTCTTTTCTTCAGGCCTTGATTTCCTCATCTGTAAAACTGAGTCACTAAAACACCTGCCCCAGACAGAATTATGATCATGTTTCTAGGACTCAACCCCACCCACAATCTTATTAGCAACATTAGGAACTTTAATGTACGCATATGCAACTACAATATTGAATGTCCTTTTACACGTATTCTCAGACTCTAACTAAGTTCAGGTTAAATGTGTCCTCTGGAATCTTATTTTGCTTTTCAAGGCATACATGTTATTAGGCTGGGTTGGGGTGAGGATAAAAATGGGGCCAGTCAACCAATTGACACATGTTTACTGAGCCCTGCTCTGTTCGAGGCAGGGTGCTAGGGACTCAGAGTACCACGGCAAAAGAGACAGAAAGAGTCACTTCCTCCTCAGAGCTGTCAGGGAGGATGGAGAGTAAGCTAATACACTCTCATCATTAATTAACTAACTTCAAGGGTGTGCTCCAGTGAACTTGAGGTAAGTCACCCTTTGTGTCTGCTTCAGTCCAGGTGTGTGGGGCCACATTTCTGTCTCCCTTTCTCTCAGGTCCATGCATTTATTCCCTGGTGGCATCTGACCTTCCCTTTGACCTTGACCTTCATGGACATGATGTGTTGCTCCAGGGTCAGGCTTGAGGAGCAGAAGCTGGTCAAGTTTTGGCAGACGATGGAGGTTCTTTTTTTTTTTGAGACAGAATCTCACTATGTGGCCCTGGGTAGAGTGCCATGTGTCACAGCTCACAGCAACCTCAAATTCTTGGGCTTAAGCGATTCTCTTGCCTTATCCTCCCAAGTAGCTGGGACTACAGGCGCCTGCCACAACACCCAGCTATATTTGGTTGTAGTTGTCATTGTTGTTTAGCAGACCCAGGCCGGGTTTAAACCCACCACCCTCAGTGTATGTGGCTGGTGCCATAACTACTGTGCTATGGGCGCCGAGTCGATTCTGTTTGTTTTGAAGATAGGGAATAAATGTTTGCAGAGGAAAGGAGATAAAAAAGACTTGGGGGATAAAAAGTGGGGTTTGAAGGCTCTGCAGGAAGAGATGGGGGAGAGACTAAGCAATGGGCAGTCAGGTCTAGAACCCAGATAGAGACACAATGTGACTAATGGGGAAACATCATTAAATTTTACTAAATTGCATGCTAGCCTTTAAAAAAAAATACAGCATTCTTTTCTTTCTATAGAAAACCAGTAAAATCCGCATCACTTGCAGATGCACTGGACCTGGATATGGAGTTTTTATTTGGGTCGAAAGGAGTGCTGAGACTGAGTGAGGCAGGCAGCAAGCCTCACAGGGTCTGGCCTCCCTGGACGGTTGCGGAGGCTGGGTCAGCACAGGGGCTCCTGGCCCTGCCATGCGTGTTCAAGCAGCTTCATCCATCAATTCTGGTCACCAAGGGCAGCATGTTCATTGTCCAGAGGAACCCCCATGGCCAAAGCACTGGGCTATTTGGAGCTGTCCAGCGCTGCAGATGCCAAGACATGGGCGAGGGGCACATAACAGGCAGACTTCTCCATCCTGCCTGGGAACAAGAGGAGTACTGTCCTTGCTGGTGACAGGCTGTTCAGCCATGGTGGTAGAAAGGGATAGGGGCTGACCTGGAGCAGCTTGTAGCAGGTGATGTGACGTGAAGCAGCCTTGTGAGGCCTGCTTCTCTGAGCGCAGCTGCAGGGATTGCATCACCTGTCCCCAAGGTGCTGGTGATGTCAGAGGGCCGGCAGCACTCTTAGAGATTATCCCAAACAAGCATGTCTTCATTATGCTATCCCACCCCGACCCAGGGAAGCTGGCAAGGGGGAGGAATCCAGTGACAATAAGATCCAGAAAGATGGGAGGTGGTGAGAACCTGGCAGGTGACTCTGAATGGCAGGGTTAGGTCTAGAATGAGATCGCATCATCTCCAATGTGCTTTGGCTGACCTTCAGCTGTGGTCACTGATTACACATGAACCAGGTTGGTATCAGTCTCTTGACCTCAATGTGGAAATCCCGTGTTGTGTAGCTTTGTTTAGCTCACTTTCCCCAAACTCTAATAGAGGTGCAGAGCCCATATCTCCTCATCACACATCACTCTGGCTTTTCTGCAGAGAAGGGGCTGGTACAGTGCTGTGTTCTTGGATAGAACTGGTCTGAAATGGTCCAAGATCCTCCCACGTGGGCAGGACCACCACCATAGTAAAATCATGTCCCTCCAAATGCATATCTTGAAGACCAAACCCTAAATTTGATTGTATTTGGGGAAAGAGCTTTCAGGAGGTAATTAAGGTTAAATGAGGTCCTAAGAATGTGTTCCTAATCTGACAGGACTGGTGGTCTTACAAGAGATCTCGCTTTCTCTCTGAGAACACACACTGCACACTGGGGAAAGGCCAGGTGGAGACATGGCGAGAAGGTGGCTGTCCACAAGCCAAGAACAGAGCCCTCACCAGAAGCTGCCCACACTGGCACCCTGATACGGGTTTCCAGCCCCCAGAACTGTGAGAAATGCATTTCTGGTTTTTTTTTTTTGTTTGTTTGTTTGTTTTTGAGACAGAGCCTCAAGCTATCCCTCTGGGTAGAGCTCACAGCAACCTCCAACTCCAGGGCTCAAGCAAGTCTCCTGCCTCTGCCTCCCAAGCAGCTGAGACCACAGGCGCCTGCCACAACGCCTGGCTATTTTTTGGTTGCAGCCGTCATTGTTGTTTGGCGGGCTGGGCTGGATTCGACCCCCCACCACTTTGGGGGTATGTGGCTGGCGCCTTAGCCACTTGAGCCACAGGCGCTAAGCCTGCATTTCTGTTTTTAATGCCACCCAGGCTATAGTATTTTATTACAGAGCCAGAGCTCAGTAAGGTAGCTGCCTGTCTTCCTGGCTTTGCGGCTCCATCTCTCCCTGAGCAATTCCTCCCTGCCACTCATAGGTACCAAACACTATTATAACCCAGCTAGAAAGCAGCATGGGGACATGCTGCAAATGTGTTTATGCCTTTGGTCTTGTAATTTCAGTCTTGAGTGTTTGGGGAAAGTAATTTTTTTTTTTCTTTTTGTTCAGGGCTGTGTTTGAACCCGCCACCTCTGGCATATGGGGCCGGCACCCTACTCCTTTGAGCCACAGGTGCCATCCTTGGGGAAGTAATTTAACAGGAAAGAAATAAGTCTGCATTGACGATGCTCACTGGAGTAGCATGTCCCCAAGTTACCAACTGAGAAGTGCCCCACCTCAGGGGACTATCCCACAGTAGGGAGCGCTGTGTCAACTTGGTGAAATTGTGCTGCATAAATTGTACTGCACAATTCAGGAGGGGGGTTATATGGAGACATGGGAAATATATTTTATAGTATTTGGTCTAAGAAGGCAAAAATGCTCCAGCTCGTGAGTGTTTTAATTGGAAATATGTCCCTGTATAATAAAGGAAGGTAGGAAGAGAATGTGTCAAAATTAAACTAACTTGGGGTAGTGGGATGTTAGGGAATTTAAGATGTTTTCCTTATCACTGAAGTGTCATTGCTGCTGCAGAGGACAAAACAAGGCTTATCCTCCCCAGCTGGCATCCTCACACAGCCTGTTGCCTCCAGGCAGAGGGTTTCTAGACCCACAAGAGGTCTTTGATGCCTCAGTCCCAGGGGCTCCGCCTTCTAATAGAAGAGAAGAACATCCACTTGTCGGGAATACAGCAGGATAAACCTCACCACAGGCCCCGCAGCCTTCCTGTACCTTTCCATTAACCTCACACCTGAGCTCACCTCTGGCTAATAGAGAAACCTCTGAGAAGCCCGGAGCCAAGACCAAGTTCAATTTTCCACAGCTTTACTCTGTCCAGCCCTTTCTCCCATTGACAGGTCATGTGATCTGCTCTTCTTGACGAAATTCCCTGGAACCAGATCCTTCCCTGAATCAGAGCTGATCCGCTCACCACATATGCAGTAGCTGGAGTCAGGTGACACCTGGTCCGGCCGTTCTGACATTGAGACATCAGGGACAGGCCTGCTTTTGCTTCCCCAGTGCCTGGAGATGAGGCAGCATCTCCTGCTGGCCACGTGTGTGGGGACAGAGGGCCCTCTCACAGTTCCTCTGCTCAGACAGCTCCCACGGCCTCAATGTTTATCTACAGCCCTCAGGTACATACCATCCTTTGGAATTAAACTTCAAAAGGAAATGATGAATATTTCCTATTTATACAACATCTTTATTTTTTGAATCAAGTTTCTTTTTAATGTAAACAAATAAATGCATATGGCAAAAAGCACCAAAAGATCTAAAGAGAAAAACAAAATTATGCCTCCACCCACTAGACCGACTCCTGGGGAGTGACCAGAGCAGAGTCTGGTGTTCGTAGTATTTGCGTATATGCGGAATCTATAGGAGTGTTCTGTGCGCTGAAAACAAAGCCAGACCAAGGGGGCCTTACTGTACCCTGCTCTAGCCTTACATGCTTCTCTCAATTATGCATCTTGGGGAGCTTTTCAGGACATGCATGTGTGTTTTTACCGGGTGCATAAACGTCTTACTTGTGACTATAGCATAATTTGTTTAACTAGACCCTTTAATAGACATTTTAGTTTTTTTCTTTGTTTTGCTCTAACAAATGAAGCTATGAGTGGCCATTTTCAGCATGTACTTTGTGCACATTTGGAATCCTATTTGTAGGGTAAATTCTTAACCGTGGAAATACTGTGTCACAGGGAACATGCGTTTTAAGTTTGATTTCTACTGACAAACGGCCTCCAAAGAGGTTATTCTAGTTCGTTCTTCTACCAACAATATATGAGCCACCAGATTTTCCTCATTCTACCCAATGACGTGTGCAAACCACTTAATATTTGTCAACGATAGTTGAAAAGTGGTCTCCTCTATTATTTAATGATGGTACTGTTATTACCTAATTTGCATTTTCTTATTTATGACTGAGGTCAAACATCTTTTCATACATTTTTGACATTTATGTCTTTGGTTCTAGAAAGTGTCTATTCCTCGACATTTTTCTGTTGGATTTTGTCTTTTTTTATTTTATTAAGGAAATTAGCTTTTTATCTGCTCACAGGTTATACATATTCCAGTTTTCCATTCTTGGAAACTGTTTATTAGATTATTTTTCATGTAGAGAACATTTAACATTTTTATTTAGCAAAATGAATATTTCTCTGCGATTTCTAGGTTCTTGAGTTATTTTTAGGCACTTCTGCATTCTAAGATTGTAAAATTCACATTTATTTTTCTTCTAGTGCTTTAATAAGGTACATTTTTACATTTAAATGGTTGGGCCACTTGAGCAACTTCATTCCCCAGAGCTTCCCAAGACAACGGAAGTGTCCCATGTCCTCCAATATGGTAGTCACCAGCCCCCTGCAGCTAATGCAACGGAATAAACAAGGCTTTACTTTTATTTATTTTAAATTAATTTATATTTAAAGAGCCACACATGACTAGCAGCTGTGTTACTGCAAACCACACATCTAGAGTTTTTCTTGGTGTTAAGAGTACAGTAAAGATCCCTTCTCCTCCGTTGCCAATACCTGGTGTCCCAATATGATCTGCTGAACCTATCTTTTGCCCTAGATTTGAAATGTCACCACTATCATATGTTCAATTCCCATGTATATTTGAGTCTATTTCTGGATGTTCTACTGAGCTCCCTTGGTTGTAGGAGAACTTTGTATCTTTACGAGAGCTTTTAGAGAATTGTCTAGGTTATAGTGTCTCAGAGCTGGAAGATTACTTAACAGAAGCATCTATCTGTTAACTTTAGGAAGAAGATGGCAATAGGTTCCTTGTTATTTCCCATTCTGTTTTTGACCTTGATATTTGACTTACACTAACAATGATCGCAGAGAACATGAAAAAACCGTTGAAGGGTTGACCTATGGGATTTTAAGAACCAGACACATTCACACACACATACGAACACACACACATATGCAGGCACACACACATGCATGCACACACATACACACACATATACACATATATGCATGCACACACACATGTATGCATGCACACACATGTATACATGGACCTTTTCCCAAAGATCTCATGGGGAGCCAACTCCAGGCAAACGGGGCTGGGGTCAAAATCAGCTGCAGCACCTCCAGCTGTGCATACTTGGCCCGCCCCACCCCAAACAGCTATTCCTCCCCTCCCTGAGCTGCCCACGCCTGCCCTCCCTGTCTCATTCCAGGAAAAGACTGGGGTAACTCCTTGCCACAGGAAAGCCCAAGGCCCATTTAAATGTAAAGGGGCCACAGTGATGGGCATTTCTGAGGGGGGAGTCCTCTGCTCTCATAATAGTAATACCAATAGTAATAAAGACACGTTGCTGCAGAGTTTCTGGCAGCGCAGCTGAGAGGACACCAGTAGTGGGGTGCCGAGTGCTCTGGTCTGCTGGGAAGGTTGGTACCTGAGGCGCGTGGCTGGCATGTGGAAGGGTGAACTCCAAGGGCAGCGTCGGCTTCTCTCTTGGTTCTCCTCTGCTGCAGCCCTGCTCCACTGCCCCGCCCTTCCCTGCCCTGGATGACTCCTCTGGGTGGAGCCACAGCTTTTGGCCATCTCAGCCCCTTCAGCCTCATTTAGGTAACACTAATTCCCTTTCCAGGGTTAAATGACCCAGGCCAACCTACTATCAGAACTCCCATCTGGCTCCTCCAGCCCAGCCCCATCCAACCTGCCCTCCCACTCCTTTCTCCAGACAAGCTTTCCTGTCTGAGCCTTCCAGGTCAGAGCTGGGAGAGGAGGGTCTGGCAGAAAGGAGCGAAGTCCTTCGACTTTGCTGGCGCTCTCTGTAGTTTTTTCTTGGCTCACAAAGCCCTTGGTCATGGCAGGTGTCCAAATGCTCTTCCATCACACTCGTGGTGGTAGCTCTCAGGAGGGCCTGTTCCCTAGCGCACTGCAGCTTTCCTCAGCTCCTGCCCCGGGGCTCCACCCCGCTGCCTCTCTGCTGAGGTCTCCGTGCCCGTGAAGGCTGCCCTCTTGGGCGGCTTCCCATTTTGTTGTCTCTAGTCAGCCTGTCTTTTCAGCATTCACTCATCTACCCTGCCCCCACACTCACACCAAATGTGGGGGGTCTGTATGCCTGTCCAGCCGCCCTCTCCTCTCACCCTACCATCACAGGAAGCCTCCAGTGGGGAGCAGGCTCCAGTCCTTTCAAGCTGCCCAGTAAGCCCCATCCCAGTGCACCAGGATGGCCTGGAGCCTCCACAGCTCGGCCGCTGTGTGGTGAGCCAGGGCCACCTGCCCCTGGAGGAGACTTGCAGGCTTTGAGGTGGAAGTCCTGGGCAAGCACTCTAGCACCCTCCCCCTGCTACAGCCGGACTGTTCTCTATTCCTACCAACTATCTCCAAAGAATGAGCTCTAGTCTCTGCTAGGTAGCTGCTTAAGGTAGTGGGTTTGGGGATGCAAAACCAGCCTCATGGGCTCAGGTTAAATCCTGTGGGGATATGTCTTGAAGCTCGACTCTAGAACCTGAAGCTATTGATTTCCTATTGTCCTCAGAAATGAGACCATCCCTGAAATTCTCAGACAACAGAGAAAAAAAATCATGCAGGTAACACCTCCTACCCCTCAAAGAATAGACCTGCTTTTGAATTGTCCCTAATTTCTTTTCCTTTGTTTTTCCCGTCCTTTTAACACATCCTAGTTCTTTCCCTAGAGTTTCTTAGATTGTTTTAGAACAAAACACTGGAACAACAGTTAGTAAAATAAAAAGAGAAATAAAAAAAAAGGTTGGCAGGGTTTCAGACTCATGTTGAAGTTCTTTCAGTTTGTGGTGCTACTGGGAAGTTTTCCCCCTCCTTTGGCAGAAACAGACTTTGCACCATCCATTCCAGCACCCTGGGCACAGCTGGCAGGTGTCAGCCTCTGGGTGGGGCTCACCATGAAATCCCAGCACAGGCGGCAGAGATCCCAAGATGCTTGGCACAGCCATTAAGTCTTCCCATGGGGACAGGTGGAAATTACGCTGCATTCAGATAAGAGTATCTAATTAATAAGAAATGTAAGGAAGGCCACTTTGTGTCCACAGGGACTCCCACAGACCCATGGCTATTCAGGGACCACACGGCCTAACTCTGCTTTATTGAAAATAGCAGAGCACACTGAAAGCAAGAAATGGGGCATTGAGATCTAGGCACCAACTGGGCCCGTGTTCATTTTGAATTGCCTGTGAACAGAGAAACCTTCCTCACAAACAAAACACAAAGGATAATTTTCCTCTGCCAATATTAGATTTTTAAAATCAGGCTAGAGGCTGTTTGGTCTTGTATTGAAGTAATTGAAGTACCAGTAATATGAATCTGTAACAGGAGCTGGCCTGACGGCTGTCAGAACTAGACGCCTGAGCATGGCTCTGTTTTTATCCGATTCTCTTAATCCATGAGCTCTGGCATCTCCTCTCAAGTGGAGCACTGGTTTTGCTTGTCCAGCACCCAGAGAAGGATTGATAAGGAGAGGCAGGTGGAGGGAGGTGAGCTGGGGATGTGGGAGCTAAGCCTGGGTCCGACTCTGAATCCTTTCGTGCTGCTCTCCTCAGGCTGCAAAGTACCAGCAGCTGGGTGGCTTAAGACAACCGAAAATCATTCTCTCATAGTTATGAACATCACAGGTCTGATACCCGTGTCAGCAGGGCTGGTCCCTTCCTGGGGGCTCAGAGGCTGGATCTGTCCTGTGTCTCTCTCTTAGCTTTGCTGGCGATCCTTGGTGTCTCTTCAGTTTGTAGACACACGGCTCCGGTCTCTGCCTCTGTTGACACACAGAGTTCTCCCTGCGTCTGTCTCTGCACCGCTTCCTGTAAGAACATCAGTCACCTTGGATTAAAGGTGCTCCCTGCTGCAGTACACCCTCATCTTAACTTACATCTTAATTACGTCTGCAAAGACCCTATTCCCAGTTAAAGTCATATTCACAGGTACCAGTGATTAGGACTTCAACCCATCTTTTTTTCTTTGTTTTTTCAGGAGGAGCAAAGGCAGCTGCCTTTATTGGAGGTCATGGGCCAGCTGACTTTAATCAAAGGCCACACACTTGATCTTGAAGTCACCATCAGCTGCCATGTAGTTGATGGCCTCCAGGTTGAGGCGGTTAGGGAACTGAATGTGTAACCATCTGGCAGCTTGACGGTCAGGCCGGCCTGGTCAAAGCTGATGCACACCCCTCTGTGACACTTCCAGGCTGGAAGGGAAAGGCAGCCTCCCGCTGCTCAGCCCCCCAGGCCCCGCCGTCCTTGCTGTTGCACACGATAGTATTGGCATCCCCGTGGGCATCGAAGCGGGGGTTGAAATGCAGGCACAGGTTGTTGCTGTCTTTGCCTGGGTTCAGCACAAAGCTCTTGGCATCAGGGGCCACCTCACCCCGTAGTCTGAGGCACTCCCCAGGTTTGAGATTCAGGTTGCTGGCGACCAGACCACAAGCCATGATCAAAGCAGGGGGATGTTTGGGGACCAGTGCACCAGCCATCTGAATACTCCACTCCTTTTTTAAAGAGACAGGGTCTTGCTCTGTCACCCAGGCTGGAGTACAGTGGTATGACAGCTCACTGCAAACTCCAAACCCTGGCTCAGCCTTCCTGGTAGCTAGGATGATAGGCACAGCCCCATGCCCAGATAATTTAAAAAATTTTTTTGTAAGGACAGGGTCATGCTATGTTGCCCATATTGGTCTTTTTTTTTTTGAGACAGAGTCTTACTATGTTGCCCTCGGTAGAGTGCTGTGTTGTCACAGCTCACAGCAACCTCAAACTCTTGGGCTTAAGCGATTCTCTTGCCTCAGCCTCCCAAATAGCTGGGACTACAGGTGCCCGCTATTTTTTGTTGTTGTCGTTGCAGTTGCATTGTTGTTTAGCAGGCCCTGGTGGGGTCTGAACCAGCCAGCCTCGGTGTATGTGGCCAGCACCCTAACCACTGAGTTACGGGCACCAACCTGTGCAGGTGGGTCTTGAACTTCTGTCTTGGCCTCTCAAAGTGCTGAGCTGATAAATGTGAGCCACTGTGTCTATCCAGCCTGTCTTTTTGGTGTACACAATTCAATACCTGCCAACCCTGGCTTCTGCTGTTTGAATATTTACCAAGAAGGTCACAAGGAAGCTGTCTAGAATCCTGGTGCTGTCCAGCTCGCCCACACCACATATTCCTGGTGCCCCTGGAAAGCATTCCTGAGGTGCTGGCGGTGGCCCCAGTGATTGTAAGTAGTACTCTTTATTGGTCTCACACACCCCCAGCTAATGCATGAAAGCAAATGGAGAGAATCACAACTAGTAATTGAACTTATGTAAGACTTTTTTTTTTTTTTGAGACAGAATCTCACTCTGTCACCCATGCTGGAGTGCAGTGGTGTGATCACAGCTCATTGCAGCCTCCAACTCTTGGGCTTAAGTGATCCTCTTGCCTCAGCCTCCTGAGCTAATTATTTTTATTTTTTGTGGAAGCAGAGTCTTGCCGTGGTGCCCAGCTTGGTCTAGAATTCCTAGGCTCAAGCAATCCTCTTACCTTTGCCTCCCAAAGTGCTGGGATTACAGGCCTGAGCCACCATGACTGGCTCAAACCGGTAAGATCTTTTTTAATCTCTTCTCTGCAAATTTCAAATTCTTTTGAACCACTGGCCTTTGGTCCAATTGAGCTATGATATTTGTTCCCTTCCTGTATTGGTTTCCTTCTGAAATTTATCTCCCCGTGAGACCACACACTTGTTCTTCTGCGTTCTGGTCCCTTTGATCTCGGCACCCATCCTGTGTCTGGGCTAACAGACCAGCATCTTTGCTCTTAACCGTGCTCTCCAGTGGCACACCTCTGAGCTGTGTCTTCAGAGAGGGGGTCGTTTCTCCCAGTGTTCGTGGAACATTCCCCCTGTCCCAGCTCCTCTGTCTCACTCTTGTCCTGTTCAGCTTGAGAACTGTAAAGTGGCCTATGTTGGTGAGCAGGGAGGCAGGCGCAACCCAAGAGCCACAGACAGGTGGCTGTCCCTTAAGGCTCACCTCTTTCCTTTTGCAGAACTCAATCCCAGTGTCCACCTCTTCCACTCAGCTCCCCAGGGGCAGGCTGCCGGGCTGGAGGTCCTGACGTTGGTATCCTTCAGCCTCTGACATTCAGCCTGGACTTAGGGCCCCGTAGCCATGCTCAGGCTCTGTTAGAGGAAAGGGTTGGGGTCTCAGTATCCAGAAAACAAACTAAGGTGGGGGCCCTGCCCTCAGTGGGCCTTGGCGTGTCCTGTCCAGAGAGTCCACTTCCCAGCTTTGCAGGGGCAGGAAGAGGCATTTTCTCAGCAGAGCGCTGGTTATGTGGACTCACATCCAGTTACCTGTGTTTAACTCCTTCACCCCCACCCCCGCTTACCCCCCTTCCAAGGGTACCTGTGCCCTCAATTCCTAGACCTCTGGGTGAGTCCACACTCGCTCTGAGCCTTCTCCCTGTAGAAGGTCTCTCAGCACCACTGGGATTTATCCCTCGCTGGGCTGCTTCCCAGCTCCCAAATCTGATTTTGTCTAGTCTTCTATTTTATTTCCTTATATGCCTTAAACAATTCTTTTACTGCTGTGTGACTCAATTGCAATACACTTAATTGATCAGCTATTGCTTTAGATATTATTCTCTTTTTGTTATATTATAAGTAAACTGAGTTGAACAGTCTTGAAAATTTTTGTTTATATAGCTCTTTGCTTCTCAGAGTATATTATTAAAAGATAAATTGCTGGATATACACACACACATATATACATATATTTACTATAGATTATATATGTATCAAAGGATTATGAGTGTGTAATACTCATATCATATATATGATTTATATATCCTAGATATAGTTGATACATGTTGCAAAAAAAAAAATGGTCTTAGTGCTATCCAGATAGGCCTTTCTTCCATTACCTTTGGTGTCTCAGGGTCAACTCCTGGGTTTAACTCTCAGCACTTCCACTCAGAGCTGGTGTGATTTTGCTCAGCCCCTCTGCGCCTCAGTGTGCTTATCTGTGGAATGGCCGTGACAGGCCACCTGCATCTCAGGCAGCAGTGAAGATCCAGCACTAAGCCCAGCAGAGCCAGCCCTGGGTAAGGGTCTGCTGTGTTGGCTTTCAAGGTCAGTAATGATGCTCCCCTCCCCTGACTTCTGAACAACAGCGAACTCAGTGAAAATGGTCAGGTGATAGGGAGCTGGAGGCCTGCTTCTCAGCCCGCTGACTCCCTGCGCATAGCCAGACTCTGCATAGGCCTTGGAGGGACAGTTTGGGTCTTTACCCATCAGGCACCCTGTGATCCATCCCTCCCTTTTGTTGGTCTGAGTGGAGATGGATTCTCAGGCCCTAAACAGAGGCAGGTTAGCTCCAAGCAGCAGAGAAGTGGGCTGGAGCTTTGCTAACAGAGAGCTTTCCCTGCTGCTGGGGACAGGAGGTCTGCACTATTCTGGGAAAATCCTCTTCAAGAGAGCCAGGGTGGTGGGGGGAGCTGGGAACAGTGGCTCACACTACAATCCCAGCACTCTGCAAGGCCGAGGTTGATGGATCACTTGAGCTCAGGAGTGACACTTCCATCTTTCAAAATAGCTAGGCATTGCACTGGGCATTGCACTGGGCACCCGTAGTCCCAGCTACTCGGGAGGCTGAGGCAAGAGGATTGCTTGAGCCCAAGAGTTTGAGGTTGCTGTAACTATGATGCCAGGGGACTCTCCAGGGAAAGGAGGTGAGACTGTCTCACAAGAGAGGGAGAGAGGGAGTCAGAAGGCGCTTCCCTACTTGGAGTTTTCTGGCACCTCTTTACCCAGTGGGCTTCTCTGGCCAGTGGTCGGCCAAGGGCAAGCCCTCCCTCTCAGGGCAAATGGACCGCAGTTCACGAGGGCCGGTCTGCGGCCACCTTCACGTGATGCCTCCCAGCCCCAGGCCCTGTGCTGTGCTGGATTCTCCCAGAGAGCTCCCAAGTCAGCCGTGGGTTCAATCAGCTGAAGGTCACCTTTCCCCCAGGGCTGAAAGCTCACTCTGTCTTCCACATCTCGTCTCAAATTATATCTAGCTGTGTCGTTTGACGTCACATATCAGAGGTTCTGCACTGTAATCAGGTGACATCCTGAAGACGCTCCAAACATTGAGAGGAGTAATGAGTTGCCTCATATTCGTTTATGAGCCCCTTTTTAGTAAGAATTTCCTGGGGATAAATTAAAACCAGAAGATTAAGTTTCCTTGCAAGTTAAAGTTCAAAGAAGTGAAAGTCCGAGGGAATCAAACTTGGAATTACATTTTTTTTTTTTTAGTTAAAAGTCAAAGAAATTACCAAACATCAAACTCCCTCATTTTTAATTTGTCTTCAGCTCAGCCAGAAATATTTGTGACGGATGCACAGTAGACCCAGGGCTCAGGTGCAGGTGAGGGCAGGTACCAACCTCGGCCACAGACTGTCACTTGTTATATTAGTTTCCTTGGGCTGTCGTAAGGAAGGGCCACTGAGTGGGTGGGTTAGAACAACTGCAGTTTATTCAAAATCGAGATGTCACCAGGGTTGGCTCCTTCTGGAGACCCTGAGGGAAAACCGTCCGCGGGCTCTCTCCAGCTTCTGGTGGTGGCCGGCAAGCCTTGGTGTTCCTTAGGGCGCAGACACCTCCCTGCGGGCTCCCCCTCTGCCTTCCCAGCACCTTTCTGAGTGCCCTTTTCTGTTTCTTACATAAGGACACTCCTGCTGGATCCAATGCCCACCTAAATTCAGCACGCTCTCATCTCGGCCCTTAACTCATTACATCTGCAAAGACCCCATTTCTAAATAAGGTCACACTCTAAGCTTCTGGGTGGACCCAACTCTTGTCCCACTTCACTTGGGGAGTGTCCATGACCCCCTGTCTCCAGGCCACATCCCATCCTGCTGATTCAGAATCTCTGGAGTGAAGCCCTGGCATTGTAACTTCTCAGGGCTCCTTGGGTGATTCCTGAAAAGTTTAAATGATGGCACCCAGAGAGGGGGCTGCAGCAGGAGTGGAGAAGTTTAGGTCAGCTTTATTGAAAGGGGAGATGACCCTCCTGAGCAGTGCAAAGGTGGCGTCTGCACCTGTGGGCATTTACAGATCCCTTTTATTTGGGGCTGTAGGGGGTTAGGCAAACACCACCAAGTTAGGGTCTTTGGCAAGAACTTCTGGGGGGGGGTGCCTAGCCCAGATCCTTTCCTTTGTGGCTTTGTCTTTTTTTTTTAATTTGAAACAGCATCTCATTTTGTCACTCTTGGTAGAGTGCCATGGCATCACAGCTCATAGCAACCTCCACCTCCTGCACTTAAGCAATTCTCTTGCCTCAGACTCCTGAATAGCTGTGGCTACAGGCACCTGCTACAACGCCCACTATTTTTAGAGAGGAGGTCTTGCTTTGTCTTAGGAGGAGAGGGGGAGGAGGGGGAGGGGGGAAAAGTTTGTGTGTGGCTGCGTTAGGCTCCCCAACATTTCCAGTGTGCAGTCATGACCTAGAAAGAGACTAAGGCCTCAGGAGGTGAGGGGGTTTCTCATGTGTACCTCTTTTAAAGGGTCAGAGAGTTAAAAGGATAAGAATAACAGAGCATGCTGGCCACACCACTGTCTTCAGAAAGCAGGCTAGTTGCAGCCCTGCAGCTCCACAGGGGTGTCCAAGTGAGGGGCAGAGAAGCATTCACACCCAGAGATGCTGCCAGCCCATGGCACTTGGCCCATGTCCTTGACCTCTGAAGCAGCCGGCACCAAAGCAGTTTTATAATGCTGTGTTCACCTCATTTGCACACTGAGGCTTTGCTACCTTCCCACAAAGTGTACATGTCTACAGCAGGTGTACATCCATTTGCAAGTTGACTGCAGCTGCAACTGAGACACCTCTTTCCCCATTCTGCATAAGCAACGCTCTGATTTTGCTTTTTTTGTGCCACTGTGGGTCCCACTGCTGACCTAATCCTCCAGGAGGGCATCCTTGAGGTTTTAGAATTTTAAGTTATTTCCTAACTTAAAATTTTTTATTATTTCACAATTTTTCTTTTTTTCTTCATTTCTTTCTTAATTTCCAAACTAAGCATGTAGGGATAGCCTCTTCTGCACGGTCCAAGTGCCTCCCCTCCTTCTATTTCCTTGTGACTTTGGTTTTTCTAATTTATTCCTCTTATTTTGCCTTATGCTGCCATAGTGAAAACTGAAATAAAAATGT
>NW_003852528.1:236077-249523 GCF_000181295.1 Otolemur garnettii | reverse complement strand
CTTACCACTTCCTGAGTGAGCTAATTCCACCCAGGTGATATTCTCCTGTGAGGCGAGTGTTTAAACCAGGCCTGGACTTGGCCTCTTACAGTCCTCCTTGGCTCAGGACATCTCGCTGTTCCTCTTTTGAGAGTCCTTGTTCTTGGGCCTTCCTCTTTCGAGGCAGAGGAAGAATCCGTACCACGCTGACGGTGGCATCTTGAAATTCACCTAAGGAAGCTACTTTGTGTGTTCCCTGCTCAGTTTAGAGGGGGCCTTCCCTCCAATATGTTCAGACTTTCTGTTAGCAGCTGGAATAGTCCAAACATTAATGGAAGTCTCAGTTGCTCTTACCAAATAGTCTGAGGGTCCAAGTGGCTCCCCAGCAAAGGGGGTCCTGCCAACATAGCTCCCGAGAGTCGGAGCTGCTGGACTCCTTGCCCCCGTCACTGTTTCTGATCTGTTATGATGAAGATGGTGTTGTGAACATCATCCCTGCGTCCCCCACTCAGTGGTAGACGTGCTCGTTCCTGTTTATACTTGTCTTTCGTAGACCGCACACCTCATTTCTCCGTCAGGACTGTTTTGGATGTCTAGCTAAAATCCCATCCTTTCTCCTGTTTCATAAAGAAATTTCTTTCTCCAGTTGAAGCCTCTCAGTTGGCCTTATTTTATTTTTCCAAAGCTGCTGTTCTGATTTGAAGCTTAAAGCTTCTTTATTTTCTTAAATGCCACACTGATTTCTTCTTGACTTTCGAGCAAGTAAGATTCCTGGAGACATCGTATAAGAGGAACAGACCTTTCTAGTTTGTGCTTTGGCAACCATTTCAGGAGTTGTTTTTTCACCTTAACCCAAATGTGTATATGTATGTAATTTTTGTAGTGTATATGTATGTAATTTTTGTAACAGAGACTCTTGGTTTTTAAAAATTGGTTTATTACTAAAAATCTACCATCTCCTGAGGGTGAGTCAGGTTGGATCTCTGACGTCTAAAGGCAAGATGGTTGGTCTCTGCAATGAACAGAGCCAACTCGAGGCCCTGTGGGGGAACCTGTGATTCACTGAATCCCTGCGGCTCTCTCCTCGGCCAGGCACGCGGCATAGAACCAGGCAGCCTATCTATTACTGCCTGTCTCCCCAGGCTTGGCATCCACATCCTAAAGCTAGAACTCTCTCTCTGCAGTCGATGCAGAACTCAGCTGCCTCACAGTTTAAAAGCAAAATAAATATGTTCTCTCCACCAAGGTCAAGAAGGATTTCCTCGAGCCTTCACTTCACCTGTGATACTGTGTGCTATTTAAATGTGTCTGCACAGCATAGTTGAAGGTCAAGCCACAGCAGCCAGCGTGCCAAGGCTGCCCACGCAGCTCATATTTGGCCAATGCACCTGCTTGGTCCCTGTGGCATGCTCCTCTGCTAAGTCCTGGGGTCTGTGCAGCTTCCCTGTGGCTCATACCACCCGCCCAAGTTTGCTTACAGTCACAGCCTGGGAGCATTTGCTAAGGTGTAGGTGGACTGTACTACTTGGTCAAGGTCAGGGCTTGCTGCCCTTCCTGTTTAAAAACTACACTACCCAAAGCTGCAGTGACTCTTCACAATCAAATCTCACTTGAATCTCTGTTAAATCTGCTTGTCTAGGATTTAGAAGTCACTAGAAATCATCAATATCCAAAATCTGCAAAGCACATCCTCACTAAAGCCCCAGTTGACTTAAACCTTTTGCAATCCAAAAAGGGCTCCTATCCCAAATCACGGGTAAGTTGTGTGACTGCACCAAGCTTAGGGTTAGACCACAGGCTTAACCACAGGCAAAACCAAAGAACTTGGAAAGCTCGGTTTCCAGCTTCTTTCCAGCAAAGGTCAACTCTTTGGTTGCAGGAGGGGTGAGGTTGAGCTATCAATGTCCAATCTCTTGCCCTGACTCCCTATCCAGTCACTCATCCCACCTCCCTTGGGAAATGTCATGTGTAGGATAAGACATATGTAGAGTCAGTTCCTCTCATGGAAACCAGCAGAGCAATTGAGAAGACCCCAAATGCTATATTATTAAGGAGGAGTTAAAGGCCCTTCAGAGTTTTGGCACGATTTTAGGGACATCATTGATAAGTGTTACAATAACGCATGAGCAGTAAGCATCTTGCATCTAAACCCTGGGGTTTCTAGTCGCCCTTATTGAATGATGTGTTAAATTATATACAACTCATTACCTGAAATGCAGTCGGTTGCTGTGGATTGGTAAAGCTCTAATGTCTGCTGGAAGTGTAATTTTAGAGACAAAATTCAGCTTAGCATGATACAAATGCCTTAATCATTTGACTCTTTGTCAGTCGTAACATCTGGAGAGTTGGCAGTTGTAATGGGACTATGGTCACTCTTTTGTGTCCTTGGCTACTTGATGAAAATAAAAGGCAAAGATTGTATATTTGTTTCCAGGGGAGGCTGAGTCCTACATCTGTCTTGAGATGGCACTAGAGGAGGAGGTCCAGTGAAGTGAACCCTGGGGGTGGGGGGGTCTGTTAGCCCCTGGGGCTATAGGGTGTTGGCTAGAGGTTTCTGGAGGGTCATTTTGCTGTCATTCCTGTGACACTGGTAGCTTCCCCTAGAGAAGGCTAAAGGAACCCTGTGGCCTCAGAGCTGTCAGCATAAAGTTGTGATCGTCTATAGCCAGCTAGATGATAGATGGATAAAGGAGTATACCTATGTGTACAGGCATGGGTTCGGAGACATGTCTATACTTCCCAGCTCTGTCCACGGAGAGCACCTAGAACAAAGGACGTCCTAGTAAGAATGAGCACACCTAGTGTCTGTATCTTGGTCTCTAAACACCATTCTCCAAGGAAAGGAAGCAGGGAAGAGGTGCTGGGCAGGAGAAATGTAGGGTGAGCCCCAAACATCTGTGATAATGGAAAGTAAGAAAATGCTGAAGGAAAAGTGGAACTTAGCAAAGGAACGCAGGAGTCAACCCAAAGGAACCGTCAGTGGCCGAAGCTGAAACGTCTGAGTAATAAAGAAAGGATGGGAGTACTAACTTTTAATATTAGAATAAAATAAAAAGCCATCATGAGTTCACACTGGTATAAATAAATGTATATATAAGTAAATGAGTGTGGGAGAAATAGATTTGGATTACTAAGACAAAAAGATGGAAACAGAGGAAAACCATTAAGCAAACATTTCAGTAATAATCACTGTAGATAAGACCTGCTGTTGCTAAAATTAGTTGTTTTAGAAACTATTAAACTAAACTTAGAACCTTCTAAACTAGCTAGTTTTAAACCAAAATCAGGACATTTGAGGAGAAACAGTGTCAGTGTATCTCCCCCAAAGTATCTTCGCTACCAAAAAGAGAAAGGCAGCAAGTCTACAAGAGAGAATGCCTCAGATTTCACCGCCTGATCACGGTGAATAACACACGTATCGGCGTCATGAACCCCTGGATGAGATGTGCCGGCAGGATGCAATGTCATTTTGTTACATTCCCGCTAAACCCCTGTTCTAATCATGAGAAAACATTGGTCAACCCTAAGCTGGAGGATAGTCTATGGAATAGAATCTCCCAGATGCCAAACCAAAGTAGGGCACAAGATAATTGCATTTTTTTTTTAAATTTCTATAACAGGGTCAATTTTCCTTGGCTTACTGTGTGCTGATAAAACATAAATAATGTAATGGAAAATATGTTATTTTAATATGCTATTTTATTATTGTTTATTGTGGATATATTTGAACACTTCCTACTTAAAAAAGAACTTATTTTTTTTCTCCCTAAATGCAGGAACTATGCACATTGTCAGAAATGTGGAAAGTGTGGAGAGGAGACAGGAGGAAAAACTCCAGACTTGATCCTTTAGCCTAATAGCTGGTGTCTCATGATTTGCATTTGGCCCACTCAGCCTGCCTTTCCCACTTCCGGACGGTCCCCTCTGCAGGTGCCGGGACCTCGGGGCTGCTCCCAGCACCTTTCCTCTGTACTTTGCTTGGGATACATTTTATCATCAAGGAGCTTCAGACTTACCATCAAAGCACAGCAAGCGTTTGGTTTACATTTTCCGATCTCTCTGCATGTATATGCTTATGTAACTTGAATGTGCTATTTTGATTAAAGATTTTGATAGAAAAACTCAGCCAAGCCTCCCTTTCCCAACAGGAATAGAGGTGGCAGACTTTGATATTTCAAGCCCCTTTGGGAAAAAACAGGGAGGCAGTGCCAGCACTGTGTCACGTGCCGGAAGTAAAACAGCTCCTAAGTAAGTGTCCCCCGCAGAAACCAGAAGAGCTGCCCGGTGACATTGAACTTTGGCTTTTGTTTTTCTCTGGTAATGAATTAGAAGACCCTTTTCTATGCCCTTTTTCATTTCTTGCTGGTGATCAGCTAGAGGCTGTGCTCAGCTCCGAGAGGCCACTGTCAGGTCCTGGGGCTTTGAGGTCAGCAGTGGAACCAGCTTAGTGCAGCTCCCTTCTTGGTGTTGATGGACACAGGACGGCTCCTCATTTCCATGTCACTTGTCAGCTCTTCCCCAATGCTCAGCCCGTCATCAGCAGTGACAGGTGCTCTGGTGGCTGTGACAACCTTCTTAGCAGTGAACTGGCCTATCAAACTAGCTAAGAAGTTCTCAGAGACTCTTCCTGGTGGACACAGAGCTCCCCTCTATATTTCATGCCACACTTTCATTTTGCAATGGATTTGTGTTTTATAAAATAACTTAGGATGTATGATGTTTCCTAATTTACATATATAATGGAATCACACACCTATCCTGAATGCCCGCACTTCCTGAAGGGTTTTCCCTTCCTTTTCCTTTCCTGGAATCAGACTTCTTCTCTCTCCCTCCTCTCCTCTCCAAATAGGTTTCTGCTCTTTCTCCATAGGCCCCCCTACAAGCTTCAGATGCTGCCTAACTCAGCCAAGCAGTTTCTAAGCAAGCTTCAAATATCTGCCATTGGGGTGAAAGATGAGAATAAATCTTATTAAAATGATGGCTGGCTGTGGTGGCTCGTGCCTATAATCCTAGCACTCCGTGCAGTAGAAGTTGTTGGATTGTCTGCGCTCAGGAGTTCTGAGTAAGAGTGAGATCCCATCTCTACTAAAAATAGAAAAACTAGCTGGGAGTTGTGGTGCGCACCTGTAGTCCCAGCTACTCAGGAGTCTGATGCAGGAAGATCTCTTGAGCCCAGAAGTTTGAGGTTGCTGTGAGCTATGACACTATGGCACTCTACCCAGGGTGACAGAACAAGCCTCTGTCTCAAAAAAAAAAATGGTAAAAATTTAGAAATGAATTATACTACTGAACTTAAACCCCTTTTTTTCTTAATTACTAAATCATTTCCCCTAAAACTATTTAAACCTGCAAAAAGGTTGTGAATGTACAAGGGAGCATTTCAAGGTCACTTTGGAGACTGTGCTGGGCTGCGATTCAACTTTTGGTTGGGAGTAGGACACACATGTGAAATAATGTCCCTTCTGACTTTGGGGAAGTTATTTTTGTGTGTCCCAGGAATGTGTCTGTGGGTCCTGGGCAAGATGCACTGTTCTCAGCGGTGCTATCTGAGGGGAGAATGCCTGTCTCCTCGGGTCAAAACACGTCCTGTGAATTCAGGGCAGTGTGAATGTTGTTCTTGGCACCAACTGGCCTTGGAGAGTTTCACCAGTGTGGTCTTTCCCTTGGGTGCCTTCCAACAGGATGGTGTGGGCACACGGGTGCCAGATGACCCAGAAACAGAGGCTGCGAGCTGAGCACACACTGGAAAACTACCTCCTAGCCCGACATCCTCCCAAACAGTGCCAGCCCCCACGCAGGTTGCTTGGAAAACAGCACAGGAAGAAAACCTGCTTACGCTCACATCACCGACCAGCGTGACTTCATGCTCACAGCCGAATTTTCTATATTTAGGCTTTTCCTTCATCAAGGGAAACACCTGCAGGTCACTTACACCTCAAGGTGCTGAACTTGTTTTTCCTCTAGAAATCAACACGTCTAGGGGTTCATATGCTGTAATGACACAAAAATAGCCTGAACACTTGCAACCACTCAAATATGTTAAAAGGAGTCACGCCTGAGAGTTGCACATGACCCAGAGTGTCTTTACCAAAAATAGCTTGTTTGGGGAATTTTGTATTTATTATACAAGTAATATATATATATATATATATATACACACATTGCTGAAATAGCAGACGATCCAGATAAACCAGGGAAAACATGGGAAATGTATTTGTAATCCCAGAGGTGACATTTAAAGACTTGCTGTATGTCCTTTCTGGAATGTTCTGTATGTTACATATGAATCATTCATAAACACTGCTTATTACCAGCTTTTTTACTTACCACATTATGAATAATTTTCCATATTGGTCAATTCATTTCTGTAGTGTAATTTTTAATGGCTGCATATTATCTGATTCTATAGTTGCACCATTATTTATTTTATTGATCCCTTAATCCTTGGATGATTAAGCAGCTCCCAACCTCTCACAACTGTTCCCGTAACAACAGTCATAACTTTTTTTTTGTTTTGTATCTAAGCTGGAGGGAGCTCTCTGTCTTTTTATTAATCCATTTCATAAAAATTTCATACCATAGGGCTGGGCGTGGTGGCTCACACCTGTAATCCTAGCTCTCTCAGAGGCCAAAGTGGGTGGATTGCCTGAGCTCACAGGTTTGAGACCAGTCAGAGCCAGAGTGAGACCTTGTCTCTAAAAATAGCCAGATGTTGTGGTGGGCACCTATAGTCCCAGATACTTGGGAGGCTGAGGAAAGAGAATCACGTAAGCCCAAGAGTTTGAGGTTGCTGTGAGCTAGGATGCCATGGCACTCTAGCCAGGGTGTCAAAGTGAGACTCTGTCTCAAAAAAAAAAAAAAATTTAATACCATTTTATTTTTTTCTTCTTTATCCTTATCCGAAGTCTCACTGCATTTTTCTCCTCTAAATCCTACTTTTAAGTCATTTGGGTCCTTCTGATCTATTTTCTAGACCTTTGTTTACACTTATGTGTAATTTGGTGAACAAAATACAGGTAGTCTCTGGATTACAGATGAGATACACTCCTGAGAATGTTATCATGTCAGATTTGTATGTTAGTTGAATCCCTAATGAGTATCATGTATATGGTCATAATCATAATAATAACAACAACGCTATAATGTCTCATAAGAGGTAATAATAATACAGTGTGATACTGTTATATTAATGCCCCTGTATTGTAATCAATTAGAGAAAAAGGTGTGCTGTTTCTTTTAATTCAAGACAAATGGAACATAAAACCAAAAAAGTTTAGTTAGGAGATAGGAGAGATTTCAAGAAAGAATATTAAAAGTTAAGGTTTACCTAATGTTGTAGCAACACTAGGCTAGTAGGAATGACACTATTATTTTGATCCCATAACCGAGTCAATAATAACCTTCCACTGCAATAATTGATCCATCACACGGCTTAGTACTAATTGATGCTTAAATCAGACCCCTGACTTTCCTGCCTTCCTCTCACTTTGTCCTTTGTAATTGTTCTGACGGTCGAGTGAATGAAGCCTAATGCTTTCCGAGTGTGTGATAGTGCATGGAGATTCTCTGAACACTCAATTGTTTCTGCTTTTGTACCCACTGTCATCTCCTTTCTCTTGCTGCAGACACACCTGGACTGGCCCAGGACTTTCCTGGTCATCAGCATAAGGTGGGCACACAGGATGGAACGAGATAGTCATGAGGGTAAAGGTGGGCATGGGGGATGGATGAGACAGTCATCAGTGTATGGTGGGCACGGGGGATCGATGAGACAGTCATCAGTGTATGGTGAGCATGGGGGATGGAATGAGACAGTCATCAGGGTAAGGTGGGCATGGGGGATGGATGAGACAGTCATCAGGGTAAGGTGGGCATGGGGGATGGATGAGACAGTCATCAGGGTAAGGTGAGCCTGTGGGATGGAACAAGACAGTTGAAGACGAAAGCGCTGCTTTGCTCTGTGAACACGGAGACCAGTTGACATTCGTAGATGCTGCCCCAGTGACCTCCTCAGCCCTGCGGGTTTGTGCACAGGTGGGAAGGACTATCTCCCTGTTTGTTAATTTAATTATGCCATTACAAATTGTCTTCATGTGGCCCCTCTTAGGTCATTCCTAGGTATGGAATGTTGTTGGGTCAGGTGTCTGTGACCTGGGGCTGCCCAGCCTCGCTTCATCTGCTTCCCACTGTGGATTTCTGAGTCTCCGCTCAGCCTTGCAGGGAGCATGGCGCATATCCGTTTGTGTGTCCCCTTTTCCCCTCCTGTATTTTTCTGGGGCACGTTCACAGCAGACAATAGATGCTGTGTGTCTGTCCGTCCCTGCTGCTGAGTCTCAGGTCATCCTGACTCTGCTCATGTCCTTCCCACTGCCACCAACACGCACCTCAGGAAAGCTCCTCTGAGGTGCACAGCCAGGGCGAAGGTCAGGGCGGTAAGTGCAGGGTTGCACTGATCAGCTTTGACGCTGTGTGCTCCTGCTAAGGCTGCAGAGGACTCTTCCTCCTGCCACTCCCCTCTCCAGGATTACCTCATTTCAAAATCTGGGCCAACCTGATAGCTGCAAAGTGGCCATTTTTAAAAAAATGATTATTAATGAGGGCATTTCATTGTGTGTTTTTAGCTATTTGGTTTTATAGTTAAAAAACCATCTTCCATTTTCCTTCCCCATCCCAGATTTATTTATTTTTGTTATGCACACTGGTGCACCTGTGTCTTCCCCCAGCCACCTGCCATCTACCTCGTCTCGCAATTGAAATCTTTACCTTTCAGTTGATTTTAAACCATGAATCCCCCTTTCATGGTTTGGTCCTTCAAAATCTTGGGCAAGAAATCACTTCTCATCCATGTATAACAAAGTCCCTTCTTAATTAACCGTTTCCTTAGGGCACGGTAATTAGAAACGGTATTGCTGGGATAATAAATATATATCAGATTCCCTTGGTGACAACTGAAAAGAAATTCAGCCGCACCCAGCACAATGCACAGAAGGGACTGTGCCGGCTCACTACCCTGGCAGGTCAAAGTGTGGGGCTAGATTCAGGAACAGCTGGGCCCAGAGGTTCAGATCATGACGGCATGGGCTCTGCATCTTCCTACCTTTGCCTCGTTTCTCTGTCTGGGATTGATGTTCAGGTGGGAATTCTCTGTGTGGTTTCTAAAAAGTGGCACCACTGGCCACTCCTGACTTGTGTCCACAGAGACTGCAGCTGTGTCTTTCCTGGTGCCACCAGGACATCCCGGGGGAGGCTCTGCACTGTGGTCTGAGTCTCACAGCCACTCCTGGAACTGGGCAGAAATGGCTCTTAATTAGAAGCACCATTAAAATCTCCCAGAAAAGGAGGATACTCAACAGATAAGCACACATCTGTATTATTTTGTCTTATTTTTTGATACATGCTGGTTCCAACATGGTGAACAATTTGCATTCTCACAAAGGGTCATGAGTATCTACTTGTCTGCACCTTTCCCAACAATAAATATTATTTTATAGATATTACAAGTTTAATAGAAAAAATACATTATTATTCATTTAATTTGAATTTCTGTGATTAGTTTTTTTTTTTTTTTGAGACAGAGTCTTACTCTGTCACCCAGGCTGGAGTGCCATGGTCAGCCTAGCTCAGAGCAACCTCAAACTCCTGAGTTCAAGTGACCCTCCAGCTTCAGCATCCCAAGCACCTGCCACAATGCTTAGCTGGTTTTTCTATTTTTAGTAGAGAAAGGGTCTCACTCTTGTTCAGGCTGGTCCTGAACTCCTGAGCTCAAGGGATCCTCCTGCCTCAGCTTCCCCCAGTGCTGGGATGACAGGCGTGAGCCACCACACCTGTTCAGCCTATTTTCATATATTTATTGGTCATTTGCATTAGGAGGACACCCATTGAGGGGTCATTTCTTGCCTTTCATGGGGTATAACACCTGCAGAGTAAAGAGGGAGTTGGCTGGACACTTCTGGTGGGACACTTACATCTGAACTTGGAAGTAGAAACTATAGCCAGTCCATATTTTTTTCCTATCCTTTTTTTTTTTTTTTTGCAGTTTTTGGCTGGGCCTGGGTTTTAACCTGCCACCTCCAGCATATGTGGCCGACACACTACTCCTTTGAGCCATAGGTGCCACCCTTTTCTTATTCTTTTGTTCTCATATTTTATAAAAGAAAACTGGGTCTGCCATGATAGAAGCTGGGGGTACTTTTCCCTACCTGCTGTCATTTCCCCGCCTCGTCCTGGCAGGAGCTGCTATTGCCAATGTTTAAATGGGAGTCGCTCCACATTCCTGTCTTCTGCGACTTCAGGCAGACGAGGGTTGTTGTCCAGACACCGTTCCGACTGGAAGGTGGATGCCTTTGACTAGAAGGTGTCTGTCTGTCTGTCTGTCATCTATTTACATAAAGACAGGGGCTCACTCTGTCACCCAGGCTGGAGTGTAGTGGCATCATCACAGCTCACTGCAATCTCCAACTCCTGGCCTCAAACAATCCTCATGCCTCAGCCTCCCAAAGTGCTGTGAGCCATCTCATCTGGCCGTGTGGATGCTTTTAGATTCTAAAATCATGAGACTCCCCCTCGCACTCATCCCACCAGATTACAAGAGCGCAGGTGAGGCCCCACGCACCTGCACACCAGTGCCTTGGTGATTCCTACCTGAGACCAGGAGCACTTTGTTCTCTCCATGGCCCTTCAGTGCCACCTGCCATGTGCCCATCCTGGGGCTTCTGCCTGCCCTTCCTTTGGGCACACTCTCAGGACAGCACTGTCCCTGCACACGAATCCCCCTTCTTCTGAGGCCAGTGGCCAGCTTACTTTGTCTTTGTCACTGAGGGGGATGCTCCAGGGAGGTCAGGTGGGTGCCTGGCCAGCCTGCCTCCCCTTTTGGTTGGGAGGTCTTACCTAGGACAGAGGGGGTGCTTGTGTCAGACAGCAGTGCTCAAATGGCCACTCTGTTCACTGAGAGCTTGCACTGTTTTCTAATGCATAGCTTTTGGGGGCACCTGAATCATAATTTCCATTAGAGTCTTTCAGAGCTGGATTTTTCTTTTCTTTCTTTTTTTATTTTTAAGAGAGTTAGTTCATACTGATTTTTAAAGCAACAATCGGAACCCACTTGACCAAACCAAATTGAACCCAAAGAACCTTTGAAACCATTGTTTTATTTATGTTCTTGGGGAGATGGCTCTGGAATTGACAAAGTAGTAGAAGGCATGGTCCCTTTCCTCGGGGAGTACACAATGGCAGTGGCGGGAGGGACCCATGCATGGGTGACCACTACCTGTTTGGAATGGGACTTGGTCCCTTTCCTCGGGGAGCACACAATGGCAGTGGCGGGAGGGACCCATGCACGGGTGACTGCTTACCTGTTTGGAATGGGACTTGGAGACCGGGGTGAGCAGTCCTGGTTGCTTGCTGTAACTTCAAGGACCTTCTCGCCTGGCTGCTTCACATCCTGCCTCTGGGAGGCTGCACACAGCTAGAGGAAACTCACTCATGAGCTCCGTAAGTTCCCATGGAACCCTGTCACCTGCCCCAAAGGCTGCCTCCGTCCCACAGGGCTCCTCTGAGTGGCCCTGCTAGGACTCTCTGCAGACAGTACCTTCCAGCCCACTGGTCCTGCCCTTCACAGCCAACAGAGCCAGTCGAGCTGGTCCCAGGTCGCACCCTCCCTGAATCACCTAAGTGGGGCCCCCAGACACCATGGCCTACTATTCCCCACACCTGTGTTCAGAAGTCATTTGGAAACCTGCCAGGAAACCCAGAGATGGTAGAGGAGGCTGCCTACCTGTCTTGGTCCTGGGGCCCTTGGCCAGTCAGTCCCTGCTCTGTCTGAGCTGATCAGTCGTCACCCAGGAGCCTAGGCGGGGCTCGATGACCTGTGCTGTGACTTAGGGCATGTTTAGCTTCTGTTTAGAGCAAGCGGAAGGTTCTGAGGCCAGAGAAGGGAACGTGCTGGCTCACTACCCTGCACATGCGAGGCCTGAGTCCCCAGCAGGCCCAGAGTCCCACCATCTCCACACTTGGCCACCTATCATGTGTGCTCACACCTCAGGAGCCACCTGAGACCCAGACCTGGGTTTTCAAACAATGAGTTGTGACCTCTGGGGAGTAATGAAATCAGTTTAGAGGGTTATGATCAGCACTTAGGAGAAGGGAGCAGAATGGAGAAAACCTGAGAGTGCGTTGTGCTAAGAAAGAGTAACTACTTTGGTGAAGGTTTGGTTTCACTTGTGGTGCTTGCATGCTTGTGTGTGTGTGTGTGTGTGTGTGTAATGGGCCACCGTGTAAAATGCATGTCTTATTGTGAGTCATGGATAAAAACAATGTCTCTTCCTCTCATGCTAAGGTGTGGATGTATCTTCTGCTGTCCACAGTGTCTCCCAAGTGTCCTCCAGACCCACTGGCGGGATGTCCTGACTTTCAGAACAGGGGCTGGGGGTTGTCCTGCTGCAGTGGGGCCAGTCCTTGCAGCCCTGCTGAAGCCCCCAACACCCCACTGCTATGGCTGCTGTCCTCTGGATCCCTCTACCTTCTCCCAGGGATGCCGCTACTCCTGCTTTGCTGAAACGTGACTCCACACCTGGTAGGCAGCTACCGCCCTCCCCCTTGTCCTCTTGGCTGGTGACTCAGAGCTGTTGCTGGGTCTGCTAGCTCAGGCCTTTAACACCCCCATACACGTGTGTTTTCACAGGTTGGGACACTGGGACCTGGACCAAACCAGGTGAGAACACAGTGGTGGCCTGGGTAAGATTTCTACAGGGCAGAAGGCAACTGGGTTGATGGAGGGAGGCCCCAGAATCAGATTAGGGGAGGAGGGCAAGAGGGCACAGCAGCACAGCAGGGACAGGCTGGTCTGGGAGCATTTGGAGCAGTTTGGGGGCACCAGGAAGGTCAGCTCTGGTGGGACAGAGGGGGAATCTGTGAATAGGAGAAGGGCAGCAGAGGCCCAGTTCAAAGTGACACTGGGCACAGAGGGTGGGGACAGACTGGCTGGGCCGTGGAAAGCCTCAGCTGCCTCTGGGCTCCTGCCTGCCAGCAGTGGGGTTCTCTAACCTTCCCCCACTCAGCATGAGGTCCTTCTTTCTCCAAGTGTCCTGCCCGGGCGTTGTGAGCCACCATCTTTTCCTGTGGGCTGTCAAGCCAGAGGATCTTCAGCTAGATGCAATGATCTAAGCCCCAAACCCTCAGCGGGGCTCTTTGAGGGATCGTGGGGCTCTAGAACGTCCAGAGACCCTGAATCTGACCTCAGAGGAGGGTTCAAGTTACACCCATTGGTTCTCCAAATGATTAGCAAACAAACACTCAGAAGGGTCAGAGTTCCTTGGGTGGCCCCTAGTGATGTATCCAGTCCCACATGCTTGGAACCCAAGCATCTTTATCACAATGGAAGCGGATGCAAGAACATGGCACTCTGGTTCCTCAGTGACTGTGCCGGGCACTCGGCTGGGGGACCCTGCTCACTGGCTTCACACCATTCCA
>NW_003852528.1:231105-235014 GCF_000181295.1 Otolemur garnettii | reverse complement strand
GTTGTTTGGCAGGCCTGGGCTGGCTTTGAATGCACCAGGTCCCGCCCGTGTATGTGGTCAGCACCCTAGCCACTGAGCTACAGGCACTGAGCCAGTCTCCATCCTTTTTATGGCTGAATAGTATTTCATTGTGTACATATACCATAGCTTGTTAATCCATTCCTGGGTTGGGGGGCATTTAGGCCGTTTCCACATTTTGGCAATTATAAATTGAGCTGTGATAAATAGTCTAGTGCAAGTGTCCTTGTGGTAAAAGGATTTTTTTAGCAGTGTCTTGAGTTGTTGTTTTATATGCCTTGTTTCTGCACAAAACTGCACGCTCTTTTGAAGCCAGAGATAATATATCTTCATCTTTTATTTCCCCCGAGAAGCCAGGGACTTGTACACAGTAGGTACTAATTATTTGCTAAGTTGAGCAGGAAAGCCAAAGTGAAATGCTCTTATTTCTCACAACAGTTTTCCTTTCACTGCTAAAATCTCATTCCCGAGCCCCGCCAGGCTCACCTGCGTGAATCACGGGTCTGCGTTGGCTCTGGCTCTTTCTGATGCAGCAAAAGCATTTTTGTAAACAGCTGCACCTCCCGTTCTGAAGCGCGTCTTCCCACTGGGAAGACATCACAGTGTGCATATTTATTCCTCGCAGAAGAGGTAGGTGTGGGCGTTGGGTGGAGCAGGGGGAGGGAGGAGGTATTAAAACACCATGGGAACAGGATGCATTGAAGTAATTGAAGGGCAAGGGTGGTGGCTGTGTTTTCCCACTTAATTAAGTGAGTAACACAGTTATTAGCTAAATGGAGCTTTGAGGGGAAGATGCTCCCACCTGGGCTTTGTGCAGGGAAAGTGGCCGCAGTGGGAGTGTTGGGACACTGATGGTGTGGGGCTGCCCCTCACCGCTGTCACTCTTCCTGTGCCCCAGTGTGACAGGGAAGAGAGAGTCACGACTGGGTCCCCTCCAAGAAACTGAAAGTCAGGAGATGCAGGATGGAGCTTGGCTCAGTCTCCAACTTGCTGAATGACCTTGGCAGGTCAGTTCTCATTTCTGCCATTCAATGTCCTCGTCCATAAAGGTGTTGGACAGATGACCCTGAGGTCCCTTTTATTACAGACGCTTTGAGTCTGGGATTTCCTTTGGGGTCTAACACTCTGTGGCTGAGAGGGCAGAATAGTGAGAGAACAAGACACAGATTCAAAGCTAAGGCAAGGCTTGGGGGCGTGTGCTCAGACACGGCTCAGTCAGACTGGCTCTAGCAAAACAGTCTGGGCAATGGAGACCCACAAATGAAGTGACAACCAGTCCCTCGGTCCCTCACAAATCTCAAGCCATCAGGGTGGCTGATTATATAATTTTTCAATTTTTTAATAGCATAGCTATTAATTTTATTTTCTTAATTTAATATATATATAGAGAGACAAGTTTCACTCTGTTGCCCTGGGTTGAGTGCCATGGCATCATCAGAGTTTGCAGCAACCTCAAACTCCTAGGCTCAAGTGATCCTCTTGCCTCAGCCTCCCAATTAGCTGGGACTACGGGCACCAGCAACGATGCCTGGCTCATATTTTTAGTAGAGATGGGGTCTCACTCTTGGTCAGGCTGGTCTCAAACTCCTGAGCTCAAGCAATCCACCCCCCTCAGTCTCCCGAGTGTTGGGATTACAGGTATGAGCTACTGCCCCCCGCCTAATAGCGTAGCTACTGAAGACGTTCATGAAAATCTCCTAATGAGCAAACAACAAGCCAAAGACTGCACTGCAGTTCAGTGTGGCGCAGCCTCACACCCCAGCATGGCCCTTAAGCCAGTGGTTCTCAACTTTCCTAATGCTGCAATGTATTTTCATTGTTAAAAAGTGGTTTCGACCCACAGGTTGAGAACCGCTGCCTTAAGCAATCCTGGCTTGCAAAAGTAAGATGTCAAGTGCGCACGGCCCGATACAGTGACTGACACCAAAATAGAGCCAAATAGTTAGACGTGCTGGATACGGCAGATCACATCGTTTACACTCACGCAACACGCAGCGCCTGTGGGGAGATGATACTCTGCACACCTTGCTCCAAAGAGCTGGCCTTTAGTTCCACTGCCCTCTGTTCCCACCTGATCGATTTCTCTCCACGGGGGTGGGGGTGTGTGAGCTAAGCAGGTCTCCAGCTCAGCATTTCCTGGACATGCTGGGCAGCAAACAGATTCACCTGAGAAACATTTTTTTTAAAGAGACTTAAAAATGCATGCTATTTGGAAACAGGCACGACCCTAAATGCTGAAAAATCAATTTAGCATTTTGGGTGTTAGTATGAAGTTAAAAACCAGAAAAATAAAAAAAATGAAATGTTGAAGTATTCCTTGGGGGCTAGGAGGGGGTGAAGAATAAAAACTCACCTGGTGGGTGTGGTGAGCACTATCCCGGTGGCAGGAGTCCTGACATTAGGGTTATGGAGTGTATCCACACTTTGTATCCTTTTAATAGTTTGAAATTAAAAAATAGTTGAGGTAGGTGGCGCCCATAGCTCAGTGGGTAGGGCACCAGCCACATACACGGAGGCTGGTGGGTTTGAGCTTGGCTGGGGTCAGCTAAACAACAAGGACAACTGCAACCAAAAAATAGCTGGGTATTAACTATAGTCTCACCTGTAGTCCCAGCTATTTGGGAGGCTGAGGGAAGAGAATCACTTAAGCCCAAGACTTTGAGGTTGCTGTGAGCTGTGACGCCACACCACTCTACTGAGGGCGATATAGACTCTATCTCAAAAAAAAAATAGTTGAAGTATCCTTATAGATAGATAGGCATAAGCACAGAGCTTTTGCTGGGAGCTGTGTTCTCCAGTGGCTCAGAAGAGCTGGGAGATTAGAGAAGCAAAGAGCCGTAATGTTAATGGTGGAGCCAACGCCTTCAAGGCTGCAGCCCCAGAAGAGGGCATCTATCACACTGTGTATGTGTTTCTTGAAAAGCATCTTAAAAAAATTAGCTGTTACTTTAAAGACGGACATATTAATCATAAAACAACATAAATTGATTTCTGACAGTTTGGAAGGAGCAGAAGTCCAGAATCAAGGTGCTGGCAGGTCAGTTTTACTCTTGTCTTGCTTGCAAGCAGCTGCCGTCCTGCTGTGCTCTCGCGACCTGCCTGTGAGACCCCAGGGAGAGAAGGCTGGCTCCTTGGTGTCTCTTCTGTAAGGACACTCACCCCACCAGGGGCCTCACCCTCACCTAATCCTCATTGCCTTCCCCATCTTCAAATATCACAGCATTGGAGCTTAGGGCTTTGACGTAAAGGATTTTGGATAGACAGAAAGATTCCTAACACTCATAACATGTCTATATTTACTCAAAAGCTACGCGTTTTTTAGAATGTTGCCTTAAAAGCCAGAGGCAGAAAAGTCAGGGGCACCCAGTGAGAGCAAGGGGGCTGCAGAGAGGAGGTGGGGGGTAGAAAGAACAAAGCCTATTGGTCACGGTGTGGCCATGGCTGCCGGCAGGTCTGACGGGGGGATGGCTTTGGGGCCCTGCCTTGTCTCCCCCACCCCCCCTCAGCACATCCAGGTGTGCATGGGCAGGATGGCATCAGTAAGTTGGTGCTCTTTCTATCTGTCCTTGAGTTGAGTATCCATGAGAAAAATCGCACAACGAGGCGGTCACTGGGAACACTGGCGGGGCTGTCCAGGTCCAGGAGGCCTGTGACAGCTACAGTCCATCAAAGGAAGCCTGGAAAGGAGGCCGAGCAGGTGCTCTCAAGGCTGTTCCTTGCCACAAGATCTTCCGGTTCATTTCGGTGTATTCTGAGCAGCCAGGTTTTCACTGACTGCCCTTTCCAAGTCCACACCGGGTCACGTAGTGGTTTCTCTCTGGGGAAGTGGGGCTGTTCATCACCAACCATCCAGCTCTTCATCCTCTTCCCTGCCTCTCCTCGACCTTCCTG
>NW_003852528.1:208404-230966 GCF_000181295.1 Otolemur garnettii | reverse complement strand
GCTAAGATTCTGAGGTCCTTAAGTGGGGGGGATGCAATTAGATCCTTCTTTGAACTTGCCCAGCTTCTGAGGGCCAGGCCAGGAGGCGGCTCTGGAGTGTTTGCTGATTGGATCAGACCCCTAAGATCACCAGCTCTTGACAAATAATTAAGCAAACATGGTAGGAAATTCATCTCCTAGACCAAGGGAGATATTTTGTATTAAGAAACATATAATAAATCTAAAATTCATGACAAAGTGCTACGGCAAAACTGTCCCCTGCCAAGAATTACAGAGAAAGAGACAGGGACTACATTTATTAAGTGATCACCAAGTGGCAAGTCTAACATATATCATGTATTAAGTACACCTAATACATTCTGTATATTAGCTATGTTAAATATATCTAACATATTATACTTAGTATATTACTTAATGTAATGTTTACAACAAGTCTGTGAAGCACATTTTTGTTTCCCTATGTTACAGATGGAACGTTATGGAGATCACACAGCTTGCTCAAAGTTGTATAATTAACAAATGGGAGAAAGGAATAAAATTTAGGTTTTTTTGGGTTCTAACTTTATGCTTTCTTTTTTAGAAATGGGAGTCTCAGTATGTTGCCTAGTCAATCCTCAAACTCATGGCCTCAACTGATCCTCCTACCCCGGCCTCCCAAAGTGCTGGGATTATAGGTATGAGCCACCATATCCAGCCCTTTCTTCATATATTACAGGGTCTTCCAACACATTATACATATATAAGCATATTAATCATGGTAAATTTCAGATTTAAAACATGCTCCTAATACCAGATATGGTAATGATTCTCAGAGCTTCTGTCTGTATACTGTGCAGAAAGTCTGTACTCGGCTCCATAGCTGTGATCCAGGCTCATATCGGCTCTCAGCCAGGCAATATTCTTCAGCCCAATCTACAAAGCGATGCCCCTCAGCTCCTTAAGTCAGGAAGTTAGGCATTTATTGGCATTAAGGAGGGTCTTTAAAAAGACAGAACACAGAAAGAAGCCCAATATTAGTAGTAGGGAAATGTACATGAAGACCTCAGTGAGCTATCACACCACATCCGCCACAATAGATAACAATAAATAACAATACAATAGGAATATTTAGTGTTGGCACATATGTGGAGAAAATGGAACCCTCATTCACTGCTGGTGGGAATATAAAATGGCACACCCACTTTGGGAAATAGTCTGGAAATTCCTGAAAATGTTGAATGGAGTTATCATATGACACAGCAATCTCACTCCTAGGTATAATATCTACCCCAGAGAAAGAAAAACATGCGTCTGCACAACAACTTGTACATAGCAAGGCGTTTTTTTATGATAGCCAAGAAGTGGAAACAACTTAAATGTCCATCAGCAGATGAATGGAAAAACAGAATGTGTATCTGGATGATGGAACACTGTCCAATAAAGGCTGGGTATGGCGCTATAATCTCAGCACTCTGGGAAGCCAAGGTGGGTGGATCGCCTGAGCTTAGTGGTTTGAAACCAGCCTGAGCTAGAGACCCCATCTCTACCAAAAATAGAAAAACTAGCTGGATGTTGTGGCTGGCACCTGTAGTCCCAGCTATTCAGGAGGCTGAGTTAGGAAGATCACCTGAGCCCAGGAGTTGGGGTTGCTGTGAGCTGTGATGATGCCATGACATTCTATCCTGGGTGGCAGAATGAGACTCTGTCTCAAAGTATATTATTTAACAAAAATAAATGAAGTGCTGACAGAAGGTATAACTTGAATGAATTTTAAACTCATGTTGAGTGAGAAAAGCCAGTCACCACGAAGGACACATAGTATAGAATTCTGTTTGTGAAATGTCCCAAATGGGTAAATTTATAGGAATGGGAAGTAGATTAGTGACTTCCGGGGCTGGAGTGGGGGAAGGCGAGACTTTCACTTCTTGGGATGATGGAATATTTTTACATTAGATAGGCCGATGGTCATATAACATTGTGAATATCTCAAAAAACACTGAATTGTGCACTGGAATGGGCAAATTTTATGTTGTGTGACTTGCATCTCAACGAAGCTGTTCTTAAACAAAGAAAGAAATGAAAGAATGGAAGAAGGAAGAAAGGCAGGCAGCAGCATTTCTACCCCCGTCCATCCAGGGCACTCGGGTCTAGGTCACCCAGGAGACTGGTTTTGTCGCCATTTCTCACGTTCCCAGGCACCTTCTCAACATGAGCTTCTGTTCGCCTGTGTCCTCTGGGAAGGCCTCTCCTATGTCCGTCTGCTTGGCAGGCCTGCACCCCTCTGGCAGGGCCAGCTCTCTGCCCACTCTTCCCTGTGGTGTCCACCACTCTTTCTTGTGGTGCCATGTTGCCCACTCTCTTATCTGTGTGCCTGAAGTCTGAGCTGTTTGGGGCCTGACATGTGGCATCGTGGATCCCGGCCACCTGTCCGCCTTCCTGACGACTCTGTGTGGGTCAGGGAGGGCCGGGTCACTGCTGCATTTATCTTTGCATCCTGGGGCCTGGCAGATGGCAGGGAGAGGTGAGCCACGTGGAGGGGAACCACACGTACCCACCAAACACCTCCTGTAAACACACATCCCTGGAGAAAGGCCAGGGCAGAATTCACTGAGTTTCCTCTTAGCCAATTTTCTCCTACCCGTCAGATTTTTGGCAAGTGGTCAGGTGTGCATGTTCCCATTATGGTAAAAATAATCCCTGGTTTGAAATTCAGGAAACTGGAGATTCTAGTAACTAAGGCTAAGAAAGACTGGCAGGTTTGGCTGAGGACAATGTAGAATGCCAGGACAGTGAAAGGCCATCACCTTAAAACAGAGGGGTGTCCACGGAGCGAAGACTTTCCCTGTAACGTGTGGGCAGCTCAGCTGTTTTTGTCTTCCTTGACAGAACACATTGGTTAGGAGCTCTAGCCAGTTCCTGGAATTCAGTACTCTCGTAGGAAAATATTTCTCCTTTACATATTTATTTTAAAGAAGATAAAATATTTTAGGCTCAGCACCCATAACTCAGTGGGTAGGTGCCAGCCACGTATGCTGAGGCTGGTGGGTTTGAACCCGGCCTGGGCTGCTAAACAACAATGACAACTGCAACAAAAAAATAGCTGGGCATTGTGGCAGGCTCCTGTTGTCCCAGCTACTTGGGAGGCTGAGGCAAGAGGAGGTTAAGCCCAAGAGTCTTGAGGTTGCTGTGAGCTGTGATGCTACAGCACTCTACTGAGGGTGACATAGTGAGACTCTGTCTTAAAAAAAAAAAAAGATAAAATATTTTAATTGTAAGTGACCCCAGTTCTCCTGCTTTCTCCCTCATGATTATTTCTGGTTTATACAATAGTCATTTCTGTTGCCTCAGGCACAATGCCATCATAGCTTTCAAATGTGACCATCCTGTAGGATGATGGGTTATGCCTTAAAATAGCAGTAGGAGACTGAGGACAGTGGTGACACCTGTAGTCAGGGAACCCACCAGTGACTCAGAGATATCATGGCCCTTACCTTACAAACAGCAACTTAGCTTGTGCTACCCGTATGTCTCCTCTTGTGTAGAGTAAGTGAAATTGATTTAATTTAATAAGTCCTTAGCTATTCTGAGAAAGTTTGGTCAGAATAGTAAATACTTTCAGAGAATATAAATCTTTGTTGCCTAACTGCAGAATTGTTTTGTTCATAGTCTAGGTACACTCTGTAATGGTTCTCCAGAGTCTTATGGAAAATTCGGGTTGCAAATTGGTCGGTGCTGGCCTGCCTCAATTACCACTGATATTACTTCGGAATTTGGATCCCAAAGCGTAGAAAGTCACACGAACTACTTAAGCAAGAAGAGACTTTCATTAAAGACGTTGGGTCTCTGTGAGCCCAAGGCCTGGGAGGTTGCTGAGCTTCGGAACCAGGAATGGAATGGAACCAGGCCCTGGAGCTCGGTGGGGCCTCAGGAAGACCGCTGCCAGGACTCTGGTTCCTGCCTCCCTGGGTCTCTGCACCAGCAGAAAGGCCCTGCCAACATCTCCGTGAACACAGTCCAAAATGGCGCCCTCACCAGCTCCCAAGTTGGCACCATTCAAGATGTGAGTCAGGACATGGAAACAGTTTCACCTTCAAATTACATACACATGTAGACTTAATCTTGGTAAATTTCAGATTAAAAATGCCCTCTTTCATGCCAGGAATTAAGTACATACTCACACAAAGAGCTCTTTGGACTGGCTTGGGTCACGTGTGCAGGATCATAATATATGAACCTGGGTGTGCCCAGTGGGCCACACAGATGGATAGAGCAGGGCTTGTCCCAGCAGAAGGCCAGGTCTGCTGGGCAGACAAAACAGTAGGGTCCTCTCTACAGAGACGGAGCTCCTGGTTCCTCCTCAGCACCCTGGACACCACTTCCCCCAAAACACACTGGAATTTTCCCACACTCTTTTCTACACAGCTCAAGAACAGTAAATAATCATTTACTATTCTGACCAAATTTCCCTAAACTCTTTTTTTGTTCTATTTTCTTAAGAGAGATGTTTTGTTTCCTAGCAAATTCATAAATTCCTGTGTTGCAATATGGATTATTTTATAAGCAACACTTGGACAAGCTGAGTTTCTGCAGAGTCTCTCTGGAAGGACTGGGCTAATTAGTGATGGAACACAGTGGGAGGGGTGTGAAGATCTCACATATCTAGACCAGAGGCAGTCTGCCTGCATTCCCATGACTGGTGCTGGAACCAGGAGTAAGGCTGGATGCCTAGTCAATAGGACAGAGGGGAAGAAGAGGGCATTTCACTGCTTCTGTAAGTATTTAGAGGGCTGGTTCACTGGTGCTCAGGCTTAGGATGCTGTGGGATATATGATAGATCATACCCATGAAAGATCACAACCCCTGCTCTCCTGTGGGGGTGAGGTTGAGGGAGGTGGGGTTTGGCATCCAGAACTTAAAAATGGGGAACTTCTGGGCCAGGGAGTCCAGGGGCCTGGCCATCAGCCTGAATGGCAGTTATGGGGGCAGGGTATAGAGGGGTCAGGGCCTGGCAGATTTTCATAGGCTTCTGGGCCCTCTTCCTGGGTAGGATTCAGAGATGGGCTTAGGACCCAGCAGGAAACCATGTTCAGCTGCTGCTTGGTCATGAGACTGAAGGGGACAAGGGAGAAGTGTCTTGGGACAGTCCCCACCACTGGTAGGGCTGAGGCTCCTAATAGCTTCTTTCCTGCCAGGTTTGGATGGGGCCGAGATGGAAGTTGCAAGGTGACTAGGGAGGGTGGAGGCCAGCCACTTGGAGTGACAAATAACACTCAGATGCTGGTCTGAAGACCAGGGTCCTCATGAGTGGGCTCTCCTTGGTAGACATCGATCACGTGGAGTTTCCCACCTCCTGAGTGCACTTTCTCACCTGGGAGACTTCAGCAAGATGGCAGACTTCAAGCCTCTGGCACCAGTCGTTTGGCAGTGGTAAGTTTTATCAGTGTCAGTTCCCTGCCCTTTGCTTCTTTATGCTGAATAAACCATCCATGTCCTTGCCTTATGGGGGGGGCGGGTAACACCACCTTCCTCTTTTACTTTGCAGGGATATTAGCAGGCAAAAACGGCCTCATACCTCACAGGTAGCTGCCCTAACTATGACTGTTAGTGTTTTCCCAATATCCTTCATCTCCCCTGCCTTTCTGGTCACCTTGGAAGTCAGGTGGTTTCTGAGTCCAGTTTGTGGGCTGTGGGTGGAGGTTATGGGAGCCACCTCCATGCTTGACTTTCAGAACATCCTCTAGTTCTCCCCCTTCCTTGAAGTCACAGAAGCCATGGGCTGCCTACCCTGCACAGGGAGACATCAACTTTTATTGAACGTTTGTTACTGCAGCGTAGCTGAGTCTATCCTGACTAATTCAGGCACTTTGCAAACTCTCAAGTTTCATTCAAACCAACCAACCAACAAACAAATCCACACTTAGATGATGCTAAAGTGGCTTCTTGCTCACAAAGACCCACTTGGGGAAATGTGGAGCACACAGAACGTGTACAGGGCACTAAGGATCAGGGGGTGTATTCTGTGCCATTTAATGCTCTAGTCTCAAGAATTGTGTCATACTGGCCTTGATGTTATAAAATCAGTACATGCTTAGGGTAAAAGCATTTTAGAGTCTAGAAGGATATGACTGAAGGGTAGGAATGACTCCTCTCTCAGAAACTTGGTCCTATTCCGGAGATCATTTCCCTTGTTGACCTTCTCTTCATTTATAAGCACTTTTAAGAAAAAAACCACAAAACACAGTTGAGATCTCCCTAACTATACTCTTATATCATTTACGATTTAACTGAAATAGATTTTGAGTATCTTTCCATGAATCTCTCTCTCCCTTTTTTTTTTTTTTCTTTTGGCACAGTTTTTGGCTGAGGCTGGGTTTGAACCCACCACCTCCAGTATATGGAGCTGGCATCCTACTCCTTTGAGCCACAGGCACCGCCCATGAATATCTCTTTTTAAAGTGACTACATAGTATTCCATCATGTGAATACAGCATAATATACTTAAATATTTATATGGTTTTCAGAATTTTTCTTTTCTTTTTTTCCTTTTTTGAGACAGAGTCTCAATTTATCGCTGAGTAGAGTGCCATGGCATCATAGCTTGCAGCAACCCTTGGGCTTAAGTGATTCTTTTGCCTCATCCTCCTGAGTACCTGAGACTACAGGTGCCTGCCATTATGCCCAGCTAGATTTTTTTTTTTTTCTATTTTTAGAGACGAGGTTTTGCTTTTGCCCAGGTTGGTCTCAAACTCCTGAGCTCTGGTGATTCATCCACCTTGGACTCCCAGAGTGGTGGGATTACAAGTGTGAGCCACTGCACTTAGTCCAGAATTTTTCAATTGCAAATAATGCTTCAATAAATGTCCATGTTTACATCTTTGTAAAATGTGTAGGAGTTTATCTACAGGAAAAATTGCTGAGAGGGGAGTTCTGGGTTAAAGACTGAGTGCTTTAGAAATGCTGAGAAATTTGCCAGATCATATTTCTAAAATATAAAACCAATTTATCCTCCCAAGAAAAGTATATCAATGTAATGGCTGCTTTCCAAGAAAGGTGTACACATCTTTATTCATGAACTCGGGCATTTAATCAATCAATAATCAATGCATTGCCTTTTATGTGTCAAGTGTTCTGTGGATAACATGGCGAGGGAGACAGACACAGACCCTTCTCTTGAAGAGGAGACAGTAGGTGTGCCATTTAATATACTTTGATATATGTAAATAAGAAAAAGTGTGAGAGCAGAGTAGGGGTAATGATCAGCTTTGGCAGCATCAATATAGACTATTTGCAAGAATGACTATTTGGCACACAATGCTTAGGACTTTGAGAACCTAACAAAAAAATTGTGTCTTTTTTTTCTTGTTTTGCTTTGCTTAATGTTTTTTTCCCTCTGTTCTTTATTACTAGGATTGAGTCTTTCATTTTCTAATTTCCTCTTTTATTAAATAGGACTGACTTTTAGTAACTTGTATTTCCTTTTGCTGCAAATCATTGTGCCTTCATCTTTACTCTATGTTTGAACTTAGTATGAGTTCAATCAATCTTTTTCTCAAATTATTAAAAAAATTAATAATTGAATTGAATTTTAATTTTAAATAGGCTGGTCATGGTGGTTCACATCTGTAATCCTTCCCACTTGGGGAGGCAGAGGCAGATTAATTGGTTGAGCTCCTGAGCAAGAGCCAGACTCTTTTCTACTTTAAAGAAAAACTAGCCAGGAGTTGTGGCAGGTGCCTATAGTCCCAGCTACTTGGGAGGCTGAGGCAGGAGAATCACTTGAACCCAGGAGTTTGGGGTTGCTGTGAGCTATGACTATGATGCCATGGCACTCTACCCAGGGTGACAGAGTGAGACTCTGTCTCAAAAAAAAAATTTTTTTTTAAATTATGGTAAATATATGCAAATAACAGCCAAGATAGAAAACTAATCAAGGACACAATTCCCTTCACAGTAGCTTCAAAAAAAAAAAAAGAAAGAAAGAAGGAAAGAAAGAAAAGAAAGAAATACCTAGGGATATGCCTAACAAAAGAGGTGAAGAACCTCTACAAAGAAAATTATGAAACCCTGAGAAAAGAAATAGCAGAAGGTATTAACAGATGGAAGAACATACCATGCTAATGGCTGGGAAGAATCAACATTGTCAAAATGTCTATACTTCCAAAGGAATCTACAGATTCAATTCAATCCCTGTTCAAATACCATTATCATACTTTCAAGATTTGGAAAAAATAATTCTTTGTTTTGTATGAAACTAGAAAAAACCCCATACAGCCAAGACAATTCTTAGTAATAAAAACAGAACCAGGGGTATCACCCTACCAGACTTTAAGCTATACTGCAAAGCCATAGTGATCAAAGCAGCATGGTTTTTGCACAAAAATAGAGAAGCTGACATTTGGAACCAAATAGAAAACCATGAGATGAAACTAATATTTGACAGTCACCTAATATTTGATAAATTAAACAAGAACATACACTGGGGAAAAGAATCTGTATTTAGTAAATAGTGTTTGGAGAGCTGGATAACCACATGTAAAAGGCTGAAACTGGACCCACATCTCTTACCACTTACTTATAAAAACGTCGTGTATGGGGGTGGGACACAATTATAAGAGGGACTGTATCTAACAAATGCGATCAGTGTAACCTAATTCTTTGTACCCTCAATGAATCTCAAACAATAAAATTTTTACAAAAACCAAACCAAAACAAAAAAGAAGCCTGTTGCCAAATCATCTGCTGATTAGCTTATCCTCTGGTGAGTTTTTCACTTCTCCAGCTTTTGCTGATTTCATTATCTGTTTGACTAACATGCGTAGCCTTGTACTTTAAGTTTTATAATGTGTTTAGGTGCTGTATATTAACTCAAAATAATAAAATTCTAAAATGCAAAAAAAAAGTATGACATAAAATTTACCATGTTGACCATTTTGAAGTGCACAGTTTAACGGTGTTAAGCCTGTTCATGTGGTTGTGCAACCAATCTCTTTCCATCTTCCCGAACTGGAAACCATACTCTTGAAACCATAACTCTCCTCCCATCCCCATACTCCTGACCCCAACAGTTCTGCTTTCTGCTTCTATGAGTCTGACCACTGTAGGGCCTCATGTATAGTGGGACCATGCAGTATCTGTCTTTGGGGGACTAGCTTATTTTACTTAGCATAGTGTCCTTGATGTTCATCCATGGTGTAACATCTGACAGAATTACCTCCCTCTTTAAGGCTAATAATCTATCGTGTGTGTATATATATATATATATAAATTTTTGTTCATACATTCATCCATTGGGTGACACTGGGGTTACCTCTATCAGTTGGCCATTGTAAATCATGCTGCTACAACATGGGTGTTCACATATCTCTTTGAGTTCCTGGGTGTTTTTTTGAGACAGAGTCTTATTATGTTGCCCTCTGTAGGGTGCTCTGGTATTACAACTCACAGCAACCTCAAACTCTTGGGGTTAAGCAATTCCTTTCCTCAGCTTCCCAAGTAGCTGGGACTACAGGTGCTGCCACAATGCCCAGCTATTTTTTTGTTGCACTTGTCAATGTTGTTTAGCTGGCCCAGGCTGGGTTTGAACCTACCAGCCTCAGTGTATGTGGCCAGTGCTGTAACCACTGTGCTATGGGTGCCGAGCCTGAGTTCCTGTTTTCTATTCTTTGGGGTATTTATCCAGAATTGCTGGACCATATGGTAATTTTATATTTAGTCTTTTGAGGAACCTACATATTCCCAACAGGACACAGGGGTTCTACTTCCTCTACATTCTTGCCAATGTTTGTTATTTTCTGGGGGTTTATTTTCTTTTTGATAGTAGCCATTCAAAGGGATGTGAGGTGGCATCTCATTATGGCTTTGATTTTAGAATGTAACCTTATTTGGGTTAGGGTTATATGGGGAGCGGCTGTGGCTGGCAGGGCCCCCAAGGCCTGGGAAATGCTCAGGGAGTGACCCCCAACCACTTTTCCTCCCTTAATTATTTTCACCTGTCAGAAGTCACATAGCCCAAACATACTTTCCTTGTTATTGGCCAGCACAGTTTTTACCCTTAACCTTACAGTTTCTTTTATCCTTAATCTACAGTTTTTAGTGAATTCACAGGCACATAACATGTACAAACACATAGACATACAGAATTATTTGTGACTATAGTTACCCCCAAAACTTACTAACTGTACAGTTCCACTTTTTTCACTTTTCTCACTTTTTCTCACTTTTCTCTTCTCACAGGGGCTTTCCTCACCTGCTTAGTTCCACTATACCATACCCTGGTCACTTTTTGAACCAGAGGGGGAATGGTGGGGAACAAGGATTCTCTCACCTGCTTGAACTTACTTTTCTGTACTCAAGTCCCTGTTTGGGCGCCACATGTCGAGAGAGAGAGAGAGAGAGAGAGAGAGAGAGATAGAGATAGAGAGAGATAGATAGATATTTTGTGACCTGGAATGAGTAGGGAGAGTTGACCTGAGTAGAAATGGTGGGAAATTGAGAAATGAAGCTAGAAAGACAGGAGATGCAAGATAGGATGGCATCAGGAGGGCTGATGCAGGCAATGACTGCAGCCAGCTCCTGATCCATGGAAACAGCTTTATTTATATAGCATCTTAACAAGGTTGCATAAATTTTAACACATGAAGTTGAGATCAACCTTAAAGAGGAAAAGCTGTGTGCTGGCCGATGACAAGGAAAGTATGCTTGGGCTATGTGACTTCTGACAGGTGAAAATAATGTTAAGGGAGGAAAAGTGGTTGGGGGTCACTCCCTGAGCATTTCCTAGGCCTTGGGGGCCCCGCCAGCCACAGCTGCTCCCCACAAGGTTAGGGTTAATCAAATCATTTCCCTAATGATTAGTGATGCTGAGCATCCTTTCATGCGCTTGTCAGTCATCTGGATGTTTTCTTTGGAGAAATACATATTCAAATGCTTGGCTCATTGTTTTATTAGGTTGTTTTCCTTCCTTTTTAAGATGAGCATGTACAGAAGTAAGGTGAGTTCTGACGTGTATCATTTAAAATTTTATTCTAAAATGATAGCTCAACTTCTGGCTCTGGACAACAGTCTAAACTGAAGAAGGATCAAGTTTAACACCCACAGAAATGTTTTCAGAGCACTGACTTCATGCCAAAGTGTGTTATATTCCTCCCAGAGCATCTGGCCTATAAGTTCTATAGGGTCTCCCACCTACCTGGGAGGCTGGGAAAGGACCATTCAAACACCTCCTGCACTGAAGAGGGAGTGGGTTGGGGACAGAATGTGGGACAAGGCTTTGCTCTGGTCTGGGGTTGCAGGAGACTTCCCTTCATGATCCTACTCCCTAAAGCCATCTGGTCTCATGGCCTTCTTTTCTTCCCTGGAGTCTTGGGAACCATTTTCTAGAGGACTTTGGTCCACCCAATGGTGGCTCTTGTGAACCCTGCTCTCTTTGCGGGGCAGGAGTGGGAACGTGGCTTCTCCCAGGCAGCCATTTCCCGTTAGCCCAGAGGTGCTCCAATGGATCTCTGTCTGGTGTCCCCTCCAACTTCTGCGAGTCTCCCCTCCCATGTTCCCTCTCCCCTTTTCCTCTGCCCTACTGATGCAGGGTTGGATCCTCCAGGTCTTGTGGGTCTCCAGAAGAAACTTTTGGTCCTTCAGATTCTATGGACCAAAAGCATCACTTGGATTTGGTGAGTTAGTGCAAGTATGTTTCTGTTCTTGTGAGAGTGGTCTTCCCAGAAAGGGAGATCAGGAAAGAAGAGAAAAGGGGCTCCTGCGTAAGATTTCATCTAAAGGAAGAGCTCCTCTGGTTTATAAGGCAGAGAGGATGGAGGAAAGAGTTAAGGAAAGAAGGAAGAGAGAGGAGTGAGGGGAAGGAAGGGAGACAACAAAAAGCCGTGTCTAGAAAATACCATGTGGGCTTGGTGTCCATGGGTCCTGCTCGAACAGTGGTCACTCAGCCTTATGCTTGCAGAGATTCTGGAATTTCTTTTCTTCTGGAGGCTAGAATGAAGTGTTTGTGGGAGGTTTTAAGCCTTTTGACCAGGATGTTCTTTTTTGGAGTGATGACTGCTGTGTGTTTAGGGAGTCCAGGGTTAGTTTCTACACAATTTCAGCACAAACGCATTTGCACATTTGGAGACCAGGGAGGACATACCAGCTTCAGAGAACAGTGTCGCCAGCCTGCCCAGTGCTTTATCACTTGAATCCCCACCAAGGTCTGGCCCACAGCCCCTCCAGCTGACCCTGTCACAACTTGCAAAAAGGTGACATGGCACAGAAGGGGGAAGGCCGTTGTTTAGGTCCTCAAATGCAACAGCAGAGAATGATTTTTCCATAGCCCATACCCCTTCAAATTAGAGAGTCTGCATGCCGCTTTGAACATTTTCAGAGTTGGCAGTCAAAATTTAGTTATTACAAGTCATAATATAATTTGGGGGTGGATAAGGGGTGAGAATGGGAAAATATTTCTTTCTTGGAAGATCATTTATCTGAATTCTGTCCTACTTGAAATTTTTACAATGAGCATGTACAGGTTATTTCTTTTTTTTGATTAAACTCATGTGAATAAAGCCTTAAAAATGATACCAGTATTATAAGGGTTATTTCTAACAAGGGAAGGAATCTACAATTTCAGAACAATAATGCAGGTTGGAGGCAGCAGAATTAAATTATTAAGTCATCAAACTGATATGGTCTTTCTACCATGCTGTGGGAGGATGGCCCTGTAAATAGTTTCCTTTCTTCTTTTCTCATAAAGCACTTTATACTTGAATGGTGCTGTCAAGATTCAGAGCACCTAACGTACTTTGTACCAACCCTATGAGTTTGGGAGGCAGAGATTATTTTTCTCATTTTACAGTTGAGGAAACTGAGGCTCAAAGTGATTCAATGACTTGCTTGCCCTAACATGTGAATGCCAGAGCCCGGATGCGAGATAAAAATTCTATTTGTTTTCTTCCATATGAAGGGCCCAAAAATTCTTCCACCTGCTTGGGTGAGAGCAGGTCTGGTTTTCATATGTTTTAGATATTAGGATCTGTACTACTAAACTTTGGTAACGGCCTCTGTCCCTCTGCGTGTTCCCTTGGGGCCTTCGGATCCTTCCTAAGGTTATTGCTGTTCACAATTTCAGGGCTTTGTCCCCCCAAGGTTCTTTGCACTGAGGAGAGTTTCAAACTTTGATCACCTTTAAGAGCCACAAGAAATGAGCCTCAGCAATGATGACATTCTGGGCTGAGGCAGGGTGGGCGCTACCGGCAGGGACAGAACTCCAGAGTTTTGAGCTTCTGCAGAGTTGGGAAATCACGCTGCAGTGACACAATGCTGCTCCAGGCGTCACCCATCCAGTGGGTACAAGGAGGGTGCGTAGCTGCTCCTCATGAGAAAACGTGCCTGGCTGACTTAGTGAGGTCTACGCGTTCTCTCAGTAGACATGTCTATTCTATTTCGGTATATGCTCACTGCCTTTGCACATGCAATTGGGGTGCTCACGATTCCAGTCTATGTTTTAATCAATTAATTGACTACAAGCCTGCTTTAAGAACACACTGATAGAGTGAATATTTTACTCTGCTGCTCGTGTTCTGGTTAGTCAAGCTCTTGATTTTCCCAAGGACGTTAGTCTTTACATAGGGTGTCAGGGTGACTGGCTATCCCCAGCTGCCTGGGACCAAGGGGTTCTTGCAACATGGAATTTTTGGTACAAATGCTGGGAAGTCACAGGCAACCGGGGAGGTTGGTCACCTCGTGAGAGAAGCAAGGGTAAAGTCAAGAGGTTTTTTTCTTTTCTAAGATCCTATGTTCAGAGTGCGGGTTCCTTTGGAAGATAAGTTGACATTTGATTGTGGCTACTATTTACCCCAAGGGCATTTACCCCAATGTTCCAAGTTAAATAATTAATGAACAAAAATTGGGTTTCGAGATCACTTAAATACGATGTTCAGATGACAGTTTAAAACAAACATTCCCTTTTAAACAGTTGCAGATTTTACTAGGTTGAATAATGTCTCCCCCAGTTCATATCCATTGGAACCTGTGAATGTAACCTTATTTGGGTTAGGGTTAAATGGGGCCTTTGCAGATGTGACCCAGCTAAGATGTGGTCATTCTGTATTAGGGTGGGCCCTCATTCCAATGTGACTATGTCCATTTAAGAAGAGGTAAATCTGGACACAGAGGCAGGCACCTAGGAGAGAAAGCGTCGTGAAGATTGAAGCAGAGATTGGAACGATGCCTTATAAGCAGAGGACTCCAGGGAATTGCTGGCAACTACCACCATCTAGAAGAGGCAAGGAAGGGTCCTTCCTGAGAGCTTGGAGAGAGGATGGTCCTGCTGACACCTCCATTTCAGACTCTGTCCTCCACAAGTGCGAGACAGTAACTTACTGTCGGGTGAAGCCACCTAGTTTGTGGTATTTGTTACAGCAACTCTAGGATGCTAACACACAAATCAAGTCCCCTCTACCTTTTCTAGATGAAAAGCTGCTAAGCAGACTAATTTGGAGAGGACCACGTGGCTATTCCTAGGGGGACACTGTGCCCTGGGGTCTGCGTGCAAGTGTGTGCACCCTCCTTTCAGGTGTCCTCACCACCTTGCACCTGAGCCCTCGGGACGGCAGCGCGTACTTTGTGGTACCCGTGGGTTTGTCTGTTTGTCTCTTCTCATTGATTGTGGACTCTTCAGAGCCTAGCAAAAGGGTCGGATCAATAATTTTTTCTTAAGAATAATTGTTAAAATGAACGAATGACTGTAAGAATATGGGCTTTTCCCTTCTTTTGAGAAATCTGATAATGTAAGACTGATTTTAATCTTGTTTATGCCTATATAGGATAAGTGACCTTTAAAACTGACTTTTTTTTTTATTTATCTTTTTATCTCCACTGAAGCTATCCTTCAAAATGACTTATTTTGGACACAGAGAATTGAAGTTAAGATGCTCAGTTTTTGTAAAGTCAGGGGTCAGACCCCAATATTTCCTCTGTGCTACATGAGCTGAAATTCCATGAGCTCAGTCTCCCTGTAGTTAGAGACTCTGGAGTGTTTTAGGATGTTTGTGAGGCAGAAGAAATTTTTTTTCTTTCCAGCTTTAATGACATCCAGGTAGACTCTCATTATGGTTTGAAAAGCAGCTTTGTTATTTTTAGGTACTGAAGCTTCCAGCCGATCTCACTGGCACCAGAGCCACTGAGCGGCCAAGTCGTCTTGGCCTTCACGTTAATTCATTCTGGTCTTTTTTACCCCACATTCAAACACCGTTTATGGAGTTGGGCCGAGTCATTCACCATCTTTCAACATGGTCTTTGCTTTCACCACTCTCAGTCTGATCAATTTTTATGAAATAAAATTTCCAGTGGATAGATAATTGAAATTCAGGATAAGGGAAATATTTCTATTCTAGGAAAGAATAGAAACAGCAATAGTAACAAAACAACCGAGAATGCAGGCCTTCGGGGAGTAACCTCTGCAGAAAGAAGGAGAAGTCGTTTTCTATTTTTTGATGCCTAAAATAAGTTTCGGTACCTCTCGCCCCTGAAAGTAACTTAAACTGTGTTAAAACAAGCAAGAAAGCAGCCAGCCAACCCTCCCAACCTGGTTTAATAGTGTGTGATTTTCCTGGTGGGGGAGGAGAGTAGGATCAGGCAGGAATTTTTATTTTCTGTGTATGCCTTGAATTTTCTAAAGCAAGCTTATATTGCTTTTGTAATCAAGAAAAGCAATAAAGAGAAATTATTTTCTTGAGGGAAAAAACACTGGGATGGAAAATATTGGGATGGTATAAACTTCCTTTTAGATAACAATTTCTGAAAAGCCTCATGTATTTCAGGTAAGCTTCTACAGCTAGTCAGTCGCTAAGTAGAATAAAATCTCAAGTAGAATCTATAGGGCAGTGATCGAGGGGTGGGAGAAAATGCCACCTCCCTGTAATGGGCAGGACATTCCTTCCTTCTGGGAGTGGGTTGGGAGTGATCCAGGCACAGTGCAGGGCTGCCACACCAGGAGTCTGCTTCGGTTTTTGGAAAGCCAGTGGGTGGGATCCGGGCCAGTGGAGGTGGGAAATAGACCAGATGCCAGGTGGAAACACAGGGGGTGCAGACCTTGGCGTGGTGCAGACACTCCCAGCATTCAAGTCTCACTACTTGATGATTCCTGAAAGGGAAATAATCACATTCCCATGGGCAGATAAGGAAGTTCAGAAATAGTAAATTGTTTGCCCAAACCCTACAGGCCTGGGATTCAAACCAAGTGTCTGATAGCAACGACTGTGGGTTTCTTTGCTGGGCTAGTCCTCCTCTGAGAGAAAAAGAAAACCATCGGGGGAGGACTTCTGGTAAAAATCATGAGTAGAGCAGTTGCAGAAATGAACTGCAATATTCATACTCAGCACACGTATTAGCTGTGTGTCATTAATCGGTTCTGACATCACAAAGCCAGGTTCAGCCTTGCAGCGCTGGATTCAGGAAGGATTAACCATTGTAAATTATAGAGATGTATTTTAATCTATGTCTCTGCATAATAGGTTTGGAATAGGTTCATGAGAGTTAAGAAATACTGATAAGTGTATCAAATTAAAATTAGACATTTTCGTACCATCAGTTGTTATTGGAGAAGAAGAAAGCTGCGGACTGGTTTAAATTTGGGTGAATTTTTTCCCATTCCTTCTAACAGCTCCAGGAATTGAGTGAGTGGCAGGAATGTGGGTCAAAGCCTGCTCATCACTCCAAGTCCCCATCTCCTGGGAGGGGTGGGCTCGCCTGCAACTGGGGCAGCAAGCCAGGGTCTGAGGACAGACAATTGTATTGGAAAGGTGGAGTATCTCCCTAGAGCAATGCTAGCGAGAACCACAATTCAAATGGTAGGGTGGTCAAGTATTTAAGCTCCATGTGTAAATGTCAAGAGACAGTAATCAAATACTCAGGGTACAGGAGTTCGGCATGAGGTCAAGGCCATAATAAGCAAAACCCAGCAGGGTGAGTGCCGTGATGGTCTCAGCATGCCCCGGCTTCCCTTCTATCTGGCGTGGCATGCCCTATCAAGCTGGACGATGCAGGGAAGGATGGTCCCAGTGGTTCTCAACCTGGGCCTTAGACTGGCTTCGTGGAAGGGCTCCCTGAGTATCTCCTGAGGTTCTTTGCCGTGTTTCTGCACGTTCACCCACCTCCTTTACTTTCCTGCTCTGCTCTGATGCCTACCTGGTGGCAACTGCTGCCTTCGAGACCTCTCAGCTTCCTTGGCTGAGTGTTTCCAACATGTGGGAGACATGTACAATCCTAGGAGCTGCCCCAGATGTTTCTAAAGCTGATGGCCCTTTGTGAGTCGAGAGTGGAAGTGAGTTCAGATCAGAGGTGGGAGGAGGGCCTACCCCTGTTCGGAGCCAGGCTTTGTTGGTAGTTCCTCGACACTCCGTTCTGCCCAGGGTTCTTTCATGAGAGCGCCCAGCCCAACCCTATGGGTGCAGGCCTCCAAACCTCATTCAGAGGCCAGGGCTGCAGAAGGGAGCTCTACCTGCTATGAAGACCCTAACTCTATCTGCTATGAAGACCCTCCTCCCTCAACCAAAGTCTCCCCTCTGTAACCGTACTACCACCGCGTGCATTAGTTTCTGTTCTTTTGTATTTTAAAATATATTTTTAACAAAAAAAAAAATAAAGGTTGTATATAATTACAGTGTACACGATTTTTTGGGACAGGTATAGATGGAATGGCTTGTATTCCCTTCCTACTGCTGCTATAACAAATGATCATAGCTCAGAGGCTTAGAGCAAAACAAATTTGTTACCTTACAGTTCTAGAAGTCAGAATTTATACAGAGGGATTCCAAAATGGGGCTCGCTGGCTAAGAGCGAGGTGTCGGGGTGGGGGGGCTGCTTTCCTTCTGAGGCCTCCAGGGCAGAATCAGTTCTCTTACCCTTCCCCCGGCTCCTGCAGACCGTCAGCGTTCCTGGTCCTGTGGCCTCTTGTGTCTTCAAAGTCAGCATCGTCCAATCATATCTTTCTCGTGTCACGTCACCTTGACCCTGACTTCTCTGCCTCTTTAATTTCACACTTTCAATTTCATTTGATTTCAATTTTGCTCAATTCAAGACCTTGGTGATTACATTAGGCACACTCAGATGGTCTAGGATAATCTCTCTACTCTCAAGTCAGCTGATGGGCAACTATATTTCCTTCCTTGTAATATAATGTACTCCCCTGTCCTGGGAATTAGGACATGGACATCTTTGGGGGGCTACTACTCTTCCTTTCATACTACACAACTGTAATTCTAGATCTGATGGTACCGGTGGAAGGCACGATTGTCTGCACTGGGAACCTGGCCCACTTTGGCAGCCAAAATTCCTTACTAGGTCCTGGCTATTCTCATTATTATCCCATAACACGTGCACTTGCGTAGGGAAGACTTGCTGTCTGGTCTGTCTGTCTCTCTTGGTGACAGCACTTCCTTTCCAGCGTGTGAGTGGGCTTGAGTCCCTGTAGTTAGAGGGGTCAGGACCAAGGTTGACTGGCCCTGTCTGAGCACCTGACCTGAGCCAGGCTGCTCGCATACCTCCCTAGGACTTTCACCTGCAGCTATAAGGCAGAGCCTCTCTGATGATGGGAGACCCAAGCTGCCCACTTTAGTAGGTGCTGGCCACTGTATCCAGTCTTGTCAGGGGAGCCAACCCAGACTGAGTCAATGAGACTGGGAAGCGGAGATGAGGCTGAGAGGACAGTGAGTAGGACATGGCCATCCGAGTTTGGGTGCTGGTTGTTTCAGGTGCACCTGACTCCCCCAAGCTAGGCTCCGTCAACCCTCCTTCCATCACATGGACTATCCCCATGTTCCTCCCCTACATTCTCCCTTCCATGTGAGCCGATGGGCTTTTGTAGGTAATAAGTAAAATCATCTTCAGCAACACCACTTATGTGTAGAAATAAAGAATAAAGATATCAAACTAAGGGAACAAAAAGAATGTCTATTAAAAGGAGGGAGGAACCCCAAGAGAAACCAAGACGTTCTGAGTGTAAAATGGAGAAAAGTAAGTAAGGCATGAAGAATCCAAGAGCGGGAAGTGTTAAAATGGGAAAGGAGTTCCCGCCTGCACTCACAGTTCTTCCCGTAGAAGCTGATGTGAGGATAACTGTGCGTCTGACAGCAGGTGGACAATGATGCTCCGGGTCGTTTATGTGTCTGAAATTCTATGGCAAAGATACCCCAGTGATCCTGTTTTCTCTCTCTCTTTCTCAGTGACTTTACCCTCTGGCTTTCAATCTGTGTTAGAAGGATTCCAAACCTAAATAAAAATCACAGACCAGAGGGGAAGAAAACTCTATCAGATGGTGACGACTCATGGGATTGACCTCAATGTAATTTCAGAAAGCCTTGATTCTGGAATCTGCCTTCCAAGTTGGGAAGGGTTTTGTGGGATGAAGGATGTTGTGTGTAGGCCCCTGCATGGGTGGCTCCCTGGTGTTGTGATTTCTCTACAGCTATCTTCAGAACTGTACAGCTGAATGAGGGAGTTAAGGTCTCAAAGTGAGAGAAATAAAATAATTCATTGAACATACAGGTGGTAGGATAGGTCTTGCTGCAGGTAGCTTAGTGGAGACCTGTTGGAGTTTTTGTTGTGGGACTGGGGGAGAGGTGCAGGGGCATAGGTCACAGGAAGGAATGCAGTCAGGTGTCTTACCAGCTTGGGGTGGGGTGGGTATAGGTGGGTGCTTTGTGGTGGGGAAGATGTAGGGAGTTGGGTGGGTGGGGAGGCAGTGTTCTGGGGAAAGTGTGACACGACAAAGGCGTGAAAAGATTTGGCTGAGGGACAGGGTAACAAACGGAAAGAGTGGAAAACGATTGCCTTGAAAGCCATTCAATAGAAAGCAAATTGGTCAAGCAACAAAATGACAATTTTGTTGGGGGTGGAAGTTTACAGTATTTTGAACATTGGTAATTTTCATGTACCACAAAGATGGTTTTGCAGCAGTCTTTTGTTGTTGTTGTTGTTGTTGATTTTTTACCAGATTTTTTCTTATTCAATATACTTAACATTTCTAATTCACATTATTGAATTTTCTTGGTTAGATTAGCTGCAGATGAGGGAAGACAGGTGACCTAGAACTCTAGTTCCAAGATGTTGTAGTGTCTGGCCCAGAATCAGGTCAGAAGCTGGATCCTGTGAGCTTGGAAAGAGGATGGAGCCAGGATGTTGGAATAAGAATGGAGCATGAAGAGGGCCATTTGGGCCTGAAACTAAAGTCCAGGGGCATCTCAGAGCACGGATGTCACAGGTTGGTGGAGTGTTTCCAAAACCATGGTTTTTGGAAGCCTCAAATTCCACCCCCATAAGTGGCATTCCTGAGTCACCAGGTAGTGGAGAGAATGCCGGAAATATCCAAATCCAAGGTCAGTGAGGCCTTCAGAGGCCGCCTCTGCTGTCTTTCTTCTCTTTGGAAGAACATCCGGGGCTGATGGAAGGTGTTGAAACCAGAAGGGATCTGCCAGCAGAATCTCTTGTAAACAGGGAGAGCCGGGGAGGCCACCATGCCCACAACATCTTCCCCTGCAAGAGCAAATCCATTCTCTTGTTCAGCTAACTGGTCTCAGGGCCTTCTGCTCTGTTTGGATGTCATCAGTTGCCACTATAAGCTGAGCATGCCAGGTGCCCCCAGCTGTGCCTCTCAGCACCTGGAGGGAGGCCTTTCCTCCTGTGTCATAGCCTTTTTGTTTTAGTTATTTTAACGCTATAAATTCTAAGTAAACTCATCATCAGACCGTCTCAGGGTTGTGTGATAGGTGCAAACACATCACAGATTCTCTGAAAACTATTCTGTGGCAAATACCCTCTCAATGGAACCCTGAGGACCAGAGCCTGCGGAATGATTGAATGTCTTAGAAGAGTGGTATTTTATTGAAAAAATACACACACACGTGAATAATTTAGGTAGAACTAAGAGATAGAAGAAGAAGACAAAATTCTTCCAGAAATTTCCATGTAGACATTCATTTTAGAACTAACAGCCAGTCCCTTTCACAGCTGTCATTATTTTCTGTCATAATTGTCTGGAAACCTGGCCGCAGTGCCCATGATGAGCATTGGTTCTCTGCAGTAGGAAGAGCCGGCAGTGGACCCACCTTTCCAGGGACTCTCTTGGAAATTCCATCCTTCCCCTTTTAGGTTGATTTTTCCCTCTGAATCTGTTACCTTCTCTGATGGCAATGTTCATGGCTGACATCGCTATTGGTCATTACACTGGAAAACTACTTTTCAAATATTTGAAATCTCACTTTCTCCAGCCACCAGCTTCTTGGGGGACTAAGCCTCTCTTCCTGGGGTGTGTTCCTGTCCCGGCGAGGACTTAGGCTCATGCAGGCAGAAAGCTTCATTTTCTTAGAGACACACTCAGGGGCTTTCCCCCAGAATAAGAGCAAAGTCCCAGCCCCGGGTGCAGTGGCTCCACTTCCAGCAGAGCACTCTGCACATGTTAGGCTCGGGAGGGATGGACACGCCGCGGCTGCAAGGGGAGGGAGAAAAGTGTCCAGTGTGGCCGGAGTCCAGAAGGCAACTCCAGCCAGGGAGCAGCCCCGGGGTTAAGGATTGAGAATGTCACCTTACAGCGGAACCTGTGCCTCACGCCCTCACGTGCATCTCGGGTCCCTGTGTGGTACCCAGGGCTGTCTCTTTCTGTTCAAAGGTATTATTAGACTATCACACAGATGGAAATAGCAGCGCTGGCGACTGTCAGATCCCGCGGCCCTAACTGGGACGCACGCTGAGCGGCTGCATTTCCTTCCCTCTCCCCTGGGAGCCACGTGCTGCCACTGATCTTTGTAAAACCTCTTCCTCGCGTGGATGTTTGCAATTGTCTGCATTCCCCTCCAGTATATTTACAGCCTGTCAGGAGAGAAGACTGTCATGTCGCAGTGCAGTTTGTTCTGCGAGCTTCATTATTTTTTCACGACAGCTGTGCACAGAAAGATTAAAATCACAAGGAAGTTTGAATGTCGCCCCCACCCCCAGCCCCGAGGAGATCTGGCCTGGCTGAATGCTGGAATACCCGTGGATGGCTGATTTTCCTCGTGCTCTGTGGAAGTCGGCTTTAATTTATGTGTACCGGGGGAAACCCAGCCGGCGTATTTATACACGAGGATGCCTAGGAAGCCGCGACTTTACAGTATTACATATATTTACAGAAAACAAACATATGGCTGTGCCGTGCGCTGGGTACATTGTACGTGTCTAGATCCATCTATTCCTATTTTTATGTCTCTATCTAAAACCACAGATTATTAAAGTGGAAATGGATGGTGGAGATCATCCTTGAGATGGTTTTCATTTTACGGTTCATTTTTAGACAAGGAAAACAAAATCCTGATGGCGTGCCGAAGGAAAGAGCCAGCTGGCGGCAGAGCCTAGCGGAGCAGGAGGGCTGCTTACCCCTGGTTCTCATCCACCGCAGCCCTCCTCTGCCCCTCCGTGTCCCCAGAGACCAAGCCCTGGGGCTGCACCTCTTGGCTCCCCTTCCTGGCAGCTTCTGGTTGGGTGTGGCCAGTGAGAGGCATGGGCAGAGGTGGGAGGACAGAGGGACAGAGGCCCAGGCCTTCTTCTCATCTGCCTCCTGTTTTTTTTTT
>NW_003852528.1:206221-207021 GCF_000181295.1 Otolemur garnettii | reverse complement strand
GCTGAGACTCCTCGGATGGGGAGATTACCCTGGGTCATCTGGAAGGCCCCGGCAATCACAGGGCTCCTTATAAGAGGAAGGCAGGGGGCCAGAGAGAGGAACAGGTGAGAAGATGGAGCAGGGCTCGGGAGGGGCCCTGAGCCCAGGAATACAGGCACCAAGAAGCTGGACCAAGGCAAGGCGATGGACTCTACCTGGGAGCTTCCAGAAGGAGGCAGCCCTGCTGGAACCTTGGTTTTTGATTTTGTGGTAATTTGTTATGAGAGTGCTGTGGACTGAATGGTGTCCCTCCTCCAATTCCTACACTGAAGCCCTGACCCCCAACGTCACTGGGAGGTGAGGTCCTCTGGGGGTTGACTGAGATTAAAGGTCACCTGCTTCTGATAGGGCAGGTGTCCTGTGAGAAGAGACACCAGAGAGCTGTCCCTGTGTGCACTCAGAGCAAAGACCACATGAGGACAAAGCCAGGCACACAGCTGTCATCAGAGACCATGCCTGCTGCCCCTTGACCTGGGACGTCCAGCCCTTAGAACTGGGAGAAACAAGATTCTGTTGTTTGAGCCAATACAGACATCTGGGATGGCTCAGAAACACTGGGGTCTCATTCCAGCTCTGTCCACCACTCACGGGCTGTGGCGATGGGCTGTCACGTGGCACCTCTGTACTTCAGTTTCTCTGCCTTTAAAGCGGAAATAACAACACATCATCAGAAGGTGCCCAGGGTCTCATGCAATAGTGAGCTACCATGTTAAACAGTTGTAGAGAATAATATGTTTACAAGCCTGTGGGCTGAGGGGTGC
>NW_003852528.1:202745-204726 GCF_000181295.1 Otolemur garnettii | reverse complement strand
AAAAAAAAAGAACCTATCTATATGTGATTACATTACCTTAAGGATTTTCTGTATTGTTGTTCAAAAAGTATACCAAACTCTTATAACCCAATAATAATAAAAAATAACCTATTTTACAAATGCATGAAGGATCTCAGTGGACGTTTCTTCAAGGAAGACATACAAATGGCTGGTCAGTGCATCAAGGATGCTCAGCGTTATCAGCCATTAGGGAGGTACCACATCACATCTACCAGGACAAAAGCTACAAGACAGACAGACAGACATAGCCAATATTGGTGAGAAAGTGAGGAAGCTGGGACCTTCCTGCACGCTGGTGGGAACATAAATGGTGCAGCCATCGTGGCGAACAGTTCAGCAGTTCCCGAAAATGTTAAACACAGAGTGACCACAGAATTCCCTCTTAAGGACATACCCCCAAGAAATTAAAGCATCTGTCCCTACAATAATTTTTTTTATTTTGAGACACCCAGGCTGGAGTGGAGTGATGTCATCACAGCTCACTGCAACCTTAAACTCCTGGGCTCAAGCAATTCTCTTGTCTCAGCCTCCCAAGTAACTGGGATTACAGGTTTGCACCATGATGTCGGCCAATTTTTTTTCTATTTTTTTTGTGGGGGGCAGTTTTTGCCTGGGGCTGGGTTTGTACCCGCCTCCTCCAGCATATGGGGCTGGTGCTTTACTCCTTTGAACCTCAGGCGTTGCCCTTTTTTTCTATTTTCAATAGAGATGGGGTCTCGCTTTTGCTCAGGCTGATCTCTAATGCTGGTCTCACAGAGTGCTAGGTTTCCAGGTGTGAGCGGCCGCACCTCACCCAGACAATATAATTTGTATACACAAATGTTCACGGCAGTGTTGAATGTGGCAGGTAATTGGGGGAAACAATTCAGATGTCCATCAAGTGATGAATGATTACTACGATGTGGCTTATCTGTATGATGAAATAGTATTTGGCAGTAAAGAGTGAAGCACTGAGAGATGCCACAACACAGACGGACCTCAAAAACGTTATGCTAAGTGAAAGAAGCCAGTTACAGAAAACCACACATTGTGAGATTTCATTTATACGGAACGTTCAGAATGGGTGAATCCATTAAGACAGAAAGTAGATCAGCGAGTGGATAGAGCTGGAGCTCTGGGTGGGTAATGGGAAGTGATATTAATGGGTATGTGGATTATTTTGTAGACGATGGAAATGTTATTAAAATTGATCGTGATGATGCTTGCACAATTCTGCAAATATACTAAAAACCATTTAGTGTATTGGGTGAGTTGTACTATTTGTGATTTATATCTTAATTAAGCTGTTAAGAAACCGTACCATAAAGTTACTAAAAATACACCATAGTGAGAGAAGATGCTTGTCTAAAAAGGAAAAGGAAGTAATGCGTAGACTATTTAAGGATATACTGCAAATCAACGAGAAAAGGAAATGAACAGGCAATTCGCAGAAGAGGAAGCTCAAAGAGTAACAACTGGGTGAAGAGACACTCTGCTTCCTGTGAAAAGAGAATTGCAGAGTAGAAACGCAACGTGACCTCAATTTAAATCCGTTTAATCTCCATTTAGACTGGCAAAACTAGAAAAATGGATGCTGATGCTGGTGGGGACACGGGGTATGGACCCCTATGCATCTGTAGAACAACGCCAATAAATGCCACCTGTGTGACTGGCACGCACGTTGAGGGGGCAGTCTGGCAGTGCAATGAATCCTGAACTTGGTGTTCAGCTTCTGGGCACACCTGCATCCAACCGTCTCCCTCCCACCTGTCCGTGAGGGCACAGCAGAGGTGTGTTTGGTGGGAAGATGAAGCCAACTGGGGTACCCATAACTTGGGGGGAGGCAGGCGGAACGTGCTAGACACACACCAAAGGGCTCTGGGTAGCACTTGGAAATGACGCAGGAGACCACGCTGAGCAATGTGAGTGTGTCCTGAAACCCAGCGGCAGGGTGAAGAGAGTGAGCAGCAGCTATGCAAGG
>NW_003852528.1:199451-201886 GCF_000181295.1 Otolemur garnettii | reverse complement strand
GAGACAGAGCCTGGGCTGGGACACTTTACTTTGCTCGCTGGTGTTGGGCTTGGCCTTAGTTTGGTCTTTGCAGCCTCAGTCTTGCTTGGCTGGAATCTGCTGTCTGCTCTGTGCTGGCTCAACACGTGGTTGGGTCTCCATTCTGGCTTTGCTTGGTGGATGTGGCATTGGACCCCTTCACCTGCCTTACGGTGGTCAGCACCCCAGGTCAGTGCTCACAGCGCCCGTGGCCTCCGCCCCTTTAGCCAAGGTGGGGCAACGCCTCTGGTCCCAGGGCAGGCAGGAGCATGTCATCTGGGTCTGCAGTGAGAGCTGCTGGGGACCCAGACAGCCACAGGACCCCCTACCCGCTGGGCACACACTGGAGGGCACTGGGCACTCATGGGTGCGGCGAAGTGGTTTGCACCGGAATGTGCTAATCAGAGCAGTTCTTTCTGGTGGCTCACACCATCCTAGAAAGTCAGCGGGTCATTGTGTGGCCACACAGCCTCAGAGCCATTCAGGGGGCAGGAGGGAACTCACAGAACGGAAATGAAATGTTCCCTCTCGGGGCTGCCAGGCCAGATGACATGCACTGAACAGTTGCGACTTTATTCGTGAAGACCGGAGCTGCACAGCGCACGTCCGGGAATAGAGCCCCCTTGCCCAGGAAAACAGAAGCCTTTTCTTTCATGGGCTGGTGACTTCACACTTGTCCCCCGACTGCGGGAAGCACGTGGAAACCTCTCTTCCGCCCGGCCTCGCACAATGCTGGGAAAGAAGGCGAGGGGCTCGGAGTGGGCCCTGGGCAGACCAGGCAGGGCTCTGGCTGAGAAGGTCCCGATTGCCATGCTGGTCATGCTGCTCTGGGCCGAGCACAGTCACCCTCTGTGAGCAGGAACCAGCTGGGTGGGGCCTGGGGCTGGTTTCCCTCTACCCTCTGCCCCAGAAAAGGGCAGAAATGGAAACTGCAGGCTAAGGTGCCCCCAGGCGGGGGCGGTGGCTGAGTGCAGGCCCGGGGCTCCCTCAGATGCCACCTGCCTCTTGGCAGGGACTAGAACTCACCAGTTGAGCTCTGGGTGCTCTGAGGGCTGTCTCAGCTGTAATAGGAGATCGCAGTGCCCACCCCACAGGCACGTAATAGCCCTCAGTAAAGAAAAAGTTAGCAATCCTTCAACAGACCCTTCCCCTTAATTCTGCTACCATGGGCCAGAGCATGAGGCCTTAATATCAATGGATACAGTGTACTAGTTTACAAAATGAGTTTTCTTTTTGAATGCCAGTGCTGCACTGGTGTGGCCACAGACTCTAGAACTCAGGAATGTGCTCGCCGACCTGCAGCTCTTGGCAGCTCTGGTATCGCCAAGATCAATGATTCCTCCCCTGTGTCAACAATATGTCTTCTCTGTCAATGCCCCAATAGTGTACCCAACTGAAAATCCCAGCTCTCTGGGAACCGTGCTGCAGCCTGCGGCCCAGTCTCAGAAACAGTCCCCCTTCAGATCACTGTCTGCTGACTGCCCCACACTGTCCAGCCGGGTCTCTTTCCCCTCCTTCTCCCCAGGGCACATAGTACCTTTCTTCCCAGTGTGGCCCCTTTTGAGATGGCCCATCACTCCTCTGATGGCCTGATTTGAGACTATCTGTGTGTCCTCTGCTATACGTCCAGCATCGGCCAGCCCACGTCCGACAGGTGTCTGGCCTTAGCCGTGGCATTCACCTGGCAGTGGTGCATTCATGCAGCTGGCAGCTTCAAAAGAAAAATGCCAGCATTTCCCCCAGTGCTGGGGGCCCTTCAGAATTTAGTTCTCAGTGACTTCTCTTGGCATGGGCAGGAGAAGGGTCCCAGTACAGTAACCTCAGACCACTAGCTTTCCTGGAAGGATTCACCATGGCACGTTTTGCAGAGATCCACGTGGTAAAACAAAATTCCAGTCCCTCATTATCAACAACTGACAATGGCTCATAAGTAGCTGAGTGCATTATGGTCACTGGCACTGATTGAAAGACAGGTCACCACAGACACCATCCACAGAGGAGGGCAGAGAGCCAGGTATTGACTCCAGGGAGGGGATCACCCAGCATGTGCTTTCTGGAAGTCCAGAGGTGCACACACTGTGTGTGCAAGTGACGGAGCCCAGCACGAGGAGTGGGGGCCCTACCAGGTGTGAGGAGCTGCCTGCCCCGTGCCTGGAACACAGCAGGGCACCTCCAGATGTGGGGCACCTTTTGCCCTTAATGACTTTGACATTCTCTGCTGGGTCTGTCAGCATCTCTGATGGATCATTTCTAATGATCACCTTACTTCAATCATTAGCCACAGGCAGGGAGGTGACAGCAGTGTGAGTGGTGATCAAGCATGGAGGGAATGTCCATCCTCTGTAGTGGGGACCTGGCCTGGAATCCCACCCCCCGACTCACGCTGCATAGTGGGGACCTGGTCTGGAATCCCACCC
>NW_003852528.1:197140-198413 GCF_000181295.1 Otolemur garnettii | reverse complement strand
ACCTGGTCTGGAATCCCACCCCCCTGACTCACACTGCGTAGTGGGGACCTGGTCTGGAATCCCGTCCTCCTGACTCACACTGTGTGAGCTCTGCAAAGTTCCCTTTGCTTTCTAGACTGCAGATCTCTTTTCTGTAAAATGAGTGGGTTTGTTTCCTCCTGCTGCTTATGTTAGTCCCAGTTCTTCAGAGCAACTGAAAAAAAAAGATTTTATATATATATATATATATATATACTGAAAAAAAGAATGCATATATTTATATATATACACACTGAAAAAAAGGATGCGTATATACACACACACACATATATAACGATATGTGGATTGGCTCATGAAGTATGGAGTCTGACAAGTTCCTAGGTCTGTGTGGGCAATTGGAGCCCCCCGAGAGTGGGAGAGCCACAGGTGTGGGATCAGTCCAAAGCTAGCAGGCGCAAGACCCAAGAATTTCTGAGGTTTTAGTTTGGATCCAAAGGCAGGGAAAAAAAAAAAAACAAAAAAACAGGGCCCAGTCTGAAGGCAGTCAGGTGGGAGGAACAGCCCCTGCCTCTATCCAGGCCATCAACTGATTGGACAAGCCCACCACACCAGGGAGGCCATCTGCTTCGCTCAGTTGACTGAGCCGAATGTGATCTCACCTGGAAACCTCCCCCCCAACCCCAGAATAACGTCTGAGCAAATGTCTGGGCAGCCTGTGTCCCAGTAAAGTTGACATGTAAAATTAACTATCCCAATAAACTTGCCTGATAGAGTTCTTTTTTCTACAATTATGCTCATCCTCTCTGCCAGTTATAAGGAATATCAAACAAAGACTGAACCACTGGTCCTGATATAACAGGTTTCTAGGTGGGTTTGAGGCAGAGATCAGACTGCAGAGTGTTTGTCCCCGGTGTCACAACCATCCTAGACCTTATTCTGATGTGAGAGATGAGGATGGAAGGAGCAGGTGTCCAGTGAAAATTCAAATTTCTAATATGGAAAGGAGAAGCCAAATGAGAAAGGATAGATATTATTTCTAGTCACAGTTTTGAGAAAATACACCTTCCAGTCAAATGAGCAACACACCAGCCAACAAACCCACTAACCAGCCGACTGACCAGTCATCCCCCCACACAGACACCCACTAACCAGCCAACTGACCAGTCTTCCCACACACAGATAACCACTAACCAGCCGACTGACCAGTCTTCCCCCCACACAGGCACCCACTAACCAGCCAACTGACCAGTCATCCCCACACACAGACACCGACTAACCAGCCAACTGACCAGCC
>NW_003852528.1:188882-195013 GCF_000181295.1 Otolemur garnettii | reverse complement strand
GCCCTTGCCCCTGCTGATGGGCTAATGATAGCAGTGCTGCAAGGAATGTGACAAGGAGCGTCACAAATGCTGAATGTTAGAATGGACCAGTGCAGTGGCTCATGCCTGTAATCCTAGCAATTTGAGAGGCTGAGGTGAGAGGATTGCTTGAGCTCAGGAATTTTACAACAGCCTGGGCAACATGGCAAGATCCTGACGCTATAAAAGATAAAAAAAAAAAAAATTATCCAGGCATGGTGGTGCACACCTAAGTCTTAGTTACTTGGGAAGCTGAGGTAGGAGAATTGCTTGAGCCCAGGAGTTCAAGGTTGCAATGAGCCGTGATAGTACCATGGTGCAGTAGCCAGGGAAACAAGCTACTCTGTTCTGTTCTGTCCTATTCTTTTATTTTGTACTAGAATAGTTAGAATGAGTGTAATCAAAAAGTGAGATAGAGAAAAAAAACAATGGAGGGAAGTATTTTAATTCAAGCAGATTTAGCATGAAGCTTGATGGAAGGCTGATCTGGAAGTGGGACGTGGTGAGGAAAGACTTGGTCATTCTGGCTGCCACAGAGAGGACCCCCGGAGAGCAAAGACAGGAGGCAGGGAGCCCCCCTGGCTGTTCTGAGGAAGAGTGAGGGCAGAGGACAGGGAGGGCTTGGGTGAAGCTCTAGCACATGACGCCAAGTGAAAGAAACCAATGACAAGAGACTGCAGGTCGTCTCACTCTTTTTATGTGACTTATCCATAGTAGGCAAATCCAAGTCCTGTCCATGGTCACAGGGAAGGGCAGGGAACGGGAGTGATTACTTAACAGGCTCAGGGCATTGTTCCGGTGTGATGAAAAGTTAGCAACCCGAGAGGTGGTGGGTGCACGAACAATGCTGTGATCCTGAATTGTATACTTCAAAATAGGTAATTATCTGTTATCTGAATTTCAACTCCGTAAAAAACAAACAAACAAAACAAAACGCAGAAGCTGCAAAACATGAGGATGCAGGATTTGACAGACTTTGTGCGGAGAGATGGTTCTCTCCGTCTTTCTGGTTAGGCACCTGTGTGGAAGGTGATGCTGTGAACTGCAATAAAGCCTTCAGGGGAAGGAGCAGGTCAGAATGGGGAGGGGCACGGCGTGTGCAGATGTTTGGAAAGTCACTTGTAAGGCCAATGTCACACATCTGAAACCCAGAGTAGGGGACTGCTTCCTCTATGCCCTGCCCACCTCCCACTTCCATAGTGTCTTAAAACAAACTCCAGACATCATAACCTGCCATCCATTCAGAGTCAGGACGTGTCTCTAAAAGTTGAAGAATGTTTTAAGAAAGCTGTTGCTACAAAATGCTATTATTATATCGCTGAAAGAATTTATAATGATTCCTTAATATGACCTGATGATATTCAGCCAGTATCAGATTTTCAATTGTCTCCTGATTTTTTCTTGTGCTTTCTTTGATTCAGGATCCAAACAAGATCCATTTATTGAGACTGAATCACCTGTCCCGCAAATCTCTTTTTTGTTTGTGTGTTTCCCTAAGTTGCTGTCTTTTTTCCTTTACATTCGAGCGTTGGAAAGTTGGAGCATCTGTCTGCTCACTCTGCCCCATGGAGTCATTTACATGTTCTTCCACCCTTTACATTTCCCATAACTTGGTAGCTGGGTCAGGGCTTGAGCACATCTGAGTTCAGTTTCTTAACAAGCCCCTTGGTAGGGGTGTTGTGCCCGCCAGAGGTCTGTTCTGGTGATATTAAAAGCTGTCGGTGAGCCAGATCACCAGCTCCCAAATTCCAGATTCTCAGAAACTGTGAAAAAAATAAATGTATATTGTTATTTTAAGTTTGGAGATGATTTGTTATGTAGCAATAAATCACTACTAAAGCAATGTTGAATCACTATTAGGAAATCCACCATTCTAAGAGAAATAAGGAGAAATATCACAAAATCTTCTCCAAAGATGCAAAACTAAAACCCAAACCAAAGCATTTGACAAAATCCAATAAATAATTGCTCGATAAGTAGAACTTGGAAGATGTTTTCTTAATTTGATTGTGTGTGTGCTCATATATCTACCCCAAAGCCTTACTTAATTAGAAAGTGTCAGAGGCTTTCCCATTACAGTGAATGAGAAGACGGGTGTGCCGCTATTTTAACTTCTATTTGACAATGTGCTGAAATTATTAACCCATGTATTTTGACAAGGGAAAGGGATAAAATGAATTAATACTGGAAGAAAAAGCTGAAATTATCTCTATTTACAAATGATACACTTTTATATCTGGAAAACCCAAAATAATGAATGGGAAAGCTACAACAAAGAGAATTTAGTGAAGTAGCCAGTTCCCAAATTAACATATAAATATCAATCCCTTTGGGTAAACAAACAAAAAGGTGGAAGATACAATAGGAGAATTAAACAGCCAGGAACGAACTTGGGAAATACCTACGACTGTGTGAAGAGTTCCTAAAACCCTCTTGAAAAGCATAGAAGTGGAACTTACATAAATGGAAAGACACATCTGCTTGACCAGAAAAACCGGACAACTTGAGGAGGAGCTTTCTACTCACTCGTTATACAATTAACATCATCCCGACAGAAAGACCCCCATCCCCCAAATCCTCAGTTTAGTGATTGTAAACTGAGCTGCAATTAGTCTAGTGCAAGTGTCCTTTTGATAACTCTAACTCCCCTCCCCCGGAATTAGAACAGGTGATGATAAAGTTTATTGGGAAGAACAAACAAATGAGAACAGTTGTAAAAACTCTGTGTATGGTTTTAGTTTGGGAATTTTTTTTTATTGTTGGGGATTCATTGAGGGTACAAAGAATCAGGTTGCATTGATTGCATTTGTTAGGTGAAGTCCCTCTTATAATTGTGTCCTGTCCCCAAAAGGTGTGTCACACACCGAGCGAGACCCCCACTCCTCCCTCCTTCCCTCTCTCTGCTCTCCCCTTCCCCTACCCCCCACCGTGTACTAGGTCACTAACTGTCCTCATATCAGAATGAGCATATTGGATTCTTGCTTCTTCTTTCTTGTGATCTTTACCAAGAATAATGTGCTCCACTTCCATCCAGGTTAATGTAAAGTTGCCATTTTTTAAATGGCTGCAGAGTATTCCATGGCTTGTCTATACTACAGATTATAAATCCATTCCTGGGTTGGGGGGCATTTGGTCTGTTTCCACATTTTGGTGATTGTAAACTGAGCTGCAATAAACAGTCTAGTGCAAGTGTCCTTATGATGAAAGGATTTTTTTCCTTCTGGGTAGATGCCCAGTAATGGGATTGCAGGATCAAATGGGAGGTCTAGCTTGAGTTCTTTGAGGATTCTCCATACTTCTTCCAAAAAGGTGAATTTTTTTTTTCACACATACCTATTGATTTGAGAGCCCAGGTGAGAAAGTGCAGCTGGACCTGCAGGACCCTCCAGGTGAGACAAGCCAGGAGGCCTGGCCTTTCTCTGGGCAGGTGGGCCCTCGTGGGAGGACGGCATTTAGAGCTGGTGTTGGCAGGTGGGTGATGAGCAAGGGGAGGGAGGGAGGGAGACGGGGGCAGAGGATGACAGGCCCAGTGAGGAGGGAGACTGAGAGAGCAATGGTGTGGAGGACAGGGGCGTGGAGAGGTTTCTGCAAGGAGGTGACAATGCCAGGCAGCTGAAGTTCTGGAGGTACCAGCTGAACATGTCACCGCTCTGGCCCTAAGGAGTTCATTCACTGCCAGTGCTGCGGAGGTGTGAACGAGATCACAGCTCGCAGGCTGTCCACGTGCCACTCTCTAGCATACGCTGCAAAGGAGTGCGTCACACTAAGCAGTGTCCTATAACCTGCCTTCCCACTCAGCAACGCATTGTAAAACTCTTGAGGTCATGTCTAAGTCATCTCCCCAAGTCTGACTCCCTGCGGCAGACACCGGGCAGCAGCCATCTCAGTTGGACAGGCTCCTTTGTCCCTTTATATAGGTGAGGAGTGTCCCCCCTGCCCTCCCGCCAGTGTCTGCTATTATTCCGGGCGTTTGGGATACACAGTGAACAAAACATTCAAAGATTCTGCCTGTATGGAGCTCTGTTCTCCACAGTGTTCAGTAAACATGCTAACGAGGGACCATGGGGAGAGGGGTGTGTGATAAGGTGGGGGAGAGGGCAGGGTGCGGCATCAGGGACAGGAGGCAGGTCGGTGGCCGGTACTGGGACGGGACTCATGAGAAGTGAGGTGTGAGCAGACTGGATGGGAGTGGGACAGCAGCTGCCACCATCCAGAAAGGAGGTGACGGGGGGAACAGTGGGAGGGTGGGCCAGCTGGGGGTGACACGATGGTATGATTTGACATCCGAAAAGGAGTCATTCTTTGGGGGATTATTTAACTTGTTGGTCTGGTGCTCATAAGACATATTTGGCCTGGAGGAAATGGTTTGGAGATTTCAATGAGATTATGTAGACTCTAGTAGTTCCCAAATCCTGGCATGCTTGAGCTCCAACCCCAGAATTTCTGATTCAGTAGGTTCAGGTGAAGCCTGAGAACTTGCATCTGTCATAAGTTCCCAATTGCTGTCGCTGGTCCCAGGACAGGGAAGGTGACAGAGCTGCGCATTCCGGCAGAGGTCAGAGACTCGCCTGCTGAGTCTGGTCGTTGGAAAGCTATTTTAGTGGCTTGGGATTTGGGAGAGGGAAGGAACTAATAGTTCTCAACTAGGTGCTCTGAAGACCCAGGGGTGTGAGGTCAGCCAGGAAGCAAAGGCTCTCCAGTCTGTCATTGTCTCTTGATGCTACTTTGGAGTGAATGGTGACTGCGTTTCTGCAAGACAATTACAGAAAGGACAGAAAGATTTCTGCTAGGATGGTTTAAGCACGTTCTTTAATGATAATTGTTGTGGCTGTTAGGAAGGACATTTGACTTAAACCTATGTGTAAGGCAGACTTTTCATATTTGTAGTGTAATTGATCCCTATGAGCAACTAGCGCGTCTTATACAGTGACAAAAATTTTGATGCAGTACAACAGTCCATTAAGAATGGATTCAATCAATATTTAATTATAATATACACCGATAGGACATGTAATATAGGGCAACACAGCAGAGGCTGTGAAATGCACAGCAGTGTAAAAATGTAATTTAGCAATGCGGTACTGCCAACCAAAGCAGAATCTATAAAGGAAAATATTGGCAGATTTTACTACAAACACAAAAAAATCTTTAGTATCCTGAGCACATCATATACAAGAATAAAAATAAACACATTGAATATAGATTCTAAAATATTTAACAACGTGCATCACATATATGCAATAGAGTTTGAATATCTTTAGAAGATTAAAAATCTCTTTGAAATGTGTAAGAAAATGACAGACACAGCAACAGATGATCAACAGACTAGAAAGATTTCTGACGAAGAAATAAAACGTTGCTGATAAATATTTCTAAAATTACATATTTCCTATGTAATTTTGAGGGTAGAAATTAAAGTAGTATTCAAATTTTCACCTTTCAAATTGACACAGATGAAGAAAAATGTTAAAACCTGGGGTAGCATTCTGACCCACACTTGTATGTGGTGGAACTTTCCAGAAGGAAATGTTATTTCTAATTCTGAAAGTTTGCAATAGGTTTAGAACAGGACAACATTGGAAGTAATGTAAATATGCAATCATAGGAATGTGATTTTAGGAACTATGGACCAGCCTGGCAATGGCTTCCTTTAACATCCCTGAAAAATTAGGGTGTAAAAGGAAATGGATTGGCACCAGCAGACGGCCCTCTCTGTACCTGCTTGTCCTTAGAGCAGTGGTTCTCAGCCTTCCTAATGCCTCCTAATGCCGTGACCCTTTAATACAGTTCCTCATGTTGTGGTGACCCCCAACCATAAAATTATTTTTATTGCTACTTCCTAACTGTAGTTTTGCTACTGTTATGAACTGTGATGTAAATATCTGATATGCAGGATGTATTTTCATTGTTACAAAGGGGTCGCTACCTATAGGTTGAGAATTGCTGTTCTAGAGGCAGTTCTGGGCAGCCACCTTGGACTTTTAGGTGGAATTGGCCTCTCCTTTGCTGAGCTCTAATAGAACTTTAATAATTTTGTCAATGGAGACCTGTCTCCTGTGTGTGGTAATGATTTGTTCATATTTCTGTCATTTGTAGTTAACAATGAGCTTTTT
>NW_003852528.1:185507-188809 GCF_000181295.1 Otolemur garnettii | reverse complement strand
AGAACTTGGTCCCTGGCATTGAAGAAGTGAGGATGCAGGTGGCCTGCAGTTCTGTGGCCACGCCAGAGGGCACAGGACCCGGAAACCAAGGTCCCCAGGAAGGCAGCATTCCCAAACTTGCCTGCTGGCCAGAATCAGCTGGGTGTTTGGGCAGGAAATGATTCCCAGGCTCTGACCAGTAACACTATGGGTCCGGAGATCTGTTCAGATGCCCCTTGACTTGCGGTCCTGACAAACCTATCAAAAGTTGAAAAGGTGTTTAATATCCTGATAAAGGCATCGTAAAGTCAGAAAATCCCAAGTCCAACAGGCATTGAGTCAGGAACTGTCTGTGTTTTAAACTTCCTCTGAAGGAGAGAATGAAGTGGCCAAAGCAGCTGGAGTCTAAGAGCTGCCCCCCAGGAAGCCCTGGACTGAGCAGGCATCAAGGGGAGCTGGTAGAGGTGGAGGAGCCCACAGGAAGGCCCGGCAGGTGCATGGCAGGTGCAAGGCAGGTGCACAGTGGGTGTGTGGTGGGTGTGTGGGGTGCATGTCAGGTGGTTGGCAGGTGTGTGGAGTGTGTGCAGGGATGTGTGGCAGGAGTGTGGAGAGTGTGTCAGGTGTGTGAGGGGGTGGGGTGAGTGGCAGGAGTGCAGGGGGTGCATGGCAGGTGTGTGTCAGGTGTGTGTGGGGTGGATATCAGGTGTAGGGTGGTGGATGGCAGGTGTGTGGGGGGTGCGTGGCACATGTGTGTGGGGTGTGTCTGGTGTGTGAAGGGTGCATGGTGGGTGTGCAGGGGGGTGTGGCAGCTGCATGGCAGGTGAGTGTGGGCTGTGTGTCTGGTGTGTGAAGGGTGCATGGTGGATGTGCAGGGGTGTGTGTGGCAGATGCGTGGCAGGTGCGTGGAGAGTGTATGGTGGGTGTGTGTGGCAGGTGCGTGGCCGGTGTGTGGAGAGTGTATGGTGGGTGTGTGTGGCAGGTGCGTGGCCGGTGCGTGGAGAGTGTATGGTGGGTGTGTGTGGCAGGTGCGTGGCCGGTGCGTGGAGAGTGTATGGTGGGTGTGTGTCCGGTGTGTGGGGCTCCTCAGGGTCTGCAGGAGGGTGAGACTGAGCAGCTGGTAACTTCCAAGCTGGGGCTGCTTTATCCTCCCCTGCTCTTCTGTCTTGAGACTTCGTGGGGAGGGTTTCTGGGCAGGATCTGAGGGGAACCTGAGAAGTTGAGGGGGACCCACCCATGCTAAGAAGCAGGAGATGAGAGGAAACTGGTCTTCTCACCAATTTGGAAGTGCCAGGACCCAGAGCTGGGCCAACAGATTGAAGTGAGTGGGTGAGGAGCACGGCTGGCGGGGCCTGATCCCCCTCCGGCCTCCCGGGGATGTGGGTGCCCGTGGTGTGCACTAGGGCTGCTTCTGGCCTTTGGGTTCCATTGAAGTGACAATAATCAGGAGAGCAGCTGCAGCACTTACTGTGGTCGCAACCTAATCTCTGAGTAATCACTTCACTTGCTTCTGTAATTCTGGCCCAGCACAGCCTTACTACGTCATGGCCTGCAGCATCTGCTCCTGTCCCAGGGGCAGTGCCACAGTCTAGCCCTGGAGAATCAGGAGAGTGTGAGGTGCCCACATGGCTGGGGATTCTTAGCTGTGTGTGGCTGAGCCGTTACTGGGGAGGAGGAGGGCTCATAGCTTCCATCAGAGTCTGACACGTAGACCCCAGAAGTTTGGGGAGCTTAGCAGTCCTGTGTGACGTGTTTACAGTCTTTGGAGGATAAAGGCTGATTTATGCTTAGTTTGGGTTTTGCTGAAGCTTCATGGGGGTGGGGTAGTATCATTCCAGAATTGAGGTGATGCCACTGATGTGTGTGGGGGGGTCTCTAAAAACTCCTTCTTGGGAGCACAGCTCTCAGGTGCTCAGACAGTGGTCTGCAGGAGGTAAGGCCTTCTGACTCCCACTGGGTCCAAGTTCTAGAGCACTGCGCCGTCCACGCCTCCCTGCGCTGGCCCAGGCCTTCCTCTGTTCCTCCTCCTCCTCCTCCTGTATCTCGCCTGACCCCCGATTTACCCAGCAGTAGGGCCACAGAGCCGCTGCTCCTGACTGTGCTTTTCACGCCTTACCTTTGCAAGTACCACCCTATCCTTGGGGCCCTTCCTCACCTCTGCCATTCACAATCTCGTGGTCCTATCCAAACGTCACCTCCCTCACATGTCATTCACCTTCCCGTATCCCCAAAGCTGAATGGATCCTTCCCTTCCTCCACCCCCCTTTCTATTCTCTGTCCCTCTTTCATATCTCCCCCCTCTGGCAGGAGAAGTGGGGTCCTCTCTGCCTTTATTTCTGAACCAGGGTGAGCTCTTGCACTGTAGAGATGTCTCCTTTGTGGATTGGGGGTGGTGCCAGCTCCACAGTGGCCAGTGCACACTGCCTGGGATAGGGCTAAGGCCTGATGGGGCCGGGACCTGCCATCCGTGAGGTGGGCTGGTAGGGTAGGAAGGCGAGAAGGGGGGTGGTGAGCTGGGAGGGCCTGGAGAGGGTGGAAAAGCTCCACGTTCTACCAGGCTGATCACTAGATGGCCATGTCTCTCTGCCTCTGAGCAATGCTGAAGTGTGCCAGGTGTGAGTAGATTTTATTTACAAATTTTGAGGAGAGAGGCAAGTTGTTCACGTTGCTCTAAGTTACTCCCACTCCTTTCAGCATCATTCCTCCGCTTCCCCTTGGTGATGACTCTGGGAAGGAAATGTGCTAATTCGCTTTGCTCCGAGCTCACAACCTGAGCTCGGGATGTGTCTGAGCCGTGATTTTGGAGTCTTCGCCGTACGACTCTCTCCCTTGTTTGTGAAATGAGCAAGGACCCGAGTGAGTCAAGTTCACCTTCTCTTGCTTTGGTGCAAATCGTGCAGATTTAGTTTGCTGTTCCTTTTCTCTGTGAAAACCAAAGCCTAAAACTGATGGTGCTGCCTTAAAAACCATCTATTCCAGAGCCCCAGAAATTCATACAGCACTTTCTGATTTAGCCCCGAAAGTTGACGGGTGCTTTTCCTTGTTTTGTTACATAGATTTTCCCAAGGTGTGTTCTCTGACGTGTAGTAAAGCAAGGTCCTCAGTGACTCTGCTCATTCCCAATCACGTCCTCAACTGTAAATGAAGGTCACCAGCCCGTCATCAATGTCATCAACGGCCATTCTCAGGAGCCGTTTCCCTCTTGAGACTCCCTTTCTGAGACCTCTCAGTGGCTTTCTATAACTGCTGAGTACCTTATGTCCCCATGCTTGTCATGGTCTTGTCACCTGCATGTCAAGGTGAGACTCTGCTCTTCCTTCTCCCCC
>NW_003852528.1:177424-183331 GCF_000181295.1 Otolemur garnettii | reverse complement strand
TGGAGGACTTGGTGGTGTGGAGGTCTTGGCGGTGTGGAGGTCTTGGCGGTGTGGAGGACTTGTGATTTGGAGGTGTTGGAGGTGTAGGGGACTTGGTGGTGTGGAGGTCTTGGTTGTGTGCAGGACTTGGTGGTGTGGAGATCTTGGTCTTGGAGGCTGGATTTGGTGGCAAGATGGGGAGGGAATGTTGTTGAAACGAGGTGGAGAGTGGGTGGATGCTGTGGATATGGAGGCACAGGCATGGATGACACTTTGAGACCTTTATCACAAAGGGCAGGGAAACAGCCTGGGGAAGAGGGTTGGGAAGTCACCAAGGGTTGATTTCTAAGCTCTTAGCCCCCACCCTGGTCGCTGTTTACTGCTTGCTCCCCTGGGGACCTGTCCTCACACCTGCCTGAGGACAGGGGTTAATTTGCGTCGGTGGGTTTGAATGAGGAAACTTATTAGTGCTGACACAGTCCTCTGTATGGCGAGTGCATCACAATTCAAAGCACCTTAACTAAGAATGACACTCCAGAACCCTTGCCTGGCCCTTTGTCTGCTAGGCAGCTCATTCGTGCCCCCAGTACTTTGATTTCCGTAACCCCTCTCTCAGCAAGGGAGGCTCCCAGCTTAGGAAATGCAGAAGGGTCTTGGTGACGTGCCCAAGGGCATCCTGACTTGCCCTGGACTTGCAAAGCCAGCTGTGAGCTCTGCTTTTCCAACTTGTTGATGGTTCCCTGGCATGGCCCCTGTCCCTGTTCTATTTCTGGATGGTCCTTACTCGGGGAGCGAGAAGGAATTTCAGCACCCTGGGAGCAAAGTTGTGGGACCTAGTCCAGAGGTGTGAGTTAGCCACGAAGAGCCTGAAGGATTCATCAATGACAGTGCCAGGTGGAGTGGCAGCAGTGTCATCTGGGAACTGGGGATGTGAGCATGCTTGGTGGATTCCAGCCCCTCCACTGGTCATTCTCTACTGCCATACAAGCCATCACTTCCTATAAGGCCAGTGGGTGAGCTTGATTGCCATTTAAAAAAATTCTTGTGTTCACTTTCTCTTCCATCTTGTTCTAAAACAAAGCATGCTAAAGAAGGGTAGTGAGGGGTTTTCCAGAGTCAGGGCTGTGAACGGCCAAGTGCAGCTGGCCCCCAGGCCAGGGACTGGCAGCACCTAGGCAGCCTGACAAATTCCCCTGACTGCCAAGTCCCTTCTGGCTTTCTGCCCTTCCCCTGCAGCTTGGGCTTCTGGGTTCAATACACGTGTGTACAAGAGGAACAAGCTTCTGCCTCAGGTTTGCTGGGGGGAGTGGGGGCAGGGTTCCCACCGGGCCAGTCCATGGCTGGTAGACCACGAGAGAAGGGGACACTGGAACACGAACTGGACACCCTGTCCCCCTTCTAGGGAGAACTGTCCCCTGACTAAGAGGGAGCTTCAAGGCACTGTTAGTATATACCCAGGTTCTTTCTTTTCTTTTCCTTTTTAGAGATGGAGTCTCACACTATTGCCCAGGCTAGAGTGCAGCGGCATGATCATGGCTCACCACAGCCTCCAAATTTCAGGTTCAAGTTGTCCTTGGCCTCCTGGGTGGCTGGGACTACTGGCATGCACCACCATGCCCACTAAGTTTCAGATTTAAAGATGGGGGTCTCATTATGTTGTCCAGGCTGCTCTTGAACACCTGACCTCAGGTGATCCTCCTGCCTTTGCCTCCCAAAGTGCTGGGACTACAGGTGTGAGCTGACGGCTGGAGATACAGTTGAGAAGTCCTCACACTGCAGATGAGGAGGGGCCTCTACCTTGTGCTGTCCAAGAATCTTGGGGCTTTCTTTTCTGAGCAGCCAGTTCTGCTTGTAAATGCTTCATTGGAAGGGAAGCTGGGACTCCTTGCCCCTTGGCTGTGGCTGCCTATCACCAGGGAAGCAGCCCTTCTTTCTACTGTGTGCCCAGCTTGCAGCAGGGGGCCCTGTGTTTCCCAGATCCCTACCCAGCTAGATAGGACCCAGCTCTGGGCTTGCGAGGTTCCTTCTTTCCTTAGGTCACACTCCTTGTTCTGCCTGGTGCCTAGGGTGGGGGCACCTGCCAGCACAAGTGCTTCCCTTCCAGATAGCCCTTCCTTACATGGTGGGGCTGCTGAGCCAGACCCCTCCCCACAGTGGACCCCTACTTAGCTCCTTGGAAGCTTTTCCTGTTGGCAGGCTTTGGGGGCATAGAAATGTCCTTAGGAGATGCCTGGAGTATACAATCTTATCCTCCAGCTGGGATAGCTGAGGCTCACAGTCTGGTTGTGAGTCAGTTGTGCTGAGCTTGCCTGCTCCTCAGACTGCTGCATTCTCGTCAGGAGAGGTGACACGTCCCACAAACCAGGGGCTTCAAGCAGGGAACCCTGTTTAAACATCTCGTGTCCTTCCTTCTCTCCCTTTCTCTCTCTTCCCTTCCTTCTTTCCTTCCTTTCCTTGAGATGGATGACTTCATGGACAGGTTAGGAAAGACCTTCTCTTTTGCACTTGAAAGAGGAACACAGGAGGTTAAAACTGGGCTTTCACTATGCCCTGCGACTTCCGTGCTGAGGTGTAGATGGGAGGTTGCAGAGTCTCCTACCTGTGGGCTGGAGGGGACCTTGCTGTCCTTCAGGGCTCACAGCTGGCTCATCCAGTCTCAGTTGCTGTGGGACAACCTCTGATCCTCAGAAACACACTTTGGGGCTCGGCCCACCCTCTAGCATCTTCAGGCAGAGGTTGGGGTGGGTTGGCAGCTTCTAGGGGAGCATGAAGTCACAGTGGATAGAGAACAGGGACAGAGAAGATCCTTTCACTGGCTTCTGTCCGTGGTGTCCAGAAATGTCTGTTTTGCTATAATCAAAACCATCAATGGGGCGATGTGATGGGTGAGCTGGGAGGGGACAGCGCCTCACTGGGCAAACACTGTGACTATGACTGTCTCCATGTGTCCGAGAGAAGAGGCCCAAGTCTCAGGACCCTGCCTTCCAGTCTGATCAAACTACCTGAAAGGATCTCACTGCCCCTTCCCCCAAGGCTCTGGCCGCCTGATGAGATTATTTCCATGGCTTGGGAGAGATCAGTCAAGTGATTCTTCCCAGGACAATGAAGTCAGTCTGGGTGACTGAGCTGGCTGCTGTCCACCAAGTCAGCAAAGCAGCTGGTAGTGTCAACAGCGGTCCCCTTCCTCTAGCCTGCCCTCCATTAAGAAAGGCAGCAGAGAGGGGAATATTGCTCACTTTTCCACTGTCGTTGACGATTTGTCAGAGACAAGGGCTTTATAAACCATTGAAATCACAGAGCCCCTACCCTGCTCGAGAGCAGCTGATGGCCTCTGAGGGCAAATAGTATTTTGCTAAATTAGAGGAAACATTTCCAGTTTCAAGCCTGTGGCCACATGGGTGGAAGCTTCCAGCATAGCATATTTAATGCTTATCTTGCTTGTCCCTCCCAAAGTCATCTTCTTGCCTGAGGAAGGCAGGCAGTGATTAAGATATTAGGGCAATTTAGCTGGTGACGTCCGTCCTGCTCTCATTAATCCTTCCACAGACGTTAATTCTGATCTTGGGCGTTACTGACCCAGAACTGGGAATCGCCTTCCCTCTGCTGCCTCTCCCACTGAGCCTCGTGAAGTCCGCAGGCGGCTCCTCACTGCCACGTGGTTGGGTCTCCTGCACAGTGCCGGCTGAGCACAGAACCTCCTGGGGTTCTAGGAGCTGTTCACGGAGAGAGAGAAAAAGTTACCTGGGGTGTGCTGGGGGACAGGTCCTCTCCCTGACGGACCACTCAGGCTCCTTCCAAGGAGGGAGGGAATCACAAGTCACTTATCAAACTCACCTGCTGAGGCAGCCTTCTGATGGACATCTCCCCAAGGGACTCAGGTCCTCAGTCAGGAACGGGCTTTGGACGCTCTGCTGCAGAAGTAATGCTCATGTCTTCATGACGTCCAATAGAATTGGATCGTGAGCCACAAATGGGAGCCACATTTGTAGTTTAAATTTTCCAGTATAAAACAGAACAGGTGAAACTACTTCTAATACTATATTTTATTATATATTGTAAAATGATGCATAATACATACATAACATATGTAGCCCATTACATTCAAAATATTATTTCAAAATCAACTATTGATATTTACATTCTTTTCCTGCCGAGTCATCAAAATGAGGTATATTTGGACACTTGGATTTGGCACCTTTCCAGGGTGCAGTAGCTGCTTGGGTGGGTGGCTGCCGCGCTGGCCAGTGCAGCTCTGTGCAACCCTCGCCCAGTGCAGGCGTCATCCTGGCTCCAAGGATGACGGTGGAGCACTGCTCTGCCCTTGACCTTAACCTTACATTTTCTTCTGCACCTGCTTCTGATGCCCTGGATGCCAGACAAGCCTCTCTGAGAAGGCCACAGCAGAGCCTGTGGTCACAATGGCTCACTCACAGGACGCCTCCTTCCTGCTCACTCTGGGATCTTACTGTCCCCAAGCTTGGCTCCTGGAATGCAGCTGGCCTTGGTACCTCGTGTCTCAGCCACCCGGCAGCATGTTAAGTGCCCAGAAGGAATGGTTTCATCTAGCCTTTGGAATGAGAGCTTGAAGTAAACACCACTGTCACCCCACATTGCAGATAAAGTCACAAGTGTAGAGAGAGACTAAGTGAATGGCTTAGGGCTACATGCTGGGATACAGGGTACGGGGGTTCAATCCCGGCCTACCTGCCTGTTTAAACACCTCCCCTCCTTCACCTCCTCCTGTTTCAGCCTCCAGGCACGCATGGAGCAGCACCAAGGCCTCTGGTAAGACCCAGAGCTTCAGGTGTTTGGCACCTGCGGCCAGGCCTTTCCTGCACCTTCCTTTACAAAGAGGGGTTGTTGTCTCCATATCTAGAGAGAGGCTGCTAAGAAATTTAAAATCTCTTACATGCTTGTTCTTTGTGAGTCTGCATATGATGATGAAGTATGAGAAGGGCTGCCCTAAAGCTTAGGGCTTGGGGAACTTCAGAAAAACCAGGAGTGTTTCCTCAGAGACATTCTTGCTACAGGCCAGGAAAATGAAGGGGACTGGTTACTCACTGGGACCAGGTTAGGGATGTGGGAACTGGAACTTCTTATTTTGTATCCTGCAGCATTTTCTTATACTTTAACAAAACTAAAAAAAGAAAAAGAAAGAACCCAAACCAAACAAATGCTAAAACAAGACACAAAACAAAATGTTAAAATAAAGAGAAGAACTGAGGCGACGGGTATTTGTAGCTGCTAGCGTAGAGGAAGAAACCGTTTTTCTCACTGCTGACTCAGGTGGCCGACGCTCCTAGAATCCAGGAATCCAAATGCAGATTTACATGGATGGGAACATCATGCCACTGCCGTGAAAATTAGTCCTGTCTCTTTAGAATAAAAGGCTTTGGTACCTACATGAAAACAAGGCAACTTTGGGTAGTCTGGTGCTTCATTTCAGTTGAACAGATCAGAGTCTTAGCAAACGGCATTCTCTGGGGAATAGGGGTTGGTGGGAAGAGGGACGTAAGGAAGGAAGAGTTGGGCCCGTTTCTGGGGCTGAGGCTTTGCAGCATCTGGTTCACATCTTAGCTGAGCTCACACCAGGGGGCAGCTATGGCGAGCGAAGACCCGGCGGAGCTGAGTGGGCGGACCTCCCCCAGCGCTGGGTGACACGTGGATCGCAGAAACACGTGTGGGGAAAGGCTCTTGAGCAAAGCAGGCTCCTGATGGTGAGTCTGGGAAGATCGTGGCAAGAAGCTGTCTGTCACAAAGCTTTAATTTCTTCTTTGCATTTACGTGTGAACTAAATGGGAAGGAGGGTTAACTGACTTTGTTAACCCTCAGCTAGGGGTGGAGGTCACTGTCCGGACAATATAGGAATAGGAAGACGGACAGACGCTGGCATGGATGGAAGCCGTACCCTGTTGTGACAGACGCTGG
>NW_003852528.1:174917-176547 GCF_000181295.1 Otolemur garnettii | reverse complement strand
CCTGGGGGCTCTGCTGGGCCTGGGGGCTCTCCTGGGCCTGCACGCTCTAAAACCACATGTATTCGGGCTCTCCAAGGAAACAGTACTAAGAGGGTGTGTGTGTGTGTGGGCATAAAAAGAGGTTTATAGCAAGGGATCGGTTCACGTGATTATGGGGGCTGGCAAGTCCCAAATCTGCATGGTGGGCCACCAGGCTGGAGCCCCAGGAGGGCTGGTGCTGTAGCTGCAGGCCGATGGCTGTCGGCTGTGGAGTCCCTTTTTGTTTGGGGAGGTTATTCCCTTTGTTCTATTCAGGCCTTCTCAGCAAATTGGATAAGGCCTGCTCATGTTAGGGGGGCACCTGCTTTACTCAAATCCACTGATTTAAACATTAATCTCATCCAAGAGCAACCTCACAGATGTCCCCAGAACAATGCTTAGCCGCCTATCAGGGCACTCAGTGCCCCCCAAGTTGACACATAACATTAACTGTCACATACACCTGACTGCATGTGTCAGGAAGAGCTTCACAACTGGGTCTTATTTAATCCCGTTATGTTACAGGAAATGGAAACTTGGAACATTTAAGCCACTTTCCCAAGTGCCCTCGGTGAGCCCCGGGAGCATGGACTCTCCTCCCAAGCCCAGCGTCCTCTCCATATCAGGCGTCACCTCCAGTGACGAGCTCTCCGGTGAGTGTGTCAAGTGCGAGTAAGAGGCTCTCATGTGTCAAGCGTGTGTGTAAGAGGCTCTCCAGCATCGCTTTGATGAGGACTGAGGGTTTCTGTGACAGAAAAGGACCGGGAGTGTTCTGCCCCTCCTCATGACATCCGTGGAGGGTGCTTTTTCCGTGGAGGTAAGCATTTTCAGCCTTGAGTTTCCTTAAGGCTTGGGCACCTGCGCTGCTTACCTGCTAGTGGGCCCTCACTGGCCACGTGGCTGTCCCACAGAAGCAAGCCTGCTGTGGCAGCACGTCGACCCCCTAAGCCCTTTCCTCTGGAGCTGGCTGACTCCTGACCCAGTGGCCTCTTAGCCACACGACCCTGGGCAAGTTGTGTGGCCTTGCTGTACCTCCCCCCTCCTCCTCCACCCCAGTCCCCCTCAGAGGGCTGTTGGGGAGTCCCTAACTCACTACTTGTGCACCCAGCTCAGCCTGGAACTCTCCTTGCTTCCTGGCTAGAGGGTCCTAGCATGGGCTCATGCTGGGGTACTGAGAAGGCAGGGATGCCTGTAATGACAGCTCACCCTGTTCCCTCATGGTGTGGGTGGCTTCCCACCTCCTCCCCCATAGCCGTGTCTCCAGGCATACTAACCTGGGGTTGGGATTCCCTGCTGTTGTGGAGGTGCCAGCCCCCACAGGACCCACGAGGTGCCCAGATGGTTGAGGAATGGGTCGGAAGGCTCCCAGAGGCAGGGACATTAGGGTGCCTTGCTCCTCAGAGGGGCTAGAGAATGCTCCCTGCATCCCGCAGGTAGGACGTGCCCGGGAGGGAGCCACTGGCATCTTTGAGGAGTTTGGATGTGGCTGTCCTCCATGGCTGGGTTGCCTTGGAGAGGTGCCTAGTAGGAATGGAGTCACCCAGGCCATCCCTGCTCGCAGCATGAGGCACTGTCCCAGAGAGGTGGTCTAGGTGACCGCAGTAATGGCATA
>NW_003852528.1:173077-174507 GCF_000181295.1 Otolemur garnettii | reverse complement strand
GAGGCAGGGAAGGATCCTGCAGAGAGAACCTGGCTCTGCAACACCTTGACTTTGGACTTGGGCCCCCATAGCTCTGAAAGAACAGACCTCTGTTGCTGTAAGCCACCCAGTTGCAATCTGTTATGGCAGCCCTGGGAAGCTGACACAACAGTCAAGGCCAGGTGAGTGAAGGCGGCTGCCTGCTGCTGCAGTGGGAGAGTGCCCTCATCCCACTTCCAAATCCCGGTCAGCTCACCGTGGGGCCTGGGGGCTGCACACCCACCCCCTGTGCTGTCTCCTCTGCCTCCTGGGAGATAATGGGAACAGGCTCCTTCACAAGCTGGCAGACCCACTTATCCAGGCTCTGAGACAGGGAGTAAAAGTGACCATGGTGGTGAGAGCCACCTGGAAGCACCGTGGTGGGGGGAAAGCCATGGCCCTCGTTCACCCCCACACACGTGCTGCTGGGACACACAGGGAAGGTGACCCCCAGGTGAATTTGACCATGGGGCACCTATTGAAAAGTCTCAAACAATACAGGATGGGCTTTGAACAGCCTTGGCCTGGGGTGTCCTGGGCTCAGCTTCATCTCCCCCCACCGCACCCCCCTGCCGGCCCCCCTCCGCCCCGTGTTTGTTCCACTGTGCGCCCAGCCTCTCTGAGCCTCCCGGTCGTAACGGCCACCCCACAGGGTTGTGAAGGGCAGCGGGGGAAAGAAGGAAGGTAGGCGAGGCACCTTTCCGGGGTCTCACCTGGCAGACCCAGCAGTGGCTCTTTTCCTTCTTTTTTTCCCTCAGAAATGCTTTTGTACCAAACAGGAAGGGCCGAGCCCCTCTCGCCACTTACTGGCCAAGATATTCTTAGCCCTTCAGGCAACGCCATGTAAAAATATTGAATTGGAATCAATTTGTGCATCAGCCCATGAGTGGATTAATAAACTGTGGTATACTTTTACCATGGAGTATTATTCAGCCATAAAAAGACAGAGACTTTACATCTTTTGTATTTATCTGGATGGAGTTGAATGAATATTCTTCTTAGTAAAGTATCACAAGAATGGAAAAGCCAAGTGTCCAGTGTACTTAATACTAATATGAAGCGATAGATAAACAACTACATGCCACATGAGAGAAAAACAAAATTAAATTCAAGTGGGGGTGGGGGAGGGGATGGGTGAGCTCTCGCTTAATGGGCACAAAGGAAGGGCCTCTAGCACACCTGCTGTGTGTGGGGCTCGACTACAACTTGAACTTCACCTCACAATGTAAACTAGTCATCTGTAACCTCATATTAATCTGAAATAATAAATAAAAAGAACTAATTTATCTGGTGTGTTTGGAACTTAGGACCCTTATTAGGAAAATTTGGTCTTCTAGGCGTTTGTGTCACCTGTGATCTTTCAGTAGGTCATTGTCAATGTTTTCCCTTTTTTTGGATTTTTTTTTTTTTTT
>NW_003852528.1:159036-172962 GCF_000181295.1 Otolemur garnettii | reverse complement strand
CTGTGCCCAACCTCTTTTCCTACTCTCGGTGCCTTGCTGATTTCCTAGCCTGCGTTATGCCTTCCTGGTTTAAGGTGAAGTGCAAGTGTGTCAATTATTCAGTAACTAAGGCTACAAGTCTGGAGGAAGCCTGGGTAGCTGACGGCACTGTCTGGTGGGCGCCTCTCCTCTCGTCGGCACCCACTCTTCCGTTCTGCACCCGGCTGGTGTTCTGTGTGCCTGAGAGATGCGAAGGGGGCTCCTGGTGAGACCTCATTACAGCTGCTCTAGGTGAGACCCCACCCTTCCCCAAAGCCAAGGCCATGGGGAATGAGTTCATTAAATAAAGCTTACTGGACACTTGGCACTTGTACCAAAACGCTGCTGAAGGAAACGATTTCCTTTTATGTGTCTGCTCATGTTATTTCGTGTGGCAGAAAAAAATGGAAGACAAAACCGAGCACATACAAGCCACGAACCCGGAAAAACAATCCTCGAACTTCCAGGCGTGGGTTCTAACCGTTGGTGTCTGAACAGTGAGACCAGGTGCTGCGATGCCGGATGGTGAACGGAGGAGAATGACTTTGAGATGGAAGGCTGGCTTACGATTTTGCTATGTTATTGATTTCCTGGGGAGGCAGGAGCCTTCACAAAGAACTTTCTGAACACATACCACAGTTTTAATGTAAAAATTAACCCTGACTTTATTCTCACTTCGGTTTCCATTTATTATGGAAACAATAAACACTCAAAACAAAATCAAGCTTGACACCTGATTAAAATGTCCACTAATTTCTCTATTTATTATTCTATGTAGAGCAGGTGCCTGTATTTGTACTAAACCTTTAAAGCATTTCATTGGCCAGCTTTCCTTACCAATCTCCTTTAAAATACCCTCTAGGTACCAATCTTGGGCGGTGTCTGTGTTTGGGTAGCAGAGTCATTTCTTTCAGCCTAAAATGAGACGAGATGGGAGTTGATGAGGCAGAAGGTCTGTGGGAAAATTTAGTGCAGTCGTGTGTTTGGGTTAGAAAAACCTCTGCCTAAGATTCGCCTTCCCGTCCTTTCCTCCCTCCCTCTAACCTCTGTTCTTCCAATGTCAAGCTTCTGTTCTTCCTCCATCAAGGAGGACCAGAATCAAATACAGGTTAGTAACACCTTGGCTATGGTGGCAAGCCTCAGTGACACACACAGCAAGGACTGAGCTAGTTCATTAGGAAATGTGGCATTTGTAAATTAGCATTGCTTGAATTTTCCCCCAGGGATAGTGCGGGTTTATCTCCATCACTTATCTGGATTAATCTCTTTGGACTGAACTTCTTTGGACCTCGGGACTAATGACGTTTTGGGCTTCGTCACAGGGGCCATGTGGCATCGTCCCTGCCCTCTACCCACCTGATGTGTCCTCCACCCCTAGCTGAGGTTACAGCCATTGTCTCTGGATGTTGCCACATGCCCCAGGAAGAGGGGGCTGTGATCAGAACTGTGGCTTCAGACTGCAGTGACCACAGTGCCCTTGGAGAACGTCCTCCCTCACCGTCCCCTGGAAAGAGAGGTTTCAGGTCAATAGGGCCAAGTCATTGGTTTCGTTTTTGCAGGATTTAGATGGGAATGGTTTGGGGGGCAAGGACAGAGGGAGGGTGTGTGTAACTCTCTTCCTATCTTTAGGGATGACTCCTTTTGGAGGTGACTCCTTTTGGAGAAGCTTCTCTCAGTGAGGCCAGGGGAGGGAGACGGGGGACAGAGGGAGAGGGGGACCATGCCTTATGTCCATGTTTGTGCACCCCAATGGTTTCTGGCACATGGTTGGTGCTGAGACTGGTCCATCTTCTGTGTTGGTACAAACTTAGTGTAATTCCATCCAGGACATGGCATTAGCTAGAAACACCAGGCTCTATCCTGATCTCTCATGCTGGCGAGTCAGGTGTGCTGGTGTGCACCCTGCATTCACAGGTGGAGGGGCTGGAGGATGGCAAAGTCACAGGCAGAACCCCCCAGCTAGTGTCACATCCTAGTGTGTGATTTGATGGGAATGTTCCATTGTTATCACCTTCTTTCCCACTCACTGATATTTTTGTTATTCTGTTTGTTATTAATCACTAACTGACATATATTTCTTCTGAAATTTCCTTTTGCAGTTTCAGTAGTTGGTGGGCTGGCTAAAATGAAGAATTCATTTGTTACCAGAACGTTGCTTAGTGCAAATAGGGCGCTTTCTCCTTCTGTTACCAAAGCTCTGACTATTGGTGGGAGATGTAGATTTACTTATTTTATCTTATTTTTGAGACAGGGTCTCACTCTGTTGCCCGGGCTGGAGTGTAGTGGAGCCATCAGAGCTCACTGTAGCCTCAAACTCCTAGGCTCAAAGGGTCCTCCTGCCTCAGCTTCCCAAATGGCTGGGACTATAGACGTGAGCCACCACACCCGACTAATTTTTTAATGTTTGTAGAGATTGGGGGTTTTCTAGATTACTCAGGCTGGTCTCAAACTCCTTGAACTCAAGTGATCTTCCCGCCTTGGCCTCTCAAAGTGCTGAGATTCCAGGCGTGGCGAGCCGCTGCTCCTGGCCAGATGCAAATTTAGACCCGTTGGAGTTGCCCCTGTAGCAATGAGGTGATGCTACGGGCATTTAAAACATTTTACATAGTTCATAATTGGTTTTTGTAAGTATGTGGCATTTTCCAATTAAAAGAAGACAGTAGATGAAACTCCCAAATCACAACAGGACTGTTGCTGTGCATTTGTGTGTGTACTATGTTTTGATTAAATAGAATCTACTCGCGCCATACAGCAGAGTGTAGTGTTCTGATTCAAACCAGGTGGCGTCTGAGGCCCGTCTAGAGGCTGGGACTCCCAAGTGTGTATCTCCAGCCTCAGCCTCATCCCTGAATTCCACGCTTCCAACTTGACTCCCACTTGGTTGTCCAATGACGGTGGACTTGATCATGTCCGAGACTGAATCTGGGTGCAGCCCCACCCACCCCCGGCCCGCTCCCCCTTCTCAGTTGATGACAACTTCCAGAGGCTTCTGCCATGAAGCTTGGAAACCTGCCTCACTTCTCTTTTTCTGTCACCCACACACCCCCAGCAAAACCATCAGGAAATCCTGTTGGTGGCTGATTGGCTTCAGAACAGACCCAGGACCTGACCATTTCCCATCTCTCCTCAGCCGTAGCCCTGTTTACACTGTAGCTGTTGTTCTCCTGAAGGCCCGGACTGGCCTCCTGCCCCCATCCCTGCCCTGCCTCTGGTCTTTTCCCAACATAATAGACAGAGTTATCTTTAAAAATTAAATACGATCGGGCCACTCCTTGAATCAAAAGTGCTCTCACAGTGGTGGTTTTCCATCTCAGTAGAAAAGAGGCCCAAATTCTCACAATGGCCCCCAAGGTCCAACATGAATCTCCCCGCCGTGAAGCCCCAGTCCTTATCAGCTACCCTGCCCCCACTTCCCCACGGCTCTGGGGGCCTTGTGCTCATCGGTCCTGCAGGGCCTCACACCCAGGCCCTATGTTCTTGCTGCTGCTCTGCCTGGTGCTCCTGCAGCTACGTGCCCACGCTCAGTCCTTGTTCAGATAGTGTCTTCTTCGTCTGGCCCACCCTGGCCGCTGTATTCACAACTTCAACCTGCCTCCCTCTCAATCCCTTCCCCTGCCTCCCTTCAACCTGCCTCCCTCTCAATCCCTTCCCCTGCCCTGCCTGCCCCTCTTTCTGTAACATTCTCACATTCTGTGGCTTCTCTCGTTGTGGTCTGTCTGCTCCGGCTGGAATATGAACGGCCCAGGGAGGGGACTCTATGTCACTGTGCTCCCGGGTGGATCAGAGTGGCAGCGTGGAGCCGGCGTGCGGCAGGTGCTCGCTGAGTGCTACCTGCAGGTGCATGAACAAATGACTCTCACTTCTTCTCTCTCGATGCCCCTCTCGTCTTTGCCCTCCTCTCCCTTCCTCTCCTCCCCTCCCCTCCTCTCCTCTCCCCTCATCCCCTCTCCTCTTTGTAGTTCTGGAAGCATTTTTCCGTCTGTCCTTTTAGGCTGCCGTTTGTTTCTTGAAATATACAGTTAATCTTTTGCTGCCACCATGAAGTGAAAATGTTCAGTCGTCACGTTCTCCACGTGGGCTTCTTTGTGATTCAAGGTGACTCTTTTTTCAAGATCACCTCCTTTGACTTTAAGGATATAAAGTCCTTTCAAATCATATCAAGAATATAGTAGAGTTTTTTTTTTTTTAATATCTGTTCTTGTACTCTTTCTTCGAAACTGGCCAAGTCTTTACACGTTTGGTCATCATTTTCTTTCTGCTGACGCCTGTCTGGGGTAGTGGCTGAGAGGGTCACTGTTCTCATCTTTCAGCCACTGGCAGGAGGGGCAGGGAAATGTTCAGATGGATTGCATTTCTCCTGGTCTATTCAGATAGCCAATTTTTTTACTAGAAGAGGAAGATCTAGGAGAGAGAGGCAGCTGAGCACCAGGAACCTGCCCTCCCGGCCTGCAGCGGTTGGACACTCTGCCACCTGCGGTCTGGGTCTCTGCTGTCCTCCTGTCTCTCATGGGCACTAGGCTGTTCCCCAAACTCTCCAGTTAGCTCTGGGCTGGTCACACTGCCATCTTTTTACCCTTAACTGTGTGTCATCCACTCTTATCCTCCTTACTGAGGCCTGAACGATCTCGGTAGTTTCTAGGATAAGTGTGGGAAAGTTGGGGGTGGCCCTCTTATGCTTTTTGAAGGCCCTTATAACCTGAATTTCACATGAGGGATGAGTCCCCTCATCTCTCCCACTGTTGGCTGCATGACATCCTGGATGTTTCAAAAAACTGAGAGACTTTCCCATTTCTAGCAGAATTTTAGTATCTCTTCTGTCATTCTGGGTGTGACTGGGAGGATATAGGTGAGTAGCTGGGCTGCAGAAGCTTCTGGAGCCTCCACTGTATTTTAATTAGTACCTGCCTTATGCAGCTGTGGGTCATACATTGCAGGGAACTGAGAAGCATAAAACCCAGTCCCTGCACTCATGGAAACCATGGTCTGGCCGGGCACAAGATACACATCCCATGGAGGCTGCCGCCCACGTCCAGCCTCCCTCTCCTCCGTGCCCTCCCTGCCGCCTGACCTGGTTCCCCAGCCCCCTCCCTTCGTCCCGTGACAATGTGCATCCTTGTCACTTTCCACCTCCTCCTGCTCCTGAGCGTGGTGTCTCTGCCTCCCGCATCCTGGTCCTCTGTGACCCTCTCTGTTCCCAGGGCTCTCCTGCTTATCTGTGGTTTTAACCCCCACGGGAGCTGCAGCCTTGTGCAGGTGGGACCATTTGTCCACCTTCTCATTCGATAATGCCCGCTGTCCCTCACCCCTCCATCTCAAACATTAAAACTCTATTTGGGTGACACTCTTCTTTCGCATCGGGCCCCCCACGCCTCCCTCCGTGTCCTTCCGTTCCGATGGTACAGAGACGTCTCCTCTGCTCTGCCTGCTACAGCGGTGTCTCTCCTGGGCACTTGTGTGCTTTCAAATCCCTGCCCTGCTCTGGCCCCTACAGTCTAACTTTCCATCAAGGCTTCAGTGCAGATCCTGCCGCTTCCCTTGCTCAGAGACGTCTTGCCAGTAATGTGGAATTCCCACTACTCGGCTTGCTAAGGACCTGGTGAAGAATAGCCCTTTCTATGTTTGCTTGAGATATTCTGCTGCACCCACACTGCCCTCGTGCCACCATACGGGGTGCTCAGTGGCTCTTATGAATGCCCTGTGCACCCCACGGTGCCCCGTGTCCCATCCGTCTGGGTGCCTGACCCCCTGACTCTGCGTCTCATCCCATCTCCCGTGTTCCTGTTCCCTAAGTATCCAGCCTCATCTCTTCTCTTTCACCAGGACATCTCAGCTCACACTCACGGTGTTGCATTGATCCAGGTGTTTATGTGCCAAACACAGCTTCACACTTGTGTTACGTGCATAGTGCGTTACAGACGGTAGGATTCAGATATACTTGTCAAATAAAGGAATGTCCAGTAATTGCAATAGAGCAACCTTGCCATTGTGGGGCTTGTGTCTTGAGACCTTTGAGCGCTTACAGTTACAGTTATGGACAGATGTTTTACAGACTTGAGTTTGGGGGCTCGCTGTGTGATCTTGCAAGAGTTACTTAACCTCTCTGGCCTTCAGCTCCTTAAGATAACTCTCTCAAACAGTTTTAGTGAGAAGAGGCATGCAGGGCCCTCAGTGCGGTATTTGGCATGTGGTAGGTGTTCCCCAAATGGCAATTATTAACATTACTATCTTTAACTTCCACCCCAAACCACAAGCTATAGGAGACAGGTGACCCTTCTGACCTGAGCTGAGACACTCCAAGCTTTGCTGGCAGTTGATCTCTCTGCACACACTTTTCAGGTGCCCTGTCCTGTCCTGAAAGACCAGTTATTCATACACCTTTGATGTTCGGAGCCCCTAGGAAGTGGCTGAAATTGATCACTTTAAATCAGTGACAGGCGGGGCACAGGCGACACCTCCCAGGGAGTAGACAAGCCCATCCTCCTCTGCTCTCTCGGGGGCCCCTCTCGGCCGGAGCTGCTCAACACACCCAGAGTCCATGACTGCCGTGATTCGCTATGACAACCTGCCCCAGGTCACCAGGAGCCAAGGCCAGCACTGGACACTCCTTTCCCATCTTTGTTTATGGACACCACACCCTTGTCTGCCTTGGTGTCACCCTGCTATGCACGAGGAGAAAAATGGCTTTCTGGAGGCAAAGTATTGTTTTATTAATAATGCCACAATAAATCCCAGCAGGCTCCAGGCCTAGCAATAGAACCAGAACCTGTTCTTTTATCTTACTTTTAGGTATTCTAAAATGCAGTGCCATTCCTAATAAAAGGAAAAGCATTTGCTTTAAATCACATTCGTAAGGACGGTCTAGCACGGGGAAAGCGCTGTCAGGAGGAACGGTCCACCTCTTTCTCAAACTCTAATGTGCGTCTCCTTTTCTGTCATCGAGAGAGCCTTTGATATTGCCTGGAGTCCCTTGGTGACTTTTTTTTCCTTCTAATTTAATGTTTAAATAGTGTCTTAGACTGTGCTTTTGACACCAAATGACGATCGTTGTGAGTTTCCTGGCTGGGCTGTGAGTCACAGAACCTGCTAAAGTTTGTAGCCATGATGACTCATCACCCTCAAGAACACGACTTGACCAGGTTTTCTATAAAATAAAAAGAAAAATGAGAGTTTGTCAAAGACAAAGTGAAGCTTGGCCACAGGGTTGGTGAGACTGCTAGGAGACTGGGGACTTGCCCTGGTCATGGTGGTGTGGGTGGAGGCCAGGGTGACTTGTGAGGAGTCCTATAGGCAGGGGAGATGGAGACTCAGAACACCAGCACTCCTGGCCCAGCTGGTAGCCTGTGTGTCCTGATGGAGCCAGGTCTCACCAAAGCAGGGTGGTAGGAGCATTCTGCAGGGTGTGGTGGTTTTGGGGTCTGTTTTGTCAATGGAACAAAGTTCTAGAAGGTAAAGCAGGAGATCCTAAAGAGGGGATGTCGGGGGAGGAGACGGAGCAGGACAGAGGAGCCGGCTGGAGAACTGGTGCCACGGTGGTGGCCAGGGTGACAGTGGTGCTGTGACCAGCCACCTGTTCATGCTGGTGGACATTACAAGTAGCCGTGCCCAGGAGTTCAATGAGCATGCTTTTCCTGGGGCTTGGACAAAATGGAAACACAAAGATGGAGACAACGAGGGATGAGGTATTTGCACAACTTGGGTGGATCAGGAGAGTCTTGGCAAGACACGAATGGTGTGCTTGGGTTGGGCCATTTGAAGGGTGTTTGCTAAGGGGCTACTTGAGCAGGTGTGAGAAGGATGTAGGGGACGTGCCAGTTGTGGTGACCATTTTAGGCTGGGGACAGTGCTGTGAGCTCTCCATGTGATCTCAATCTTTGTGTTCTGAAATACCCATGTTGATATCCTGACCCCCAAAGTGATGACATGAGAGTAGGTCCTGAGGGTGGACTTAGTGCTGGTCTTAGAGAACGAAAGGGCCCCTTCCTCCATGAGAGCACACGTGGAGAAGGCCCATAAGGAATAGGGAACAGAGTCATCATGGCTCCATGATAGAAATAGTAAGGAACAGCCCTCAGGGGATCCCAGATCTGCTGGTGCCTTGATCTTGGACTTTCCAGTCCCCAGAATTGTGAGAAATACATTTCTGTTGTTTACAAGCCACCCTGTTTGAGATATTTTGTTACAGTGGCCTGAATAGACCAAGACACTGCGCTAAGACAGAGCTGGGACCTTGGGTGAGTGGATGAGGGAGGCACCCAGGGAGCAGAGTCCACCCCCTTCCACCTCCCGCCCCTGTGGGTTGGGTCAGTCGTTTCTCACTCTTTGCTCTCAACTTTCTTCGCAGGGGAAAGTTTGTTGACAGAAGAGAAACTCCGACTGGCGCTACCTGACCTGGAGGAAGGGCTGTGGGAGAAAGGCCCCCAAGTCCACAGCAGCCTCCACACGGCCTGCTGTGAAATCCCCTCCAGCATGAAAGGAGCTTCTTGCAGGGACCTCAGCAGCTTCCGTGCTTCAAAGTCTAATGTGTTTGTGAAACTGAGAAATTTCAAACTCTAATCTGCCCTTAAATTGCATTTGCTCAGAAGTGTATTGATTGGATAATTTCTATTTCCTGAAAAAAAGCTCACCTTTGAGTTAAGGTCATGCTGGGAAAATGACAATCAGAGAGAAAATGTGAAAAAATGGGAAACTTAGACAATGGGGTTTAGGGAGAAATTCCCCTCTCTGCCTGCCACGGTGCTCTGGACCCTGTGGTCTTCATGTGCACACTCACGCACAACCACACATGCACGCATGGCCACACATGGTCACACAGGTGCAATCACATGCATGTGCACACACAAAGCACCACACCACACACAGTCACACAAGTGCAATCACATGCACGTGCACACACAAAGCACCACACCACACACGGTCACACAGGTGCAATCAAATACGTGTGCACACACAAAGCACCACACCACACACACGGCACATGACACATGTACATCAGATACACAGAACCACACAGAGCACATACAGGCAACCACAATCACACACACAGTCATTGCAGTGCACACATGCAAAAGCACCATACCATTCACGCTGTACTATACACACACATACACGTCATGCCACACACATTCACATAACATAATCACACACATACCACAGCACACAACACAGTCCCACACACAGGCACATGCATGCACACACCACACATGCCATGCCACATGCCAGGACACACAGTTACAAACACAATCACATATGCACAATCACACACAACCACACACAATCACACACACAATCACACATAACCACCTCCCTGCTCCCCCTTCCATGGTCCCTTACATCAAACTGCCTGCCAGGAATTAAATTTTTAATGTAGAGTCAGGGGATTTTTCTCTGCTAGAGAAAAGATGAGGGAGGTGGCTATACAAGCAGCCACAGACCATGATGCCTAGCTGTCCTTCACAGCCCTGACAGCACCACAGTGTGAGTGGGTGCTGTGTCCTGAGGCCCAGAGGGGGCTTCTGCCTTGTGTCCCCAGCTGTGTGTGTGAGAACACGTGGGGGTTTGTGTGTAGGTGAACATGTGTAAGAGCATGTGAGTGGTTGCAAGTATCTATATGTGAGTGTACAGGTGTTGTGTGTATGGATGTTCATGTGACTGTGTGAGTACATGAATGAGTGTATGAGTGTGTGCCCGTATGAGTTGAGTGTGGGAGTGTATGTGTGTGAATGTGTGTGCTAGCATATGAATATGAGAACACATATGTAAGTATATGTTGAGTGTAAGAATGTGTGTGAATGTATGAGTGAGTGCATGGGTGTGAGCATGTTTGAATGCATGGGAGTGTAGGGGTAAGTGTGAAAATGCATGTGTGTACCTGTATGAGTGTGTGAATACATGTGTATGAGTGTATGAATATGTGTGCGCATATGGAGCATATGAGTGTGTGTGAATGTGTGTGGGTGTATGAGTGAGTGTGTGGGAGTATATGATTGTGTGTATAGGTGTACATGTGAGTGTGAGTGTATGAATGTGTGTGTATGAGTGTGTGAATGTGTGTGCATATATAAGTGTATGAGTGACTGTGTGTGAGTGTATGAGCGAGTGTGTGTGAGTGTGAATGTATGAGTGAGTGTGTGAGTGTATAAGTGAGTGTGTGTGAGAGGGTGTGAGTGAGTGTGTGAGTGTATGAGTGAGTGTGTGTGAGGGTATGAGTGAGTGTGTGAGTGTATGAGTGACTGTGTGTGTGAGTGTATGAGTGAGTGTGTGTTTGGGTATGAGTGTGTGTGTGTACGAATGTGTGAATATGTGTGCATGTGTAAGTGTATGCGTGACTGTGTGTGTATGAGTGAGTGTGTGTGTGAGGGTATGAGCGAGTGTGTGGGTGTGAGGGTATGAGCATGTGAGTGTGTGTGAAAGTGTATGAGTGAGTGTGTGAGTGTGTGAGTGTATGAGTGACTGTGTGGATGAGTATATGAGCGTGTGTGTGTGTGTATGAGCGAGTGTGTGGGTATGAGTGTACGAGTGACTGTGTGTGTGAGTGAATGAGTGATTGTGTGTGAGTGTATGAGTGACTCTGTGTGTGTGTATGAGTGAGTGTGTGTGGGTGAGTATATGAGTGAGTGTAGGAGTGTGTGAGTGTATGAGTGATTGTGTGGGTGTGGGTGTGCAGGCAGTTGAAGGGAGGGATGAAGGGTAATCACGTGTGAGAATAGAGCTGAGTAGAGTCAGCTTCCTAAATGATTTAGTGAAACTTTGGTTTCCAGGAATTTGAGTAAATGCTGCAAAGCCACGTTCTCTGTGAGAATCTGGGTTTATGAGCGAGCTCAGAGGCAGCATGGTATCATATTTCCAGATTTAGAATCTTCCCACCCCCTCAAACCCAATTCAGAGTCTTTCCTGTCCAGACTCTGTTTTTAGGCTCTCCGTGTGGGAGTCGCAAACATCAGCTACAAACGGCCTCTGTGGAAGGGGCATCTTGGCAGCTGCAGAAACTTCTGTCACTCCTGCTGGGAAGAGCCGGGGGTCGGTCCATCCTACCGCTGGGGCTCTCTGGTTTGTGAGGAGGAAGACTTTGTACTAGGAGGAAAAGCACAGAGAAACTCTGGGTCCCCAACCTTCTCCTGCCTGTTCTCCTTCTTCCCTGGAGCTTTTGGGGTGATGGGCTTGGCGGAAGCACCCCAAGGGCAGGAGAGTTGGAGAGGGAAGCTCTTTGGATTCCCAAACTGGGCAGGCACTAGCGTCATCTGTGAGCTTATTTAAAAAGCAGATCACCCAAGCCATTTCCAAGATGTGCATACTCAGAATTTCCAGAGGTGGATCCCAGCAGGGTTATTTCTGGGCAGCTCCCCAAGGGAGACTGAGGCAGACATGAGTCTGTCTTGAGGTTTCTGTGTGGTTCACCAGGGCAGCAAAGCAGGGCTTTGGGGCAGACACCTCCCAGAGTGGGATCATTCCTTCCACTCCTAGCCTCGGTCTCCATTTATCCTTTGATACCTCCTCTGACCTCTTAACCCGGGGTCAGGTGCCCCTTCTGTTTGGCCCCATAGCATTCTGACACTTTTTCTACAATGACCCCATTTCACTGAATTATTAATTCTTATTAACTTATGCGTGGCTCTCATTAGACAGTAAGAGGGCAAAGATTATATATTATTTATGTTGTATTCCTAGGGCCTGGCAGAGGTACTCAATGACAATCTTTTTTTGGGGGGAAGGTACCCAAACCCAGAGGACAAGAAAAGAAACAGCTGCATGGAAATAAGGACAGGAAGTATGATTGACACCTGATTGCCAGAGTGCCAATCCTAGCACTCTGAGAGGCTGAGGTGGTTGGATTGTGACATGTATCAGTCCGCAATTGCTCAGTAATGCTGTGTAACAAGCTACCCTAGGACTCAGCAGCATAAAACAACAGTCACGTACTCTCATGCCGTGACTCAGTGGGGCGAGGCTGGACTTTCTCCTATAGTTTCCAGGCTGAGTTCAGGTCTGATCTCACTCTGGCTCCCACCCTGAATGGTTAAGTGGCTACCTGGGGCGTGTTCTTCTCCTGGAAGAGGTGAGAGCTCTCCAGAGGTCAAGCCCCACTGGGAAAGTGTGTTCTGAGCTCTTGCACACATCATGTCCACTGATACCCATGAACTGAAGATAGGCATGTGGCCGCACTCAATCCTGGATGGCAGTTACTCCATCTGTGGCATGAAGTGAGAAGAGCAAACAATTTCTGAGCAATAATTCCATGTGTCAAAGAACTTAATTCTATTATCTTAATATTTTGGTCATTCATGCCAGGTGCTTCTGATTTCTTAGCTCAGCCCCTGACACGACTCAACAGTCCCCACTCCTTTCTCTTTCAGAAGAGGTTGTGGTGGGAAAGAGGGAGAAAGAGCCTCAGGGTTGGAGTCTGGGGGAGTTGCTGCAGCTCAAAAGACAAATTCTCCTTTACATTTTTGAGCTAACCCAGGAGAACGTGTACATTTCCCTGACAACTGATGATCAAAAACCAAAATGTGGAATGTAGCAGATGGCAGGTGCAGAGAAGTTTAGTTTCATTTTACGGGTGTGGACGTGGAGTCTGAGTAGGGGGTAGTAACTTGTGCGAGATATAGAGCTCATGTGTGGCAGCCCTCAAGGAAAACTAGATAAATAATTCCGAATCCAGAGCTCTGCTCCTTCTTGCTCTGTGGGAACCACAAGGGCAGTATTAGGTACCACTGCCCTGGGGGCATTTCGGGGTACTTGATCATGACAGAACAGTCCACTGACGCTGTAGAAGCAGTCCAAACATTTGCATTATTATGTCCAACAGGGAAAACAGACTCAAGTTTCAATTTATAACCAGTTGCCTGGGATCCTGAAGCCACCACCTTGATGATTTTTTACCTGGCTACAAATTGTTTAGTGGTGGTGATATAAGTATCAACTCTCAGCCAATCTGCTTTATTACATTTAAGAGTAAAAAAATAAAAAAGCCAAAGAATGACAGGTTTAGAGAGGCAAACTTGTCTAGAAATGGTTTTATATTCATATTTTTATATATTTAATATTTGTTCTGGCTGGGCATGGTGGCTCAGGCCTATAATCCTAGCACTCTGAGAGGCTGAGGCAGGTGGACTGCCTGAGCTCACAGGTCCCAGATCAGCCTGAGCAAGAACGAGATCCTATCTCTAAAATAGCTGGGTGTTGTGTTGGGTGTCTGTAGTCCTAGCTAGTCAGGAGGCTGAGGCAAGAGAATCACTTGTGCCCAAAAGTTGGAGGTTGCTGTAAGCTATAATGCCCTGGCACTCTACTGAGAGTGACAAAGTGAGAATTTGTCTCAAAAAAAATTTTTTTTTTAAATTCTTTTCAATAGCTATATATATTTCATGAAGAGTGAAATATTGGGTTGACTTTATTGTGGGTAAAGAAGGTATGGGGAAAATAAAGGGAAGAAGTGTGGTGACAAGTTTAAGGTTGCATAAAAATAGTGGATTAGGAAAGAAACAATAAAAATGGCATTAAATGAGTCAGATGCGGTGGCTCATGCCTATAATCCCAGCACTCTGGGAGGTCGAGGTGGTGGATTGCTTGAGCTTAGTAGTTTGAGACCTGCCTGAGCAAGAGATCCCGTCTAAAAATAGAAAAAACCAGCAGGGCATCATGTCAAATGCCTGTAGTCCCAACTACTCAGGAGGCTGAGGCAAGAGGATCCCTTGAATACAAGAATTTGAGGTTGCTGTGAGTTATGATGCCATAGCACTCTACCCAGGGTGACAGTGAGAATATGTCTCAATAATTAAAAAAAAAAAGCATTGAATACATATGTTAAAACATCACCCACTTCTAACATGAAGCACGTTCATTTGAGTCATGACCATTTGTTCTGGGAAGTAGCAGTGCTTTTTAATCACAGGTTCTGATTGTTCTGTACACGGT
>NW_003852528.1:157519-159016 GCF_000181295.1 Otolemur garnettii | reverse complement strand
ATGCTCATCATCCTTAATCATCAGAGAAATGCAAATCAAAACTACTTTGAGATATCATCTAACTCCAGTAAGATTAGCTCATATCACAAAATCCCAAAACCAGAGATGCTGGCATGGATGTGGAGAAAGGGAAACACTTCTACACTGCTGGTGGGAATGCAAACTAATACATCCCTTTTGGAAAGATGTTTGGAGAAAACTTAGAAAACTAAAAATAGACCTGCCATTTGATCCTGCAATTCCTCTACTAGATATATATCCAGAAGACCAAAAATCACATTACAACAAAGATATTTGTACCAGAATGTTTATTGTAGCCCAATTCATAACTGCTAAATCATGGAAGAAGTCCAAGTGCTCAACAATCCATGAATGGATCAATAAATTGTGGTATATGTATACCAGGGAATATTATGCAGCCTTAAAGGAAGATCGAGACTTTATCTCCTTCATGTTTACATGGATGGAGCTGGAGCATATTCTTCTTAGCAAAGTATCTCAAGAATGGAAGAAAAAGTATCCAATGTATTTAGTCATACTTTGAAACTAGTTTACAGCTTTCATACAAAAACTATAGCCCAGTTATAGCCCAAGAATATGGGAATGGGGGAGGGGGAGGATGGGTGATGGGAAGGTGATTGGTGGGACAACACCTGTGGTCCATCTTACAAGGGTACATGTGAATCTTTCTAAATGCAGAATACAAATGTCTTAATACAATTTTTTTTTAAAAAGAAAGAAAATGAAGAAAATAATAAGACAGAAATTGGTGAAATAGAAGACAGACTTAAAATTGAGAAAACAGTTAAATCAAATGTTGGGTCTTTTAGAAATATGCATAAATTGACATACGTTTAGCAAGACTGAGTGTGAAGAGAAAGACAGAAGATTCAATTACATTGTTAGGGATGAAAAGAGGGGGAATCTCTATAGATCCTGACATTTAATGGATAATAAGCTATTATGATGCCATGGACGAAGTTTATAAGTGATGAATTTGACAGCTTTATATGAAATGGACAAATTGCATAATAAGACCACTTATCAAAGACACAGAAAAAATATAAAATACTTGTTGGATAAATGAATATTTTATGTTATGCAGCCATGGACTTTTTCCCAAGTTTTGACTCAGCTCTTACTGGTTTGAAACATAATATCTTTCACACTTGAATTTTCTCTTGTGTTGTTTTTACATGTTCATTGGGAGGCTTGTTTAACATTCAGCACTTCTAGAGTCATTGTGGATCTTCTGGCCAGAAGTTCTGGAGTCTTGTCTTCTGTCCATACATAAGGTGACCAGACGTCCCACTTTTGGCAGGACAGTCCCGCTTTTGAACAACTTGTCCCGTGTCCCATGGCGTTTTTAAAAAGTCCTGATTTTTGGAAAGAATGCACAAACAGGCGGAAGAACAGGAAGGGAATATACGGTTTTCAGCTGCCATGTGGCTATTTTGCCAGAATATGAGTTTTATATTATTTTTGTTAATTTTATAA
>NW_003852528.1:154750-157499 GCF_000181295.1 Otolemur garnettii | reverse complement strand
CATAATAACCAATCAACATATGTTTGTGGGTTGATCAGAATAGGATGCAGAGGATCACAACAGGGCACTGTCTGCACCACAGAAACTAGAAAAATCTAAATAAAGTAAACAGCAAAAAAAGCACATTTTAAAAAGTCATCTAAGAGATTGCAAAGTAGCCTAAAGTTATAAAATTCCAGATAGAGACAAATCATTCCTGTGGGAGCTGAGATCAGTGAGCACTTTTCCCTCTGTGGGCAGCTGGTGCATCTGAGACAGTGGACAGAGACCATTGCTAAAGGAAAGAAGAAGCCAGGACTCTCTACAGATCACATGGGCTGGTAATGTGGATGGAACTCGGAGGAGACTCACATGCAGGCTAATCCTCCTTGCCCTGCACATCCTGTCATGGGATTGCTCAGGAGCCTGAGAGATGGGCTAGGAAGCAGAGAGGGGATAGGGTGGGAGGGGGAGAGAGTAACTAAAGAAGGGTTTAGAGGGACATTTATAGTTTTAAATCTAAGTGAACAAGAAAGTTTCAAAATCACCACTTAAAGCTTTAATCTCAAGAAAAATATATGGGAGAAAATTAAAACAAAAGAAAGAAAATGAAGGGGGGGGAGGTGAGTGGACTTAAGATGGCAGACTGCAGCCAGCTTTCCACAGAGGGTCCCATCCAGAAGGAGAGTTAAAAGACAGAAGTTTAGCAAGTAAGCTGATGGCTTGGAGATGAACCAAGAGAGAAGGTTGAAGAACACATATCAACCCTGCTGAGGTGAGCTATAACCCTAAAGATACATACAAAAGGTACTGAATCCATCACCAAGTGGACAGGAATCCCCTCCCCCATGAGAAGGGCTCGCAGTAAACTCCATACAAACAAGCGAGCAGAGTTCAAATGTCCTCCCATTCCATTCCATGGGATAGACTCTTTAAAAACTGGACCTCTTACCCATACTAGGGTGCCATGGCACTCTCCTGCCAGGCATAAAACTGTATAAAACTGTATAAAACTGTATATATTCTCTACCTGCAACTCTGAACTCCAAGCACTCCCTTCCACTCTCACCCTGAGATCTGGAAGTCTGTCCCTCATGGAGTCCAGATTCTTGGGCATTTTCTTGAGAGGTGTGGACAGGGGAAGGGCTCTTGCTTGGCTGTGCTGATTCTGTGGCACAAGAATAAGGAGAGGATGGTCAGCTGAGAGGGAACCACATAGGAGTGGTGGTGGTGCCCCCGGGCATAGAACAACAGCAGCAGTGGGAACAATAAGGCTCATGTCCCTGGGGTGGCTATCCCAGACATACATGCCCTCTCTGGGCAACCAAAGGAAGCCAGGCACCTTCTCTGGGGGCAGCTACTGGTGGATGGATCTGGGAGGTGAGTAAAGGAGTGTGGGGACTAGAATATGTGTGCACAGAGCCAGCAGACTTCCAGGGAGGGGCCAAGCCATAGGTCTGCTTTACTGAGGCTGAGATGTACCTGGCTCCCAGGGAATCATAGCAGAGACAAAGGCAGGCAGGCAGAGGCAGGAACTGACAGCTCAGGGTGAGCTCCAAGTGCTTGCCACTGCCTGAAACTGAGTCTTGGTTTCTGTCACCTCAAGCAGCATCTGATAACCAGGACAGAAACAAACTCTGTGAAGCTGTGCTGTTCTGCCAGCAACATCAATTAATGCCCCGCCTCTATTAAGCATCTGAGGTTGTCAGGCCTCACCTCCCCCTGCTGGATAGTGGCTGAGAACAGAGAGCTGGCTGAGGAGACAAATCTCTCTCCGACTCAGGCAGGGATAAACCCCTGGGGCATGTGCTCATTGGGGGGAACTGAGTCACAGCCCCAGCCCCACTGGGGTTACCAGTGACTTGGTGTGACAGATGTGCAAGGTGGAGAAGGAGGCATCAAACTTAATTTATTTGCTGGGTTGGTCCTGCTGACCTCACAGAGTACCAGAGCCAGTCATACCTGAGTTGCCAGCAGACCCATGCCATCTAGTTGCCAGAGACCTTTTGAACTCCCCCACCTGAGACCAGTGCTGACTGGGACAATTGATTTGGATCTCTTGAACTGGGGACTATCCAAAGTGCTACCCACTGTGGGTGTGTGGTTGTGGGAAGGTGTGATTTTCATTTTCCAATTGTTGTCTGTGGGGGGCAGAGTGACATAATTGCCAGTATTTCTCCACAGCTGAGACTTCAACCCAGAGTAACTGATTTACTAGGGTAGAACAGAGACCAGCTGAAAACAAGACAGAGTGACTTAGCCCTACCTAACCAAGGAGGCCCCCAGTTTCTCAGGCCATAGCACTGTATGGGTCCTTGGCAAAGCTCTAGGAGAAAAGCCAAATGGTGTAAATTAAGCATGGGGCGGAATCAGTGTAAGAAGAAGCAATCTTCTTCTAAGAGACTAGTCTTTCCCGCAACTGTGGTTGCTTCCTTTTTCCAGGCCTGTACCACTGAAGAAGCTATTTACTGTCTCCTCCCCAACTCCTGATCTTTCTTTAGAGTAGCAGTTCTCAACTTGTGAGTCGTGACTCCTTGGTTCCATTTGTAACAACATGGCAATTAGGAAGGTTGAAAACCACTGCTTTAGAGTATCTGCTGGATGGAGTCTGTGGAAAAGAGCCTTCAACTGGGTGCTAACTCCCCGGTGTCTCTCCTGCAGACCCATTCTCACCGACTTGTAACTCCTTAGAATTGTAGAAGAGTGTTCTTCTGACCTGATAGTGTGGCACTGTACATCCCCTCCTCTCGTGTGTGCTCCAGGTGAGTGC
>NW_003852528.1:153209-154730 GCF_000181295.1 Otolemur garnettii | reverse complement strand
CCAAGGAGGCCCCCAGTTTCTCAGGCCATAGCACTGTATGGGTCCTTGGCAAAGCTCTAGGAGAAAAGCCAAATGGTGTAAATTAAGCATGGGGCAGAATCAGTGGAGGAACTCTGGTAACAATGAATAACCAGAGTAGATCAACGCCCCCCCCCCAAGGAAGGACATGGCAGATGCAACTGAAGACCCCATCCATAAACAGATGGCTGAGATGTCAGAAATTGAGTTCAGAGTCTGGATAGCAAATAAGATCAACAGAATAGAGGAAAGGAGAGAATCAGAATTTCAAATTATTCAAAAGCTGTCTCAAGAATTCAACAATTTCAAAGATAAAATGACCAAAGATTTTGATACATTGAGGCAAGAGTTTGCAGCCCTCAAAGATCTGAAAAATATGGTAGACTCCCTCACTAACAGAATGGAGCAGGCAAAAGAAAGGATCTCTGCCATTGAAGACAAAGCTTTTGAAGGTGCCCAAAGGCTCAAAGAGAAAGAGAAATGGTGAACAAGAACTGATCATTCTCTAAGAGAGCTCTGAGATAATTTGAACAAAACTAATATTCGCCTTATAGGAATCCCTGAAGGTGATGAAATTGCTTCACAAAACACAGAGGCTCTTCTTCATGAAATTATGCAAGAGAACTTTCCAGATATGCCAAGAGATTCTGAAATTCAGAAAGCAGACAGTTTCAGCAGCTTAGCACAACTCAACCCGAATAAGAGACCCCACAGACACATCATAATTAACTTCACTAAAGTTAATATGAAAGAGAAAATTCTAAAAGCAGCCAGATGTAAGAAAACCATAACCTGCAAGGGGAAGAATATTAGAATGACTGCAGATCTCTCTGCTAAAATCTTTCAGGCTAGAAGAGGGTAGTCATCAACTTTTAATCTGCAAAAACAAAATAACTTTCAACCCAGGGTCCTGTATCCAGCTAAACTGAGTTTCATCTATGATGGAGAAATTAAATACTTTAATGAAATTCACATGCTGAAGAAATTTGCCATAACTAAACCAGCTCTCCAGGAAATTCTCAGACCTATCCTCCATAATGACCAGTGCAATCCTCCACCACAAAAGTAAACTCACTCAGAAAGTTTTGATCAAATTCCAACTTCCACAGTGGCGAAAAGATTAAAAATGTCCACAGGACTTTCAAAAAACTTGATACTGAAAATTTTACCAGGCTAATCAATTTTCTCAATTAATGTGAATGGCTTAAATTGTCTTCTAAAGATGCACAGCTTGGCTGACTGGATACAAAAACTCAGGCCAGATATCTGTTGCATACAAGAATTTCATCTTACCTTAAAAGATAAATATAGACTCAGGGTGATGGTCATCTATATTCCAGGCAAATGGAAAGCAGAGAAAAGCAGGTGTTGCAATTTTATTTGCAGACACAATAGGCTTTAAACCAACAAAAGTAAGCAAGGACAAGGATGGTCACTTTATATTTGTTAAGGGTAATACTCAGTATGATGAGATTTCAATTACTAATATTTATGCACCCAACC
>NW_003852528.1:142300-153189 GCF_000181295.1 Otolemur garnettii | reverse complement strand
TGTGGCTATTTTGCCAGAATATGAGTTTTATATTATTTTTGTTAATTTTATAACGTTAAATTGTAATAATAACAAATAATTGTTGAGAAGTGATTATCAAGAACTGCTTATCAAAGTTTGCATTGTTGTCAGGCCCTGCCCTGCCCTGTCCCCTGCCCTGCTCCCGGGCCATGTTGTCCTGCTTTACAAATGTTAAAATCTGGTCACCCTATCCATACAGTGAATTGTCTGAGTATCTACATATGCTTTTTGCCTTATACTCCAGAGAGAGGGAAGTTAAACTGCTGGGGATTCTCTGATATTCTTGAATCTGCCGTTTAGCCTCTTTCATAATCTTTGGAAAATTCTCAGCTGTAGTCTCTTCAAATATTTCTTTTGCCTTATTTTCTCTCTTTTGTCCTTCAAGAATTACAGTTATTTAAGCATAAAGCTACTTGGAATTGTCTCACAATTCTTCAGTGTCCTATTCTCTCTCTTTCTCTCTCTCTTTTTTTTTTTTTCAATTTTTGGCTGGGGCTAGGTTTGAACCCACCACCTCTGGTATATGGGGTTGGCGCCCTATTCTTTTGAGCCACAGGTGCCACTCTGTCCTATTCGCTTTATTTCCTGCTTTTTTGTTTCCTTGTGTGTTGGTTGGGTTTTTATTGCTCTACCTTGAACTCAATTATTCTTTCCTTAGCTGTGTCAGGTCAGCTGATGAGTTAGATAAAGGCATAGTGTGGGTTTTTTATTTTTTTAATTTGTAACATTTTTTCTCTTTTATAATTTTTATCTTTTGTTTGGATTTTGCCATCTGTTCATATTCTAGAGCCTTCACTTGAAATTATAATTATTTTAAATTTTATTATATAATAATAATAGTATCTGAGCCATCTCTGAGTCTGGTTTTATTGATTTCCTTTTCTGTTGGAAAAAGATTGCTTCTTGCCATTTTGTGTCTCAAAATTTTTGTGTTCATGCTGGACATCATGTGTGGAACAACAGAGATTGAGGCAAATATTATTATAGCTTGGATTGGGTAAACTTTTCCTCCTACACTGTTAGTGTGGGGTTGAGTCACCATGGCCAGAAGTTAAGCTGGGTTTGGGTTTCCTTACTGGAAGGTTTGTTCAGTGCATCATCATTCTCATTGAATCCTCTAGTCTTATCTTCTATTTATGGAGGATTCTTGAGGGCTGGATGGTTTCTTCAAATGTTCTTGCTCTAGTACTCAGCTACAAGCCTTTTCTGTGTGCCTCTGTTACAGATAGGGTCTTTTTCCATGCCCTGGTCCTTCTGCTGGGGTAGACTCTTGTTTCTTGGTGCTTGGTAACTTGGTAGTTGGGGTGATTGGACTCTGTTGTCCGGGCCAAGCCTTGGTCTTAGGCAGGCCCATAGGCCAGTGGTTTTAGTCTATGACTTTCGAAGTGATATTGTTCCCTTTTCCCCATGGTGGCCACAGTCTGCTTGTTGTCTTTGCTGAGACTTTAGTGAGAGACTCTTAGTGGTATTGGTATAGGATCATGGTCCCAGCACTCTCCTCCCTAGAAGTAAAGGGGTAGACGATTTTTATTTTTACCTCTTTCCTAACCCTAGCGGGTCCTCTTACATGCTATGGGAGATAGTCATTCCTGTGCCTCCTCCAGAGGATTAAACCTTTGTTTTCGTCCTAGTGAAATCAGGTTCTAGTGTAAGAAGAAGCAATCTTCTTCTAAGAGACTAGTCTTTCCCGCAACTGTGCTTGCTTCCTTTTTCCAGGCCTGTACCACTGAAGAAGCTATTTATTGTCTCCTCCCCAACTCCTGATCTTTCTTTAGAGTAGCAGTTCTCAACTTGTGGGTTGTGACCCCTTGGTTCCATTTGTAACAACATGGCAATTAGGAAGGTTGAAAACGACTGCTTTAGAGTATCTGCTGGATGGAGTCTGTGGAAAAGAGCCTTCAACTGGGTGCTAACTCCCCGGTGTCTGCTGAGGCACCGTATTCTCCTGCAGACCCATTCTCACCCACTTGTAACTCCTTAGAATTGTAGAAGAGTGTTCTTCTGACCTGATAGTGTGGCACTGTACATCCCCTCCTCTCGTGTGTGCTCCAGGTGAGTGCATGCTCGTGTCCTGCCTTGGAGCTGCCTTCGTCTCTTTGTATTTCAGGGTCTGGTCGCCTGTACCTGCAGACCTCTGACTGGTCCAGGCAATGCTGTGATTTTCTGATTTGTCTGGCATTTTTCATACTGAGGGCAGAAGTGACACCTTTTCTCTACCATTCCACATCCCAGATGGGAGTGGAGAGCAACATTTTGTTTTTTTCTATTCAACTTCAGTCTTTTTTTTGGATTTTCCTCTAAGTATTTCTGGAAACAAATCTTGATTTCTTCCCAAATTTGATTTCTTTCCAATCCAGGGGAAGAAGATTTGGTTTGCAGTGCTGTGGCTGGTGAAGTTGGCAGAGTAGCATCAATTTTGCTGTAAAGAGAGAAGTCCTTGTGGTTGAGTTTAATTTTTTAAAATTTATAGCAAATTGAACTTTGTAATGAAAGGCCTTGGGATGACCCTAAAATTCTTTTAAACTTTAATGATTGGTTTGACCTATTTTATTGCCTCATGGTATCAAGATTTTATTAACAAATATCTGAAATTGCCCTTCTTCATGTCAGTCCCTGTGCCATACAAATAGTCCTACTTTCATTTTCTACATATGTCCTCTTGGGACTATATATATATTCTGGTAAACCTAGATCAAAATGTAACTACCCAGAAATCACAATGCGGTGAGGGCTGGCTCATTGACTTGGCTACTCTGGAGTTCCAAAGCTATGGTTCATGTTCTTTAAGAGACTATCACTTAAATTTTGCAATTTTCTCTGCATGAAATTTTCTCTGTTGTTAAAGCACATATCACTTCACTGTGCCTTCCAGCAGGGAGGACAAAGGAAGGACACTGCCCAGTAACTCTCCTATGCTGATGGCCACCTCAAACCTGCAGATCAACTCATAAAACAGCCTTCAATGAACCTTGCTGATGCCTAAATTTAACGGCCACCAGAGTCATTTCTGGAACTGGAGATTTAGGATGGCGATTAATTTATGGTTAATTGGCTCTGGTGTTAACCACCTTAGCTGAGGCTTAAAGTTTAAAGAGAGGGTAAAGGAGGAGGAAGAGAGCTTTGGACAAAAACACAGCTGTAGGACTCACAAAGTAAGTATGAAAAGTTAACACAGGAATGTTTTATACCACTACTTCTGTACAAGGATCCTTCACTTAGCGTCTAAGTCTTAGACTAATGCCCATGGTTAAAGTGGCAACATAAGCTTCTTTTATGTGACTAAAGGTGTTGGCTTAAATTAGCAGCATTATTAAGGGTTGAGCAGCCCTCTTCATTAGCGGGGAGATTTATTAGTAGCACTATTCATGTACTGGGCTTCTGGTGGAGAGGACAGACCTTGCAGCCACATGAGTCCTGAGGATGCCCCAGGGCCTGGCAGGACTGGAAAGATGGTCCAGGACAAAGAGGGGGAGTCTCCAGGCCTCCCCCAGCCCTGAGGTGCTGATGAGGTGACAGCTGAGGCCTTTTGTCATCCAAAGGTCCTGAGACTGAGATGCCATTTACTCAGTCATTTGATACTGTGGGGCAAGTGACAGGCCCCACAATATGAACATTCTAGAAAACTATAATCAGGGAACAAATCTGGCCCACAGCCTGCTTTTGTAAATAAAGTTTTATTGGAACGCAGCCACACCCATTTGCTTTGTTTATGGCTGCCTTCATGCTGAAAGGGCAGTGCTGAGTTACTGCAACAGAGATAGTAGCCCAAGAAGTTTGCCAAGTCCTGTTCTAGATCACTGAAGTAACAAAACATTGTCATGATTTCAGGTGGAGATTCTTTCAGAATGTGCTGCCTATGTCATCCCTGTTTGTAAGGTGAAAATACAGGGCCATTCAGCGTAGGGATGAGCATCTCCACGCTGTCAGGAGTCCTGAGGACATCGTGGTGGGCTAAGTTTCCAGTGATAATTTTGAGTCATTGAGTGAATCACTGAGTCCTTTTGTCTTTTTAAAATTATTTTTGCTTATTTTAATATTATTTTTCTTATTGTCAGGCTGTTAGCCATGTTTCTTGCTGTTGTCACTTACTGTTGTCTCTAAAGTTCCTACCTCCTCTGTTAGGAGACTAATATGGTGATTCTAACCATAACCACTTAAGAATGGGGTCCGCCTGGGGCCTGATCAGTGAGGCACTGTAGACACAGAGAGGAGGTGATGGCTCTCCAGGGTCTGTGTGTCAGAACAGGGGTGGGCGGTGAGACTGACTGCATTCATTTTGCATGTTGCCTGGCCTCTGAGCACCTGGCAGGAAGGGCCAGAGGGAGGAAGGCGCCCAGTGAGGGGCCTGATCTCACGTTATTGAGTGGAGAGGACCTGATGTTCCCTGACAGCAGGGCTTCTCTGGTCCCCTCCCCTTCCTTCCTGGCACCCAGAGGCTGAGGGAAGCCACTGGGACAGTACTGATCTCAGTTGTGCCATTAACTCCTCATGTCAAACAAAGGAGGACCAGACAAACAGGACCCCTCTGTCACTCAGAACCCTGTGAGTAGGATTTCTCACGTGGGGCCAATCACACAAAGCCGTGGGCAGGACTCAGTGTGGACCCAGATGTCAAGACAGACCCGTGGTCCTTGTATCACAGGCCCCCTCCCTCCCTTCCTTTGTGCTCGTCTGAATTTTTAAGTTGTGTTATCTTTTTGCTTTTAGAAAACAAACAAACCTCTACAATAGTGTTTTTTAACCTTTTTATCTCCTGGCACACTTGAACCTATAGTTAAAATTCTGCAGCTCACTAAAATTATGTTGATCAAAAAATAAAAAAGAGTGAAAAAGAGAATAAACTTACTGTGTTTGAACTACTTTAGAAAATCACGTAACTAATGATCTATTTTCACAACACACTTAAGATCCTCTCACGGCACACTATTTGAAAATCACTGCTCTGGAAGACGGCACCAGTGTTGCTGTGATTCTAAGTTCATAGATGATGTGAAGGATATTACCTGGGCATCACCTTGTGGCCAGGTAGATGGTCTCATAAACTGGCCAGTCAATCTTGTCTGGTTTGCTAACGTCCAGGGCTGGTCCTCAGCTTTACTACTTCAGAATTCAGCTTTGAAGCTGCCCTGGGGGTGAGGATTCCTGAGAGGCTGGTCTGCTGCCTCTCCAAGGCTGGTGCGTGTCTCTGCCTGTGGCTCAGGTGTGGGAGGCAGACGCAGCAGGTGTGCCCATGTGACAAACCTTATGCCGGGTTGTTAACTGTCACTGGAAACGTGCTTGAATAGCAGATTCTGGGGACAGGTATGCTCTCCTTCCTGTCCTTCCTTAGACTGTCCTAGAGCAGATGGCTTCCTAGGAGTGTGGTCAGCACAAGGAAAGCTGCCCATCTCAGGTGGGTGGCCTGAGTCACTGCCACCCACAGGGCAGGGTTTACACATGGATTGTTGGGGTCTGTGTTAGTTGCTAGGGCTGTCATAACAAGGGACTACTGACAGGGTGGCTAAAACTACATGCGTTTATTTTGTCACAATTTTGGAGTCTGCAAGTCTGAGATCAAGTGGTGGCAGGGCTAGTTTGTCCCGAGGTCTCTCTCTGAGGCTTGTGGACACTGTCTTCTCCTGTGTCCTCATGTGGTCTGGCCTCTGAATCTGGCTGGGTCCTGATGTCTCTTTCCTATAGGGACACTAGTCACTTGGGATTAAGGCCTGACTGATGGCCTCAATGAAACTTCATTGTGTCTTTAAAAACCTTAACTCCAAGTACAGTCACATCCTGAGGTAATGGGGGTTAGGACTTCAGTATATGAATTTGGGGGGTAAGAATTCAGTCCGTACCATGATCAAACTTAAGACACCAACAACCTTGTTCTAAGAATCCTAGGTTTCCCTTCACATGGCCATAGCTGACTCACCCTCCAATTACAAAGTCATGCCCTGATGCAGAGGAGTGGGTCCTGCCTTCCTGAGTTTCTCTCAATGGGTCTTCTGAGTGTCCCCAAACGTTCCCATCACACGCTGGCGGCTTCCAGGTTTGTTTCTACAGACCGCTAATCACACCCCTAGTGTGTGGGCCCCATAACTGAGCTCAGAGAGAAGGGCTACTTGCAAATTCTTCAGGGACAGCCTTCCACACACCCCCGCACACACACAAACTGCCAACAGATATAACTATATTTCTTATAAATAAGACAAGGAAAATGAAGAATTATTGGGCTAGGGTCATGGAAATGACAGAGAGAAAAATATGAACAAAGAAAACATCTACTTCTGTGGATGATGCCATGATGGGAGGAATCCAGAGTATCTTGACAGCCTTGAGCAGTGGATGGACTCTGATTGGGGATAGTTGTACAGTTGGGACCAGCATTACGATGACTCAGCTGTGAAACAAGATGAGGGAGACACGGCTTCACACAGGAGAAGACAGAGAAGCTTTGCGAGACAGCAAGTTTGCTTCTCAGCTCCCCTGGGGCAAGAGCAAGCCTAGACCCTGCAATGACCAGGCTTTGTCTAAAATGAGGAGCAAATAATTTCATTTTTCTTGGCCAGATCAGATGACTCTAGGGCTAATTCTTTATATATGTGCACTACACTTTAAAGGGAACAGCAAAATGGAGTAATGGTTCTTGAAATGATGTCCTGGGGGAAAGGGGTTGGGGAAAATGAAAGTTATTATAGAGGAAGAGCTTGCTGGACTGTCATGTATTTGCAGTGCTGTCTGGTGGGTGGTAGATGGTACTTGTTCTATGTGGATGTAACATGAAGACCACGAGGTGGAAATTAAGGAGAATTTGATTATTTACCAGTATGATAACTAATAGCTACATCAGAAGTTGGTGGCCTTAAACTAGAGATGTATAAACAGAAATCAGGCTTGGGGAGAAACTTGGAGATGTTGCAGAGGAGAATCAATGATTTAGACTAGAATAAAAGAAAAAGCATAGTTAAAAATAGAGAACAATATAGAAGAAGTAAGTCCAGACTATATTGATAATTGCAACAAACATGAACATGTGAGTGAAACTACTAAAAGATGCATAATCCAATTGTGTGGTGAGGCTCACACCTGGAGGCTACATGGGAACCTGAGGTGGGAGGGTCATTTGAGGAGTCTGAGGCTGCAAAGAGCTGTGATCACGTCACGGCGCTGTGTGACATGTCTCAGTCTGTGTGACAGAGTGAGATCTTATCTCTAAAAATCAAGCAATAAAAGATGCATGATCTATGGGTGGCATCTGTGGCTCAGGGAGTAGGGCGCCAGCCTCATAAACCGGGGGTGGTGGGTTCAAGTATAGCCCCATCCAAAACTAAAAGATGCATGAGCTAAATTATGTTGTTTATAAGAGTAAAAACATGAGTTGGTAAAAAAAAATAAAATTAAAAAGCTAGAAAAAGATATATCAGATGAATATTAACAGAAGGAAAGCTAGCAGCCTGTAGTTAGAAAGTGGCGATAGCGGGAAAAATATGATCCAGGGCTGGGTTTATTTCCCTGTATTAATTCTCTGCATGTCTCACTGATATTTTCCTCCTCCTGTACTCCATGCTGGACAATAAATTTTGTGAGAGTGGGGACCTTGTTTGTCCTGCTGACAGCTAAATCTGGAGTGCTGGAACATTTCCTGGGCCAGTGCCCAGGGGTATTTGCTGAATGGTGGAAGGACTCCTAAGACTTCCTTGAGTACTGACATCCTAGAATGGAGGACATGGGAACTGGCCCTTGCCCTGGGTATCTAGTGTTGCATAACAAATCATCCCAACACTTACGGGCTTAAAACACAAACTTGCTGTTATCTCCTGTGGTTCTCTGGGCCAGCGGGGCTCAGCTGGCCGGTTCTCAGTTGACTTACAATTGGGTAACATCCAGATAAACTCATAGTAGGTTGAAAATACCTAAAGTCAAAAATGAACTTAATTCACCTAACCCATCAAACATCATAACTTAGGCTATCCTCCCTTAAATATGCTCAGAACACTTACAGTAGCCTACGACTGGGCAAAATCATCTGGCAACACAACACACGAGAGAGGACCAGTTGTGTTTGTTACTCTGATGGTTGTGTGTCCAGCTGGGCACCACTGTGCAGTGTGAGTGTCCTACTGCACATCGTTAGCCACAGAAAAGATCGTAATTTTAACAAGTGTGGTTTCTACTGAACAGGTAGGGCTCTCACACACTGTGAACTCAACACAGTGTGAAGTCAAACTGGGGACTGTCTACATACAGAGCCTTGCCATGTGGCCTGGGCTTTTCACAGCCAGGGGTAAGTGGCAGGAAATGGAAACTGCCCATCTCCTAAGGCCTGAGCCTGGGAATGAGAAGTGCTACTTATGACTCAAGTCCTGGTCAGAAGGTCACAGAGCCCACCTAGATTTGAAGGACAAGATGTAGATTTCCATCTTAATCCCCTCTCAATGGGAGAAGTGTCGAAGTATTTGTGGTCACAGACATATAAATGAGGGGGACCTTGCGCCTTCCCAAATGACAGCACCTGACAGGGGTGATTTGCTGAGTCTGAGACACATCTCTTCGCAGGGGAGGAAAAGTCAGCATGGAAGAATGGAGTACTGTTCCAGAATCTCTGCAGGGTTTGTGGGCTGCCCAGATGCCCTCTGAGACCTTTTCCTAGTGCTGGCACTCTTCGGTGGGAGCTGTAGTAACCAGACCAGAGAGGAAGCGGTGGTGACTCAGAAGGTCTTACCGAGGGGAAGAATTTGAGGTCTTCCCCTAAGGATTGCACACTTTCTCCTCTCCTGCTTTACATCACTAAGCACTATTTCTCAAGAGCTGTCCCTCTTAGACAGCACTCTAAGCCACCTGTCTTGGGGACTGTAATGTTCCTATGGGACAGATATGTCAGGTATATGCTGAGACCTGCCTGCCTCACAAGACGGAACAGCCTCTGTGCTGTTGGGGTCTTCCTCTCCAACACAACAATCAGATAGAAGAGTAAAGTTGGGCTTTTTGGTGATTTCTCCTGAGATAAACTTTTAGATGTTGGACACATTTAGGAAATTGCCAACTAATTTCCCCTGACTTCTTTCTTCCTTTTCCAAGGCTGTGCATGCCCCCTCTCTACTCTTGATCTAAAGGTACTTGGGAGGAGCCCTCAGGTGCCTGGTGCAACTTCCCAGCCAGGCCTCAGTGGACAGTTGCTCTGTGACCTTGACCCCTAATCCACTGTCATGGAGCAAGACCCTGGAGCCCTTCTGGAAATTCATACTGCTTCACATGTGATCCGCCTCCCAGTTCCCGGAGCGTACAGTGACACAGGACAATGGTGGGGACTGCTTGAGGGGCTGCTAGAGGCCTGGGGAGGCACAGGGACTCCCTCTGCAAAGACAACCATGTCTTCCTTCTGCCATCACAACTACTGTGTGTTCTTGGAACATGCTGTGGTTTGAAGAGTTATTTCTCTCAACCATTTCACAAATGATCATGATGATCCCCTAGAGAGGGGGAGCTGTGGACAGTTCACAGAGTGAAATCAGGAAGCCAGCTCTGTTTTAGCTTCCTAGGGCTGCCAGAACAAAGTACAACACATTGAGTGGCTTCAGGCAACAGAAATTAATTTTCTCCCTGTTCTGGAAACTGAGAGTCCAAAGTCAAGGTGTTGGCAGGGTTGGTCCCCCTGGGGGACCATTCAGGAGGATCCATCCCAGGCCTCTTCCAGCTTCTGGTAGTTGTCAGCCCGCTTTGGTGTCCCTTGGCTTGGGGATGCAATCACTCCCATTTCCACCTCCATCCTCACATGGTTGTCCTACCTGTAGGGACCCCAGGAGTCCTATCCTCTCACAAGGACACCAGCCCTGTCCTATTCACTATGATCTCATCCTAAGCCATTTCTTAACCAATAGCAATAGCAAAGACCCTATTTCCAAACAAAGTCACAGTCTGAGCCTCCGTGTGGACATGAATTTGTTAGAGTCACTATGCAACCCGCTTGTACCATATGCAAGTGCCGTGGAAGGGCAAGAGAGGTCCCATGGAAGCAGAAAGGGTTTCAGGGTGGCCGGGCCATGCTGAATCCTGTGAGATGGGTAGTGTTTGAATGAGAAAGGAAGGAGGAGAAGAAAGGGCTGGCAAGGAACCAGAGCATGCAGGTGCTCCAAGCCCTGTGGCTAGTAGTCCAGGGGTCCTGCACCTGTTGTTATGTAGGTTTGGGGCCACAGTGGGGGAATGGCAGACATTACAAAATGAGGTTCTGAGGCCAGTTGGGAGCAGGTGGTGAGAGGCCTTGCTTGTTGGGCTGAGTTGTGCTTCCTCTGGGTCTTGGGCTTCTTTCCATAAAGGGAGACCTCTCCCTGTTCCCATGGGCTGCCTCAGGCTGTCGAGCTAATGCTCCTGACCTCCAGAGGGCAGCTGGACATGGACAGACAGGTACAGACGTGCAGAGGTAACTCAGATGACACTGTGTGTGTGGAGTTCAATGAAAATACTCTGTCAGGAGTGCTGTCGAGAGCTGCTTCTCGAGCTCCCAGTGACAGAAGAGGTCCTTGAATAGACACCCCCACCCCCAGCGATGAGACCACATTCCAGCAACAATTTCCTCTGGGCTCAGAGAAGGGGAGGAGAGGGGTTTAAAATAAGGTGACCAGATGTCCTGCTTTTGGTGGGGCAGTCCCAATTTTTAACAATTTGTTCTGCATCCTGTGGCGTTTTAAAAAAGTCCCAATTTTTGGAAAGAATGCATGACAAACTAGGGAACAGCAGGAGAACAGGAAGGGAATATACGATTTTTGGCTGCCATATATCTATTTTGCCAGGATATGAGTTTTATGTTATTTTTGTTAATTTTATAATGTTAAACTTTAATAATAACAAATAATTGTTGAGAACTGATTATCGAGAACTGCTTATCAAAGTTC
>NW_003852528.1:118319-141535 GCF_000181295.1 Otolemur garnettii | reverse complement strand
ATCAATGGTGTCCCACTTTACCAATGTTAAAATCTGGTCACCTTAGTTTAAAAATACTCAAACTGCCTGGACTCAGTGGCTCACGCTTATAATCCCAGCACTTTGTGGGGCTGAGGCAGCAAGATTATTTGAAGCTAGGAGTTCGAGACCAACTGGGCAACATAGTGAGATGCCATCTCTACAAACAAATAAGAAGACTTGACTGGACATGGTGGCAAATACCTGTGGTCCCAGCTGCTGAAGAGGCTGAGGCAGGAGGATCACGTAAGCCCAGGAGTTGGAGGCTGCAGTGAGCTATGATCATGCCACTGCACTCCAGCCGGGTGACAGAGCGAGGCCCCTTTCTAAAAATAATAAAAAAAAAATACTAAAACTGTGGCATATTTTTTTTTGTGCCACACTATGACACTATTTCAAAATGCAGCAGATTTGGCCCTTGCAAATATCAAGTACCAAGATGTGAATTTCCTGGACGACACAAAATATCCTTCTGAACTTAAAGTCCACATACAGAAAAATTGTTAGATTTTGAGGGGGCATTTTAAATCCTTTGTTAATACAACTAAAAGAACAGAGCAGAAAATGTAGGAAGATGGTATCCCACATAGACGGCGTCTTCACAAACAGGGGTCCAACCTTGGAGAGACAGTAATCTCGTTCCTGGTCCTGATCCACCCCATTTTATCCATCAGTTTAAATTACTGAAAGAGAAGGGAGCTCCCTTGGCTTCAGCACCAACCTATCAGCAGCATCACACCCTCCCCAGTCCTGGGTCCCTCCTCCCTGGGTAGAAACGCCCTGTCCACCTTTGGTCATTAGCTGTGCAGAATTCTGTCCCCACATGACTGCTCCAGGGCAGGGCTCTGCCTGCCTGTCCATTTACCTCCAGCCCTGTGCCTTGGCCCCAAGGGGGCCCATTCAGTGTAGAACTGGGCTTTCTGGTCACTGGCGTGGAGCTCGAAGACTTTAGAGCTGTCTACACACAATCGTACAATATAAGACACACTATACCCTCTGTGTCGCAAGATCTGCTTCAATTCACTTGTGGAAGGTGGAGAAGCATCTTTTCATACGATGCCATCATTGAAAGCCCCAAAGAACTCCAGGCACTGAAGCTGCCTCCCTTCAGCCCTGGATGATTAATTGAGGGAGCATTTCTATAAACCTACAAAGAAAAAATCCTGCATAAATATAGCAGGCAAAGCAAATTGCTTCCTCTGCACCATATGACTTACAGCAGAGGCTCCAGAGAACGGACATCTCTTGAAGGGGTGTCCCTCTCAGATGTAGTTTAAGATGGGGATTCTCCACCAATGGGAGTTGCTTGGGGGAGCATTTAAGATTATAGACAGGACCCGTGTCAGACCTCAAGGCGTGAGCTGGGGAGGGAGCTTGGACTGGTGGATGGCTGACTATGCACTGTTATCTTTTGGAAATCCGTCTCCCTTTCTGAATGCATATGACTTGTGTTCATTGCTAAAACAATGTGGCTTGTAAAGAATAAAGACAGGACGTGAACGGAGGACACTAAGGTGAACTGTAGTGCTCCCCAGTTTCTCCTTAGTCTCCTTTCTAGAAAAGCATAGCACAGATTATGGGTCGAGCGAGCCCCCAGGGCAGGTTTAGTACCCGACAGAAATGAGAACAACTCTCAGCAATGCACGGAATCGCACAATATAAGACACGGGCCCTACTCGTGCTACAATACTCAAGAAAAGTTTTCAGAGGATCAATCAGAACAATACCGCCCTACTGCGGTCCTACCAAGATCATCACTTCTCCCTACATGCTTTAGTCATAATACAGCAGATCATAGACTTTTTATTTTTACTTAATTAAGGTTATGTAGAGTATACTGGCGTATTACCTTTTTTTCACTAAAATACAGATTATGAACGTTGCCCAATCTCATTACAGATGCTTCTATTAGCTGAGTAGTGTAAGGACGAGGAGCAGGGCTAGTAAATCAAATCGACTGGGCCTGGATCCCAGTTCTCAGAATCAGGAGCAGTGTTTAGGCAGGTTAATTGATGTGTCCCTGCCTCATTCTCTCATCTGAAATCAGAACACTGGCATGTGTACCTTGGGATTGTCATGGGAAGCTGAAACAACGTGCCCGCAGTGAGGCACCTGAACAGCTGGCAGTGTGCTGTGGAATAATAAGAAGATGACGGTGTGGGTCCCACTTGCTGTTGTAACATATCACAGCAAACTTGGCTTAAACAACACACATTTATGATTTTACAGTGCGGAGGTCAGAAATCTGTCAAAGGGTCCAGGGCAGGGCTGTGCTCCTGGTCACAGCTGCAGGGTGGGGTCCTGTGCCTTGCCTTTTCCAGCTTCTAGAAGCTTCCTGCATTTCTCAGCTCTTGGCCACCTCCTAGCAAGGACAAGCTCAAGCTGGGCTTCCCTGGTCATTCTGACATTGAGCCTCCCATTCTGGTTGGTTCTTTCCCGCTCTTCCCCTTCTTTCTCCACCTCTGATCCCGATCAGGCTTTTCCTGGGTGAGGAGGAGAGGCTGGGTTAGTGCCCAGAAATGTTAGTGTTATATCCCGTTGTGTCCTCACCACCTCCTGAGGCTTCCTCTGAGCCACCCTGTGACACCCACTGGAAGCCAGCTGGTTGAGGGTTTTGCTTTCCTGTGACTCAGGGCTTGCTCACTATGTCCATCAATGGATTCTCAGGCTACGCTGACCCCAAAGATCCCCTGGGATTGTTGGTCAGTGGGGCACCTTGGCTCCTGACCAGCAGCGTCCCTGGCCAGGCTGGCAGAGCACCTTACTCTCCATGCTGGAGGCTGCCATGCCGGCCTGGGGTTGTCACCGCAGAATGTGTGATTGAACAGCATCGAGGAAGACGACCCTCATGCCTAGGTCATCTACACCACGAAGGGCAAAATTCATCACTGAGATCTTTGAGGATATGAAGGCCAACAAGCAAAGCAGCAGAAAATGTGTGCTTGCTTGGGGGACGAGTGGGCGGGAGCTGCCTTTCTGTAGATGGTGACGGTGAGGGCGGGCGTTTCTTCTCTCCGAGCGCTCATGCTGTGACATGCAGTGTGACTTATTTATCCTCATTACCTTATGTGAATGCAGTTCCCCAAGGCCAGGCTTTCCTCTCCAGGGCTGAATCCCGAGCACTTTGAAGAGTAGGTGGTGTATGGTGGATACTCAGGAAATATTAGTGGGGTGAGTAAATGTTGGTGGGTTCTCAGAAACCTGCAGGTGACATAGTGTTCAAAAGCAATGAAGCCCTTGTCACTTGTTTGCCCCTTATAAGGGGGTGGCTTTTTCCCAGAAAAAAGTGAAGCAGGAAGGTAAGGGAGCCCCTGTAGAGGAGGAGTGTGCAAACTTTTTTTTTCCCTTTGTTACAGATTAGAAGAATAAGAATTGTCTTGGGTCACACAGTAAATACACAAACATTAACACAAGCTGATTAGCAAAGAAAGGTCTGTGTATATTTTTCCTGATATATGACATCACAGATAAGCAAACATTTCCTCACAAATCAGCATGTGGCCCACAGGCTGCAGCATGGACACCCCTGTGCAGAGGGCTCCTCCCTAGGACGTGAAAGACAACTTGGCACATTGAGTTGTTCTGTCGCCCGGATTAACTGATCTGTAATTAGATCTGCACCGTGCACAGGACATTATGCAATTTACAGTTTGTCAAATTTGGCATTAGGTTCATTTTCACAAACAGTTGTCACTGGCCCCATAGTAGCATATTCCTGCTGTAATATTGTTTACATGGGATGGGGAGTTACCCCTGAACCTTGATCTGCCAGGAGCAGCTCAGAAGTGACTCTCCTGCACCATCTAATCTAGTCAACTTCTCCGTGGGGTTTTGATTTTCAGTATCATTATTATTAAATTTGAGTGGCTTGTTTCTTCCTTTAACCCATTTTCCTTTATGTCAGAGTCTCGTCCCTTTCCTATGATTTGGATTCCACTTGCTGTTACTGTTCCTGCGGTTTGATGTGGGATATCGAAACTTGCACTTGCTCAGTTTCCATTGCTGTCTAGTTTTGGATTTCAAGCTTATTTTCGGTGCTTCTTTCCTGCTGTGGAATCCATGAGGTTTTCTGTTTCCCCCAGCTTTATGGGAAGTTGTATATATTTAAGGTGTACAGTGTGGTGATTTGATAAAGTGCATGATGTGAAATTATGATCACTATCAAGTTCATGAACACGTCCATTACTGCACTTGGTCACCATTTCTTCTTTTGTGGTGAGAACATTTAAGGTCTACTCTTTCAACACATCTCAAGTATAATAAACATCATTAACTGTAGTCAACACACAGTCATTAGATGCCCCTGAATTTAACTGATCTACCCGGAAGTTTGTACCCTTTGACCAACATCTCCCCAGTCCCCAGCCCCTAGGCAACCATGAAGTTTTTCTATTTTTACCAGTGCCCGGGTGTGTCAGTGGCCCTGTACCATTTTTTTTTTTTTTTTAAACCATGAACCTCACACTTTGGAGTTTCCTGTAACTATGGAATCGAACTCTAAACTGAAAGGGGGAAATGGGGCATTTTATTTCTAAAGAGAGACACATTTCTCCCCACCCAGATTCTAGCAAGTCACGTGTGCCCCGACCCCTCCTTGGGTGGGACGGGACAATGTTTTCTGGCCCCACGTTTAGAGCCCTACCCCAATACGTGTGCCCATCTTACCTCATGCAGAGACCCACCGAAGCTTGTCCTGGGCTTCAGGCTTTGCCTTAATGTCCCTCTCCATGCCCCACCCCTGCCCCTGACGCATCCAGCTGCACATCTGCACCTGGCCTTCCTGGCTTAGGCGGCATTTTAGTTTCCATTTTAGTTACATTATTCTTGCATTTTTAGTGGGAAGGTTTTCACATTCATTTTGTCATCCATCTTCCAAGAAACAGAGGTCCCTGAAGTTCAGACTCACTGTCTTTTTCCCACTGCTGATGCCCTTGTAGGGTCTGAAGTCTTGACCTTCTGGTCTTGTTGCAGTGAGTGCTCTAGCCCTGCAGCAGGGGCTCTCCCCAGGGGTGATTTTGACCCCGTTGGGGTCGGCGGTGCCTACAGACAGTTCTAGCTCCACTGCTGGCAGGGGCTGCTCCTGGCATCTCGCACAGAGGGTGCTGCGAAGCATCCCAGGATGCCCTGGAGGGACCCCACCACAGACAGCCACCTGGAGCTGTGGCTGAGAAACCTTGTCCTATAGGAATGGCCTCTTAGTTAGAATCTCAGTGTCATCACAGTAGGGGTCAGTCTCTGCCTCCCTGTCCATCCCATCCATTACACGCCCTTCTCTGCTCTGATCCAGGACACTTGCTGTTGCTACCGTCTGCAGCCTCTGTCCCCTGCGCACTGTGGCTTTGCATTCGAGAGGAAGCAATTGACCCCTGGAGCAGAGAGAGGGGTCTGGATATTTATCCCTCGGTGCTCCAGGCTGCCTCATTTCGGTGGTGGCTGCTCCTTGCCTGGTTAGAGCTCCTTCTCTGAGGCTTCCACTCTCGTTGTATTTGTTTGCTGGGCTTTGCCACACTGGAGCTCTGTCCTCTCCGTCCCTTTGACTCAGGAGTATGGCAGTGGCCTCCAGCATGGATGGGCTTGAGGTGCTCAATGTCCCTTGATGTGCCTGCTTCCTCTGCCCACAGCTCTGTAATCGGGAACCTCATTAATTTTGCTCTTAAACCATCAGAATTGGACTCTGTGTCCTGCCAAGATTCTGACTGACACAGTCGCCATGGTTTCGTTCACTGCAGGGCACGGTAACCTCATTTAACACACCAAATTGTCTTTCATCTCTGTCCTGCACCTCCCCACACCAGGCTCATGTGGGCCCATCACTGACAGGGTGACCTCTGTCTGCAGACATTACAACGATATAGTGGCAGCTGGCAGCCAAGAGCCCGTGACCCAGATTTGTGTTTGTCTGAAGCACCAGGGGTGTGGGGGTGAAGACAAAACGCTTTGACTCTTGGGAGTTGGCAGCTGGCTGCTGAGCTGGGGACGCTTCATTTGTTTGCAAATTAATTATATATATATATATTTAAAAATGTCTTTCTTAATGTAGGTATTGCCATGTTTATGTTCTTTTCTCTTGTTCTGTGTTGTACCCCTCCTTGGGAATTTTGCCCCCTTGAAAGGCGAGGACTTGGCCTCACCTCTGAGGGCAGTCGAGCTCTCACTACCTGGGTGTCTGCCAGATCTCTAGTACTCAGCTGAGAGGATGGTGGCTCTTTTAGCCCATCCTGGCCTTGGGGCACAGTTTAATCTTCCTTTGACTCAGCGCCTGGTGGGACCTGCAGGATGGCCTTGAGTGGCAGGATCTGAGCCCGCAGGTCTGGGCAATTCCTGTACTCTGAGTGATGCACGCTGGTTTCTAATGATTCAGCACGTTTGCACAGAAGCTGAGTCTCTTTCTGCCTGTGAACTTGGCGACCTTGCAGGACAGCTCCTGCATTTCCTCCAGGCAGGGCCACGGCCCACAGTTATCCTGAATAGAGCTCTGAAGCTGCAGACAGTTGCTCAAGAGCAAGGAGGAGGGGCCCAGCGTGGGCACTACTTGGTGGTGGTGGGGAGCACGACTGAACCCCCATGGTGCCCTGGATGCAGGTACCTGGGTGGGAGAGAATCTCATGTGTGCTCATTTTCATGTATAAGTTATGGGACTTGGGCTCCCCTAGAGTGACGGCCCCAGTGACAGTGAGCTAAGAGTTACAGACCTGCTGAGTCCTATCTTACACCGTGGAAACCAACCAAGCTCTGCTCACTCTGGGGCTCTGGGTTACGGTAAGTCTATCTCCTCCTACCGTCTGTGGAGGGCATGGTCTGAGTCTCTCTGGGGTCAGGGTTAGGCCATGGTCAGTAATGACAATTTTATGTCCAAGGGCTTCCTAGCCCCACAGTGGAAGTTTGATGCCAGGGCAGGCAGTGTGCAGGACACGTACACACAGGAGAGGCCTCAACAGTGCAGAAATCTGGGTGAGGGCAGGCGCAAGATGCTGGCCAGACTCTAGATGCCTCCCTGGGGCTGGGGGCTCCCCCTCAGTGCAGGCTCAGACTTGCTGACGCCCACCTTTCCCCCCACCCGTGTGGGGACAGCACATTTCCAGCTGTGTTCTTCTTCCTGCCAGCAGAACACAAAACTCCCCGGGCTTTGGTGGAGGTTGGGATGGTGAGGGCCGTGTCCCACCCGCGGCTGAAGACTGAGGCTTATCTTCTGAAAGCTCAGGAACCTGTCAGAGGGGAAAGGTTTCAGGGTCCTCCCTGGTCCTCCCTTGGGCTGGACCCTGAGGCTGAGGGCTGTGCACCCTGCAGGCTCCCTCCCGCCTCAAACTTCACCCTCTCCCCTGAGTCGCCTCTGGGGTGTCTGCAGTCTCAGTGATGTTGAGGATGTTGAGGATACGGCTCCGATTGCTGCGCTGAACTTCTAATTATTTTTGAATTAAGAAGTTTTAGCATTCTTGTTCTTCCTTTTAAAATCTGTCTCCTTTAACATTTTAATCATTCCTTTTATATTTTCTCTTGCCATTTTAATAAAATGTCAATTTTTATACCTCTGAAGCTTTTAGAATTGCCTTTTGCCGGCTACATTATTCTTCAGAAGATTTTCTGTTTGATTTTCATCAAGTCATAATTAATTATTCTCATATTGATCAATAAACTATTGAAATGTCATTTTACTGTCCTCCTAACTGCTTCACAATAAAACTCACATTTTTTATAACTTTATTTTTTATCAGTTCTAATTTTGTTTCTCTCTCGTGTCCTTTTACATCTTTTCAAGTTGGCAAACGCAGATAATCCCTTAACATTGCCTGTTTTTGAGCTGACCTGACGCATCTTTGTAAAACTCTTTGTTGAAGGCAAAGAGACAACCCAGGACACAGAGCAAAAGGGCGAGTTTGTCTTCCGAATACAAACACACACACGGCAGCTTGGATGGCACTCCCAGTTAGGCAGCTTGGAGGGCGCTCCCAGTTAGGCAGCTTGGACGGCACTCCCAGTTAGCTGGCACTCTGCAGGGCCGAGCTGGTGGAGCAGCTGGGTCTCTGCTCAGAGTCTGGCAGGGCTGAACTCAGGGTACCACTTGGGCTGGATTCCTCTCTGGGGGTCTGGAGAAGAATCTGCTTCTAGGATCACTGAGGTCATGGGCAGAATTCAGTTGCTGTGGTTGTAGGACCGAGGTTCCTGTTTCCTTGGGGTCTGCTCTGAGAGCTGCCTTTTCTTATCACGTGGCGCCCTCCTGTTTTCTTTTCTTTTTTTTAAATTAAGTCATTTGTACATAGATCATAAATACGTTTATGCCATTATGGAATTCAATGTGTTGATTATTTATACAAATTGGAGTGCTTACATCCTACTAATCAACATAGCCTTCACCTCATTTACCCAATTACAGGGTTAAGACATTTGTGTTCTACACGTGACAGATCCAACTTGTACTTGCAATACGCTCCATGGTTGTGGTTCCCCTGCCAACCCTCCCTCTATCGGCCCACCTCCTTTTTTCTGCTCTCCTTCCCCTCCCCTCCTTCATCCTGGGCTATAGTTGTGTTTCACTTTTCATATGCAATGGTGAGTGATTATAAATTGGTTTCACAGTAGTACTGAGTACATTGGGTATTTTTTTTTCCATTCCTGAGATACTTTACTAAGAATATTTTTCAGCCCACATCACAAAATCCCAAAACTCTAGATGTTAGTGTGGATGTGGAGAACAGGGAACACTTCTGCACTGCTGGTGGGAATGCAGCTAGTACGTCCCTCTGTTTTCAATGTCAGCAATGAACCCCTCTCATGTTTTGAATCTCTCTTCTCAAGGACAGCATGGTCTCTCTACTTTTAAACACAGCTTTATTGATAGTAATCCATGTATCACATGATTCATCAAGTTGAAGTGCAGAATTTAGTGGTGGTTAGTATATTCATGCAATAGTGTGACCATCACCTCAATCTAATATTGTAACATTTTTATCAGCCATTCTCTGTTTCTCCCCGTCTTCAACCCTCGGCAGTGACCGATCTCATTCTCTTTCTCTATGGACTTGCCTGTTCTGGGCATTTTCAAATAAATGGGATTCTATGAGATGTGGGCTCTCTGACTTGCTCCTTCTGTTTGGCGTCATGTTTCCAAGGCCCATCTGTGCTGTAGCATGTGTCAGAAAGTCACTCTTTACTGCCAGATGATGTTCTTTTGAATGTTTCTGCCGTATTTTGTTTATCCATTCATTGATGGGTGTAATGCTGCTATAAACATCCATGTACCAGTTTGGGGGTGGGTATACGTTTGCATTTCTCTTAGGAATGACATTGCTGGGTCAAATGCTACAATTCCATCACCTTATATTTCCTCCAACAATGTATGGGGCTCAAATCTCTCCACTTCTTCTCCAAGAGTTGTTACTATCCTTTTAACTGTCTAGTGAGTGTGAAGTGGTATTTCATTTTCAGGATGCATTTTCTTTTTTATTTTTCTATTTAAACTTATTTATTTATTTATTTTTTATTTTATTTTATTTTTTTTAAACTACTTAAGATAGGCATCTTTATTTTTTTATTATTACATTAATGCAAACATGGGGTACAGTGTAGTGTTTTCATATACATTTTGAAATACTTTCATCAAGCTGGTTCACATAAATTTCATGTCATTTGCATAGTCATTGTGTCAAAACATTTACATTCTAGTTCTAGAAAAGTTCACTTGTACCCTTGTTAGACAGAAATATAGGTGATCTTTCCGGTCACCCTCCCACCACCCAGCCACCCTTCTCCCCTCCCCTTCCCCACCCCCTCCCCATATTCTTGGGCTAGAATTAAGTTGTTTCTTTCATTTGAGAAGTATATATTAGTTTCATAGAAGGGCTGTGTACATTGGATACTTTTTCTTCCATTCCTGTGATACTTTGCTAAGAAGAACATTTTCCAGTTCCATCCATGTAAACATGAAGGAGGTAAAGTCTTCGTTTTTCTTTAGGGCTGCATAGTATTCCATGGTGTACATATACCACAGTTAATTAATTCCACTATTAGGTGTATACCCAGAAGATAAAAAAATCACATTACAATAAAGATATTTGTATCAGAATGTTTATTGCAGCCCAATTCATAATTGCCAGGTCAAGGATGCATTTTCTTAACGACAAGTGATAATGAACACTTTTTCATGTGCTTTTTGGTCATTTGTATATCTTTTTAAAAGAATTGTCTATTCTAAACTTTTTCCCATTTTTAAATTGGATTATTTTTCTTTTCATTGTCAAGTTGTAAAAGTTCTCTCTATATTACGAACACTAGACCCTGTTCAGATACTGGATTTGCAAATGTTTTCTCTGACTTCGTAGGTAGTCTTTTCTCTTTCTCGATAGTGTTTGAAGCACAAAAGTTTTTCATTTTGATAAAGTCCAATCTATCTAGTTTTTCTATTTTTGCTTATTCTTATCTAAGAACTGTTTGCCTAATTGGAGGTTATAAATAGCCCTATATTTTCTTTAAAGAGTTTCATAACTTGAGCCCTTACAAGTACATGGTCCATGTTCAGTGAATTTTCTATATGATATGAGATTGGTGTCCCACGTCATTCTTTAGCTTGTAGATATCTGTTGTCTGAGCACTATTTGTTGAAAAGACAAGTCTTTTCCCAAGGACTATGTTGTCATCCTTGTCAAAAATCGATGCATCACAATGTAGGGTTTATTTCCAGACTCTCAATTCTATCCCATTGATCTGTATGTTGACCTTTATGGGGGGAACACACTATTTTGATTACTATTCCTTGGTAGTAAGTTTTGAAAATGGGAAGTGTGAGTTTTCCAACTTTGTTCTTGTTTTTAAAAATCATTTTGGCTGTTCTGTGTCTCCGAATTTCTATATGAATTTTGGGATCAGGTTTTCTATTTCTGCAAAAAAGAGGCTGAGCTTTTGATAAGATTTCCATTGAATTTGTAGATTGCTCTGGGGAGAATTGCCATTTAAGCAGTAGTGAATCTTCCAATCCATGAATGTAGAATTGCCTTTCCATTTATTTAGGTCTTCTTTAATTTTCTGCAATATTTTATAGTGTTCTTTGTTCAAGTCTTGAACTTTATTTCTTAATATTTTATTAATTTCTGTGCTATCGTACATGGCTCTGTCTTCCATAATTTCATGTTGTGTTTATTCATTGATAGTATAGATAAATATAATTGATCCTTTAATATTGACCTTATATTTTAGAATTTTACTGGATTCATTTATTAACTCCTAACATTTTCTTGGTAAATTTCTTAGTATTTTCTACATATAAGACAGGGCCATCTACAAACAGAGGTAATTTTACTTCTTCCTTTGCAGTCTGTTTCTTTTTCTTGCATAATTGTCCTGGCTCCAGTACAATATTAAATAGAAGTGGCAAAAGCAGACAGCCTTGTCTTGTTCCTGACCTTAGGGCAAAATTTTCAGTCTATCTCCATTAAGTACGATGTTAGCAATGTATCTTAATAGTTTCTTTCATATTGTTATTTTTAAGAGGCCTTATTTTTGGAAATTCCTGTTGGAATAGTTATAGGTGAAATGATGTGTTGTCTTGGATTTACTTTGAAATAATCCAGCAAAAAGAAGATGAGGGCTATAGGACAGGTAATTAGCTATTTGCTGATAATTACTGAAGCTAGGTGATGAGAACGAATTAGTCTATTGGCTCTAGTATTGTGTGTGCTTGAAAATTTCCATAATAAAACCTCAGATAAGGTAGGGACTTCAGAGTTGGGTAAAACCTTGACTGGATGTGATTCCATGTTAAAGGATGTGTCCGAGGCCCAGCACCAGGTCCCCATGCAGGAGGGATATCTCTGCCTACAGAACGAAGTCGCTCCATCCCAGGGTCTCATCCCTTCATGAGACCAGGATGCACAAATGATCAGGCAGTGAGTGAGCAAGTTTCAGGGAAAGAGAAGCCTGTTTTAGCCCATCTTCCCTGGGTCAGGCTTGGGTGGGGCAAAGGCAGGGCAGCCCCAGGAGTGTATTTGGGAAGGAATCCTGGAAAAGAGCAGTGAAAGATGTTCTAATACCAAAAGTTCAGTACTTGTCTCCAAGGCCAAATGAGTGAGAACAGAGAATGGGGACAAGTGGTTTGAGGAAAAGAAAAGAGAAGTTTGTAATTTGCTGGCAAATGAGAAGGGTGGTAGGCTAGTGTCTCAAAGACTGCCATCCTGTCTTTAAGCAGAAGTACAGGACTTTTAAAAAAAGGGATGGTGGTGTCAGTAGGGCCTGGGTCTACAAGACCAGTGCCACACAGCTTTGGGCTGTTGTTGTTTAATATGACCCTTATCAATGGAAAAGAAGCCATACTCTGTAAAATAATTTTAAAAGGTTTATTTTGAGCAAAATTTGAGGACCATGACCTGGAGACACACCTAAGAAGCCTTGAGCAAGTGGACTTGTGGTTGCATTACAGTTTGATTTTGTGTATTTCAGGGAGACAGGAATTATAGGTATAGATGTAAATGAACACATGGAAGGCATGCATTGATTTGGCCTAAAGGCTGGGACATCTCAAAGGCGGGGGTTTACAGATTATAGGTGGGTTTAAACATTCTTTACTTGATATTTGGCTGAGAGAGTTAGGCTCTAACAGACGAGGAATCAGAGAAGAGGAAGGCTTTAGTTAAGATAAGGGTCTGTTAATCAGAGACAAACTCCAGGACGTATGCCCAGACTCTAGTGGCTTGTAATGTACACTGAGGACCTGCACGGGTGTGTTGCATAGCTTTAGGTCTGGTAAAGAGTCACAAAGGGCATCTCTAAGGAGGGAAGAGGACATGATGAAGCTTGTTTGATCACCCTTCTCATGGCTGGCAACTCAGTTTTAGGGGATCCCCTTGGCCAAGAGGGAGGTCCAATCAGTCACCTGCTGGGGGGGGGCTTAAGATTCGATTTTAGTTCACATCCTTGTTGGGACAATTTTGTTCAGTCATCTCTTGTGGTTTTAGATACTAGAAAACAAAAAGCAAAGAATGTTTTCCTTCCCATTTGAGTATTGGCCTTGGGAAGGAACGCAGGTTTTAATTCCCAAAAACCTGGGGGAATTAAAGAGACAACTTGTAAAACACTTCATTGCCCTTTCTCAGACCTTTACCTCCATTACAAAGTGTAGAGACAGGAACTGGGAGTGCGTTACCAACCCAGTGACCATGTGGGGCACACCGGACTGTTGATGTGCTGAGGAACTCTGAGTGACAGCATGGAACGAGCCTGGGAGATGAACTACCCCAGCTGCTGGGGTGTTTACATACCAACTCCCAGCAGGCTTTGGTAGAAGGTTGCTCCTGGGGGGAGGAAGCTTGCAGGCAGAGAGCTGTGGCTGCAGAGTGGGTATAAGGTGGGTGCTCAGTGTGAGGTGAGGTGAGGTAAGGCCCAAGGCCGTGTGGTCCGTGGCCATGCTGCAGTGAGGGTAAGTATCACCCTGTGTATCCTTGGTTAATTCAATTTCACCATCCTCCTATTCTACCATTAACCTTAGGGGTCACTTATGCATTTACCCAGAAATCAACCTCTTTCTCAGGAAACGGAATACTGAGTGGCCTGATTGCCCATTTACCTTAACTTTACCTTCTCTTTTAAGGCCATCCCATACATTTTCAGAGGAGCAACATGGAAAATAGAAGCAAATGCAGATGCAGACCTGGGGCTGTCCTGGACATCTGTTGTGCAATCTCAGAGGCAGCAGAAGTGACTCTTGCTTTTAGGCGCCAAGTGGAAGCTTCAATCACACTTTCTTCTGGAAAGTCTAATCTCCTTCAGCACAGCTTCCTGGGCTCTGCAGTAACCTGAGAAAGCAATTAGGGACTTTGTGGCAGGTCCTCTGGGAGCCCGAGGGGTGGCCCAGCCCCTGTGGTGTATGCATGCTGGGAAATGTTTAACAATGGCTCAACAATGGGGAAACAAAACAAACAAAAAACCTAAACCCAAACAACAAAAGCTCTAACTCTTAGCATTTGCAAGTTACCAATGGTTTAATAACTGGCTGGCAAAATTCCTGAGAATGTGCTAATTGGCTGCCCAGACCTGTTGTGGTGGTTCAGAGCCCTCTCTGTGCAAATGTAGCCAGCAGTGTCACCAGCATAAACTCTACTATCCACAGAGGGCTGGCCAAGACCTTTTTGCTGGGGAGACTGGACCCCATGGCAGCCCTGCATGGACTGTTCACAAACTCTCCAGCTCTGAAAATCAAGGTGGCAGTGATGGCTGGGATGATGGCTGTTAGTCCCCAGCTCCTGGGCAGGCTACAGACTGCTCAGTGTCCTGTCTTCTTCATCAGCACACTCTGGTCCTCAGAACTCAGCTGAACTTCGCCTGAGTTTGAAATTCATACACTCACCCTTCGCGAACCACTTTCTCTTTCTTTAATAAAGCCTGAGTTAATTTTTAAATCTTGGACAGGGTCGAAGAGAAATGCTGTGGGCAGGTGAGAGGGACACTTTGTGCCCAAGAAGACAGGAGATTCAAACTCTAGAAAACTTCATGTTCAACCTGGTTAAGTTAGTTAGCTAATTCTATTTAAATTAGATAAGGGTTTTCTTAAATTGTTGTTTCACTTCAACTCCAGGAAATGTAGATTGAGGGGGAAGAAGTGGTTTAGGAGATATAAGAAAAATGCCTAAATTGGAGATAATCTGAGAAATTATTTTTGGAGAGTTACTAGAAAAATTTTATAATTAGAGTCCATGACTCTGTATTTGAACCTAAGGTTTTTTATGTAACTGACACATTTGCACTATAAGACGGTATTTTTCATCATGTTATGTGGACAGATCAGGGTGTTGTGGGCTTCTTTGGAATTCTAAGAGCTTATTAATATCAGACATAAAATCTTCTACAGACTCATAATTTGTGGCTGAAGAAAGAGGGCCGTGGCTAATAAGGCTGACTCCTCCCGCTGTTTTCTCCTACAGAGCTGGACGCTCACCATTTTGTTGGCAGGTTTTCTCACTAGAAACAAGCAAATCGCTCTGTGCATTTTTCGTCTATGATAGAATATTCTAGTGCTTGTAGACTGGGAAAAAAACAATATATAATAAAAGGGAAGGAAAGAAAGTCTCTTCAGTTATCCTGCAAAATCCCCAGACATGATAGTCTGTTGGTATCAAATGACACACAGATAAAGGATGTGGCACATACATAAGGCCTGAGGGGCCTTACTTAAATTGATCCATTTTTAAATTGATTTTAAATCCATAAATCATCTTCTGAAAACACTACTCCTCTATTATCCATATTCTGCCTTCTCGAATTTTGCACTTTTTCCTAAAAAATGAAACTTACCATAGATGATTAAAAACAACTGAAGTCTTCCCCTAAATGCACTCTAATTTGCCCTCAAATGTACGTATTAACCCATGGAGAGATGCTGGAGAGAGACAGAAAGAGAGACAGAAAGAGAGCGAGAGGGAGACTGAGAGTTACTCAAGGTATGGGAAGGGAAACTGCCCTTTAGGGGTGCTCTCTGGGGACAAGGATAACCCGCAGTAGAGGGCAGTGGAATGCTGACGGCTGTGGGGGTGAGGGAGGATTCCCAGAATTGTGGAGCTAATTTCTTTGAAACCAGATTCTGTTTCCCAAAATGTTCTCTTTCTTTCAGGTATCTGGAGCAGGCTGGCAGCTATCATCTGGAGAGAAGGTGTCTTTGGAGACAGGTTTTAAAGGAAGAATGATGAGATGTCAGGGGGAACAAGGGCAGGTGGGAGCAGTTTTCTGCCTGGCCTGAGCCCAGGGCTAGAGTGGGCTGCCCAGCTGTGGCCTGGGCTGTTGCCCCAGCCTGCACCAGGTCTCCCTGTGACAGCTCCTGCCCAGCAGCCAGAGGGGACTAAACCCTGACCTCTGCCCATGTGCTGCCCAGGACCATTCCTGCTGTAGGCCTCTCCCCCCACCAGCTTCAGCTCTGTCTGGAATAGGTGCTGCAGTAAACCACAAGCTTTACCCCTTATACCATGGGAGTGTCTGTTTACTTGTTTGTTCTGTCTCTCACATTAGAATTTGATCGCGGCCAGTCTAAGTTCTATCGAACATCAAACCCACGGTGCACGGATCACTTGGAGAATCTGACAGGTGCTTAGAACTTGCTAGAGATGCACATGCATCTTTCAATGCAACAGTGACAGGATTGTGGTCCCCTGAGCACCATCCAGAGGCCCCCTGGGCATCTCAGATGCCACTTTTGGACCTGCCACTCTGGAAGGCCATTCCCAGTAAGGCTGGAGAAGGGCTGTGTGTGGAAATGCTTTTGCTCAGAGACACTTTGACCTGTCTTATGGGCCGAGCACCTCGTTTGCTGGAGCAGAAGTCAGAGCAGTGTTGATCACACTTGTCCGTCTGTAGGAGTTGCCGTTTGCCTGCTCATGGGACGGTGAGGGGTCAGGGATGCGCTGGGACAGAGACTGGGGCAATATGCACCGTATGAACTGCTCAGTATGGAAAGTGCCGAGAATGTTCCACAGGCGGTAAGCTCTCAGTGCCTGCTCTGAGGTTCTTCCCTTCACTGACTTGGTGAATTCCTTCATTCTGATGTGGGCAGCCTTTGCACACTGCTGCTGTCAGGTGAGGGCACTGGAAGGCTGGGGAGCAGGGATGGGCCCAAGAGGCAGCACCTGCTCCTTGGAGCCCCCTGCCTGCCATCACAGACACAGGGGCTGCTTGGAAGGGCAGATAAACCTCAATTTTCAGTGCCTATTACATAGTCTATATAGGGATGCCCTAGTTAGGGAAGTTTGGGGGTTACTAAGCCGCTTTTTTAGGGAGTTAAATATAACTATTTATAAATAAAGGGTTGGAGGGACATTGGGCTGGTGATAATAGGACATGAGGAGGAGGGGGGAGTTCTTCCCATCCCACCTTATGTTTAGGAACTTTGCACAGCTGACCTCTGTGCCCTTTCTCAACCCTCATGACATTCGTGATGGTGGCACATCTCATCCTGCCATGGCTGCCGAGGACTGGACTGTCCATCCACCTGGATCACCTGCCTCAGGTGGGCAAGAGTGCTTTGTCTCCTTCGGGTGCCCAAAGTTTTAACATGAAACTGTGGCTTCTGCCACGTGGGCCAAAGGAGGGAAGGGAGCTGGGTGTTGGGAGGCGTGTCATTTCCCCCAGGGACTTACTGAGTTCTGCAGTCAGGTGGAATGTACTGTTGAGATTTTTGGAGACCTCCTCCCGGGATTTTTAAAATACACACCCCTTTTTCCTTATACTTCCATGAATTGTGTTTCTGTTACTTGCAACCAAAGAATTTTCACCATGGAAACTAAACATTCAACATCAGGTCCATCTGGGGCACAACTCAGCCCGGATGAGAGGAGCCCTGGGTATGGGACACAGGAAAGGGGACCGGGAGTGGACCTGTGAGGTCTCTGAATAGTGGAGGGAGGGACAAGAAATTTGGAGGTGCCAAAATGCAGGAGTGTGTGGACCATCTTGCCTGAAAAGGAGGTTCAGAGAACACATCTCAGCAGTCTTGCCATGAAGGGGAGCCCAGAGCATAGCCCTCAGGTCCTAGGTCTCTATCTGGCACCAGAGTTTCTGAGCAGACACGTCCCCTTTCCAGTCAAGCTGTGCCCATGTGAGCTAAAGGAAGGACATTGCTCTCATGAAGAGTGGGGGTGAAGCACTCAGCGAAACCATCGCCAGTGAGTGCCCTTTGGATGCACAGAGTTAGTTAGGGCCTCAAGAATCGAGTCAGGGTTGATGACCACCAGAAAGCCCTAGGTATGAAACTCGAGCAGATACAATGAGAAGTGGGCATAACTTTTAGGGGAAAAATTCAAGCTCACGTCAGGAAAAAGGAATAACGACTTAAAAACATGGGAATATATGTGGTCTTAGAGAAAAACATGAAGTAAGCCCGGCATCTGGCCCTGCCACGCAGCCTCCCCCCCGGGCAGTGTGCCTTTCTTTTTCCTGAAAGTCTTACTGGAATGAGACACAGGAGCCGTGTGAGAAGGGCAGACCACACTTCAAGGGAACCTGGCAGCCTGAGACAGCCCCATTTTTTTCCTTCCCCAAAGAAGCACCTTCTTTGTGGAATTAGAAGATTTCAGAGCTGGAGAGATGTAAGAAATCATCGGGGCTCTTTGGCAAAGTTTCTGGATGGGGCTTCCCTTCATCCCCAAACTCCCTGACATTGTGTATGAAAGGCCGTGTATTGCATTGTTCTTGGGACAAGGTCTGTGACTTTCATCAGGTAGTCCTAAGAGTCTGACCTTGAACTGATTAAAATAGATCCACTCTCCAATCCACTCTCGAGGGTGGAGAGATTGAGACCTAAGGAAAGGACAGTTTGGGAGTAGATTCTGGAGGTTGGTGGTAGCAAAGCCTGGATCGGAAACGAAATGAGTACTAAGTCAGAATGCTCTTTCTCTCCTTATTTTTTTTTTAAAGGATCCATTGGAAGGTTCCCAAGGAAACTTAATTTGCTTTAGAGAAATGGGACAGCTATAAACCATGCTTTCCTTAACTAGGAATTAATGAGCAATAAGAACGCTCCAGCTTCCTGAATAGAAGAGGATATTATAATGCTTCTGGTTATGACTTTGTATTAAAGATTACTACTTGCCAATGTTCTCCAAGTTTTGTGTAAATATTAGGTCGTTAAGCTTCATACTCTTTCCATAAAATAATTTTTTAAATTTGAGAATTATACTTCTACTTCCATTAGATTTAAGGCATCTTAAGAATTAAAAGTCATAAAGCAAAACAATTACCTGTAAGTAAATTTAAAAATATATTTAACAGGAGATGAAAGTTTGAGATGAGTTAACTGGTGACAACTGGGTTCTGAGTTTGTCACTGAGATTCCTGGCTGCAAAAGCAAAAAGGAGACACAGCTTTCATTTTCCTCTCGTGCACCCAAGATGAGCCATTATCATGTCCATGTCGCCATAGAAGGAACCGTAAGCTTGTTTAAATGTCAAGCTCTTAAGAAAATAGCTTGGCATTTCTCCCTGGGTTGACCTGTTCGTAGAATGAGGGTGTGAATGTTTGATGTCCCTTCCCAGGGGAGCAGAAGGACAGTAGTGAGACCACTAGACACTTCCCCAGTGTGGTCCACGAAGACAAGCCCTCCAAGGGGTGAGGGACGTGGGGACCTTGGTTGCAGAGTAAGAATGATTATTTATCTTGAGTGGTTCATGTTGTCTCCATCCTCCCAGAAGCACCTGCAGAGATCGTCCCTCATCTAATCTCAGTTCCTCACGACTTCAGCTCCAACCCTGTGCCTCCCTTTCAGCTTTTCCTCTTGTCACTGCAGAGGACTCCTCCTCAGTGCCCCAGGCCCCTCCTGTTTGGGTGCCCAGCACTGTGACTCACACTGCCGACCTAGCACGTGTCAGTCACGGCCCTGGAAGCAAACCCAGGCTGTCTCGTGGGGTCATCATAAGAAGTCTGCATGGAATTAATGGCATAGCCGTGATGCCGATGGGAGGATCCACACCCAGCAGGTCCTTTCACTTTGCCCTCTATTCTTACGGCTCTGCCTTCTCTGAGGTCACCCATGAGTGCAAAGTACAGTGGGAAATGTACCAACCTGATCCATTGATTTTTTAAAAATACTTTTATAAGATTACTCAATATACAAGTAATACACACGCTCTGAGAACATGTGAAAACAATGCGAAGAATAAAGATAATTATGGGTACACCCGTAATCGCACCAGAGATGTGACAGTGCTGGAGGGAAGTTGCTTTAATTTCCATTCAAGAAAGAAGTCACCGTTCAAGTGCAGTCAGCTGCATGCCAGCAGTTAGAGTCTGTAGGACTTGCCTCGGTGTGAGAGAAGAGGCCGAGTTCTCGATGGCTCTCAGCTAAGGGGTGAGCATGCTGGGGACGCCAGGATCTGTCCATTTCTGCCCTACGCAGGACTCTTTTAATGAGTGGTCTTTTCTCTGGAGCTCCCCGTTAGGCTGGCAGAAACCAGAAGACTTGCTGGAATGCTGGTCCCCCGTTCTTGGGGAGGCATGGGGCACACTGTTCACCAAGGCTGTCAGAAGTGTGCCAGGACAGGGGGAACCAAGACTACAGAAAATTTACTTAAAATATATATATATTTTTTTACTTAAAATATTTTTTTAGAGACAGGATCTTGCTTAGTTGCCCAGGTGGCTGGGGTACAGTTGTGCAATCATAGCTCACTGCAGCTTTAAACTCCTGGGCTACAGGGATCCTCCTGCTTCAGCCTCCTGAGCAATTGGGACTACAGGTGCATGCCACCATGCCCAGCTAATTTTAAAATATTTTGTTAAAATGAGATCTTGCTGTGTTGCTCAGGTTGGTCTTGAACTCTTGGCTTCAAGTGATTCTCCTGCCTTGGCCTCCCAAAGTGCTGGGATTAAAGGTGTGACCCACCTCCCCTGGCTTATCACAGAGAACTCACTGTGATCATTTTGGGTAAAACCAGAAGTAACTATAAAGGAGATTGCCTTTCAGTGGAGAACTATAGTGCACCCATTATCAAATTCTGGTCCTGTTCATTTCCTTTGAGATTTTATCTCCCTGTGAACTGGACTGAATCTAGAAACGTATAACTCGTATCTCCCTTCTACCATCTAAAGATGCTTCAAACTGGAATTCGAAATCTTTACGGGGTGCCCTTTAGACTCAAAAACTAAGAAAGAGCATAGTTCACACCAGATATTAACCTTTGTTTTCCTTTTCTTTGTACACAATAAATTTTGAATTCCCTTCAAGCAATGAACACCAAATTCATTTTAGTTTTATTTCTCAATAACACTCCGAAATAGCAGTTTAGATACCATAACAGTTTAATTAGGAGTTTGTGCTCTAATTGATAAAAATCTTATTTCTATGTTAATAAATTAGAAATTATTGCCCTCAATCTAAAAGATCTTAATGAATAAATAAGAGTTTTATTTTTTAATCCGATGAGCACTGCCTCCTGCATTGGTCTATTTGGTTGGTTAAATCTTGACTTCTGGAAGTCTTTTAATCTCTGTCTGTTACCCCCGTTGTGGTTCTTGTGTTTACTCCATGGTGCCTTGCGTTCTCTCTAGGGTTTTAAATGTCCAGGAGTGACTCAAGTGTCAAAGGATGCTGCGTGACTCTGGACTCCCGCGCATCTGTTAACAGTGATAATAGCATCTACCTGGGGCTGCTTGTCCCAGCAACCACAGCAGCAGGTGTTGCTGAGAGTAAGGCTCTGCTATTTAATCACACCCTCAGCTTGCTGAGATGACTAAAAAGGGGAGAATTTTTTTTTTGAGACAGAATCTCACTATGTCGCCCTTGGTAGAGTGCCCTGGTGTTACAGCTCACAGTAACCTCAAACTCTTGGGCTTAAATGAATCTCCTGTCTCAGCCTCCCAGTAGCTGGGACTATAGGCGCCGCTACAATGCCTGGCTATTTTTTGGTTGCAGTGGTCACTTTTGTTTAGTAGGCCTGGGCTGGGTTTGAAACTGCCAGCCCCTGTGTATGTGGCCGGTGCTGTAACCGCTGACCTACAGGTGTCCAGCTGGGAGAACTGTTTTGTAAAAAACAAAAACATTAACATGGATACTTGGCCTGAAAAATTCCTGAGCAAATAAAACCAATGAGGCCTTAAAAATAACCTGAACTTGGCTGGGTGCGGTGGCTCACTCCTGTAATCCTAGCACTCTGGGAGGCCAAGGCCGGTAAATCGCTTGAGCTCAAGAGTTTGAGACTAGCCTGAGCAAGAACAATACCCCATCTCTACTAAAAATAGAAAATCCAATTGGGCATTGTGGCAGGCGTCTGTAGTCCTAGCTACTTGGGAGGCTGAGACAAGAGGATTGCTTGAGCCCAGGACTTGGAAGTTGCTATGAGCCATGACACCCCTGCACTCTACCCATGGGGACAGAGTGAGACTTTGTCTCAAATAAATAAATAAATAAATAAATAAAAATTCTTTCAGGAAAAATAACCAGAACTTTTCTTTGACTGCAAACATACGTGAAACATAACTTGGGTCGTTTCTAATAAATTTTATGTTAGAACTAATGTGTAACCCCAGCCAATCATAAACAGCCAACTAATATGTGGGACTTTCCAATAAGGTACCTAAAAAAAAGGGCAATTTTGTAATTGGAAACTAATCAGATAATTGCTCTATTTTGCTTCCACATTTACCCCATAAATACTTGCTCCTGACAATTTATCACTGAAACACTAAAGCTCTTTCAGTCTGGGTGTCTTCCAATTCATGAATCGCTTCTTACTCAAAATTTTATTATGCCTCACGCTGTTCAAAATTTGTTTATGCTTCAAATTTTTCTTTGACACGTTTTTAAGCTTAAAAGTGATATCTAAATAAACAAAGATGAAAACCCGTGAATGGAAACATCAAAAGGCAAGCAACGGACTGGAGCGAGATAGTTCTAACAAATACCAAACATTTGTTTTCTGAAGCTGGCACTAGGGATAATATTTTCCGTTTTCTCTGTTTTCTCAAAGGGGGTTACACAATTCTTCCAAGAAGCGCATACATTCATTTAAAAAAGAGGAAAAATATCCCAGCATTTTTAGTTTTTATCCGAGATAAAGAAGACTTGTAAAACTGGCAGCTTACAAAAGTATTGAGATAAAGGATTTCAGAACATTAAATAAAACAGAATCTATTTGGATCAGAACATTTGACACCAAAGAGTAACAAAGGTGGCATTGTTTGTTTTTATACCTGGGTGCCACTGGGCTAAGAGCTAAGGGATGTCAGCTGGGGTTCAGGGAGGGGACGGCTTACATAGCTGGCCCGGGGAGAGCTGATGAGCTGGCTTCGATCAAGGACCACCAAACTGCTATCTCATTATGGGGACTCTCCTGGCAGGTTCTTCTTATCAGAGTGCCAGCCTATTTCTCTTGGGTGGGTCTGTAATTGGCAGGTACAAGGACCAGCCTGCAGCATGTCTCTCCTATCCGAGTTATGTCCACCTGTAACAGAGTCTCACAGAATAGAGTTTCAAGATGGAGTTAGTTTGGCCAACTTGACATGAACTGTGCTTATGTTAAAAGGAAAGTTTTTAAGTTTTGAATTACTTTTCTTTCTGAGATTTAGGAAGAAAGTGCTGCTGTCACATCAGATAGTTTTCCTTCCCCTTTAAAAAACATAAAAAGAGGCTCGGCGCCTATAGCTCAACAGGCTAAGGCGCCAGCCACGTACACCAAAGGTGGTGGGTTCGAATCCCCAGCCCGGACCCGCCAAACAACAATGACGGCTACAACCAAAAA
>NW_003852528.1:113224-118161 GCF_000181295.1 Otolemur garnettii | reverse complement strand
AAAAAAAAAAAAAAAAAAACAAACATAAAAAGAAAAATTCTTTAAGTAAATACATGAACATTCCAAAAAACAAAACACGAGATTAGAGTCTTCATCGTCCTTTCTGCTAAACAGATGGTAAGCAATGAGTAGACAAGACAGTGGAAATTTTGATTCGACTAACGAACAAAACCAAACCGCCATCCTTCCTCCTCCAGGCTCAAAGGGGTTGAAGGGAAACCTACAATTTCCTTTTCTCTTTGCAGCGAATCCCTTTCCCCAGCTGTAACGACTGAGTAAATTATTCCACCAGGGCGGATCATTAATTGAATTCCCTACTAGGCTGACTTCAGAAACCGGGAGGCCCAGGGCTGGGATTAGCCTCAGGGGCGCTCCCGGTTTATGTGATTAAAATGATTTAGCCAGGTCTGGAAGAACATCATTATTCTCCCAGTGTCATTCAGGAGGACCGCCAGAGACGGGAGGCCAGCCATGTGGTGCCCATCCGGTGACTGTCTCGATGTGTTTCATTTGAACAGCCGCAAGGAACATCCTATGTAAGAAACAGACTGCGGGTTACAGCAGGCTCTGCGCCGGCGCCCCAAGCCTGTGACAGTTGATTGCTGCTGCTGGAGAGGCGAGGTTGTTGGTGCTAATGCGTCCCTTCCACTATTTCCAAGGAAGCGGATGGTCTGGGAATTGCATCAGCACCACTGGCCCACCGGCCTGCACAGGAGCATTGCTTTCCTCCGCGCCAACCCTGGGCTGTCCTTGACCGCACTGAAGCTCATGGGTAAACACACTGCACCCCGCTTAGACCAGCGTGGGGCATCTTGTTTGAAGTGCCTGACAGTGACAGGGCTCAAGGGAACCTGAACAGCACAGGGAACAAAGAAATCACCTCTCGGGTCAGCTGTCAGGCCTACTTGGGTTTTCCCGGAGGAAGATGTGTCTTGTCCTGGCAGCTGTTCTGGAAGTCCGCCCTCTCACCGGGTGAGGCAGTGCTCCTGTCCGTCCGCACTGACCCTGGGTAGGAATCACTGGTCACATCCCCAATCAGAGTCTGTGAAGATGGTCTCCAAGTGGTGGCTTTCTAATGCCGTGATTTTTTTTTGACAGGCGTGAGTTGTATTCCACAATGGGGAGGAGATTGGTTTTGCTCCCCCTCTGTTTGCCTACGTTAGTATTTTATCATTATTTGTTTTGATGCTTCATTTGTCCCGAATCTGGCTAGTGAGAGAGGCTTCCAGAAAGCCTCCTGGCTTTCCGACCTGCTCTCTTTGTCTGCCCTCTGCATCCTCCTTTAGGCTCCGGTGGTCCAGGCTGATCTTGTATTCATGGTTTTTCATCTCCAGAACTGAAACTGGTTTTTTTGATTTTGTGTGTGTGTGTTTAGAAACCAAGATCTAGGATTTGTTCACTAGGTTCTCTTAGCAGGCAGCAAACAGAAATATTTATATCAACGTCTGTCTACCTATCTTTCTAGCTACGTACTACCTATATTAAAAGCCATGTGACTGGTACCTCCAATACATCGCTTCAGATACACGCTAACTTTCCTTCTCTCCATATTTATAATTTCCTTCTCAGATAATGAGAAATACGGCCCCCAGCATGGACAATCCTTTACTCATTTCTCAGTGCTACAATACAGAGGGGAGTTTCAGAAGTGCTAACCCTGACTACTGAAAAGAAAAACAAAAACCACCCTCTAGCTCAAGTTCCATATTTGCTGACTGTTCTTGCTGGCTCTACCCTAAGGATGGAGAGTTAAAGTCCTGGGTCCAGACGTTCTGTGGGTCTGTTCTTCCTCCTCCTCCTTCAGGGTGGTTCTGGGTGTTTATTTGAAATCTCGTAATAGTAAAGTCGATTTGCTTACATTTGCATTTCCTTGTTGCTTTCATTTTTCTTATTGTTAACGATTTTTAAGAATCTGAAACATTAATATGGTTCCCAAAGTCAGGACTAAACCCTGGAAGGTACCCTTTCCTTCCTGTCCTCTCACCCCGTGTCCTATGGGGACCAGGGCCGCAGTTCCTGGTTTTTTCTTCCTGTGTTTCTCTCTGCCCAGAGGTGCCGGCAGACGCAGATTATATTCTCCTTTTCCCCTTTGTCTTCTTTCGAACTTCACTTTTTTTCCTTAAACTTAATATATATGTATATATATATAATTTTTTTTTTTTTTTTTGGAAATTCTTCTATCTCCTTGTGTGGAAATCTCTCTTTCTTTCGGATGTACTATAGTTTACAAAGCCGCAGACTCAGGTGTGGGCCTTCAGCGGTAATATTTGGCCACCACAAACAGCGGTGTAACGAGTGACCTTGTCTTCAGATTTGACATCTGCAGCTTCGTTAGATATTGCCAGCTCGCCCTCCGTAAGGGTCGTGTCGGTTTTCATCCTTGTCACCAACACAGGAGCAAGGCTGATCCTGCTCAGTTCTGCGATAGGACATGACACACTTTTGAATTTTGGCCAGTCTGATGCGTGAGGAATGGAACTCAGTGTGGATTTATTTATTTCCTTTTAGCTTTGGAGGGTAAATATCTGTTTGTTTAGACCTTCAGTGTCTCACAGCACAATTCTGTAGTGTGAAGAGCACAAGCTTTGCACAGATTTTGTTAAACTTGCCATGAAGCACTTATTTTATCCCCCTGTGTTTGGGGAGATTTCTACTTTTTCCCTGTCTCGGAGCTGCCGGGTGTCAGGTATGCGTTTTGAACAAAGCGTTTGGCAGCTTTCCCCTTAGACCCTGCACAACTGCATGAGTAATCCACTGGTTTTCTCCCAAATTAAAAAGTATGTCCCCCCAGATGTTTATTCCAGCCCTGCATTTGGGGTGTTGAGACACTGCTTCCAATTCTTTAGTTGGCTACCGATCTCTTTCCAATGTAGCCTTTGTTTTTACTGTGTGAATATTACTATTTTACCAGAGTAACTGACCTTGATGTCTCTACCCCAAATTTAAAGAACTCTGCATTTACCAGAAAAATCATCATCCCACAAGTTCTAGTATCAACTTAGGCTATTTCTTTTTATTTTTAATTGTCTTTCACTTATATTTGCATTGAATCCACAGGTTAACACAGAAAATGAAATCTCTAATCCTTAAACATAGTGTCTCTTTTAAATTTATGTTTTCTTAAATATTGTTCTATACAGTTCTGACATTTTGTGTATGAATTTGGACATAATTAAGAGCCTTCCTGGGTGGTGCCTGTGGCTCAAAGGAGGAGGGCGCCAGCCCCATATGCCAGAGATGGTGGGTTCAAACCCAGCCTTGGGCAAAAACTGCAAAAAAAAAAAAAAAAAAAAAGAGCCTTCCTACATTGAGCTCCCAGTGCTTGATACAATATATTCCTCTACTGACTAAGGAATTTTATTTATTTTTGACTTTGGGAGAAAATTTTGCTTTTTTGGTAAGCTTTACTGCGGTATCAATGATATACAGAAATATACATGTTTAGTGTATGGATTTTGGTGAGTTTGGACATACGCATTCACAAGACCCTCTCCCTGTAGCTCTAATCTGTATTTTTCTTATTATGAGTGGCAGTGAAAATTATTCAGATTTGTGGGTCGTTTTTATATCTTTTATAAGTTGTTCATGTCTTTGCCCACCTTTCTATCAGGTTTTGAGTAATTTTCCTGTCAATTTTAAAATATTATTTGTCTTAAGGAAATTGCCCTTTGTCCCTGATGAATGTTGTGAATATTTTTCTGATTGTCTTTTATCTTGTGAATTTCTTTCTTTCCCTTTTTTTTTTCCCTGACAGAGTCTCACTTTGTCACCCTTGGTAGAGTACTATGGCATCTTAGGATACAACAGCCTCAAACTTGGGCTCAGGAGATCCTCTTCCCTCAGCCTCCCAAGTAGCTGGAACTACAGGCATGTGCTACAACACCCGGCTAGTTGTTCTGTTCTTACTAGAGACGGGTCTTGCTCTTACTCTTGCTGGTCTCAAACTCCTCAGCTCAAGCCATCCACCCTCTTTGGCTTCCCAGAGTGCTGAGATTACGTGTGTGAGCCACTGTGCCCAGCCTTGTGAATTTATTTCTAAGATTTTGTTGTGCAAAAGACTTTTTGAATTTATGGGGTCAAATGTATCATTGTTTACTTCTATTGCCTTTTTAATTTGTGTTACAATCAGAAAGGCTTTTTCTACACTAAAGTTAACAAGCTCTCCACATTTACACGTGTCTGTGTATGGCTTTACATTTGATATTTAGATTTCCGTCCATTTGGAGTTTATTCTTGCATATGGTATGAGGTTCGGATCTAGTTCTATGTTTTCCCAAATGGAAAAAAAAGGACTTTCGCTGCCCTAGTGCTATTTATTATATAAAGTTCATATTTTCTCTGGTGATTCAAAATACCACGTTTATCATCTACTAGATTTCTGTATATACTTGTGTTTGTCCCTGGACTTCTAACTTAGCACCCCCCCCCCGCCCCGGCTGTTTATGAAGGCCCAGTACTACCCTGTTTGCTTACAGAGGCCGCACACAATGTTCCCATGTCTGGACAAACCAGGCTTCGTTCTGGTGTTTTGCCCCTCTGTTTCTGTAGCTATTCTTGCATGTTGAATTTTCTATATGTACTTCAGTGTCAACTTTCCTAGCTTCCTAAAACCACTCGTGATATTTTTATTGACTTTTGTGAAATTTGCAAATTAACTTGGGGGAGACCTGAGGGCATCAGGATACTGAGTCATCCTGTCCAAACCTCCCTCACCTTCTCAGACTCTCCCGGCATCTCTTGCTGGTTGGGAAGCAGACACTAAGACAAAATTTAAGATAGAATGAAGAGCAGCAGAGGTCAGTGGGGGACTCATGTTTGTCAAAGTGAGCAAAAATAGTGATCTGGCTCTATTGGGTAGAGGGCAGGGGATGGCGATGGCCTGATGAGCTACGTCATAGCAGAAAGCCACAGCAAATGAAGAACTGAGGGACCAGGAC
>NW_003852528.1:111981-113164 GCF_000181295.1 Otolemur garnettii | reverse complement strand
TAAATGATGCTGCCTCTGGAGTAAGAGTGAGGAGGGCGCAGCGGAGCAGGTGTTTGGCGCCGTTCATTAGAACTCTTGTCTTTGATTTATTTCAGCCAAAGGGCAGGTTTTACTTTGTTAAATCAGTTAAAGACAAACTTACAGAAGTACAGATGAATCATGGCCATAAATAATCCCATAACAGATAACCCACTAATGCCTAAGTGCAGGAAATTGTGGCGGGAGATGTAAGGAAGTCTCCAGGATTGACAGAGAGGGGAGAGGAAGGAAACGGTTCATGTGGAAGCCAGTTAAGGGCCAAGGATAAGATTTATTCCACACATCCACGTTCCAAGTGAGGGAGATTTGTCAGCCCTCATCAGCTGGCTTCTTAATTACATCCTTGTCTATCCAAGGCCCATGGAGGTGTCACTCACCCTCGTCCACGAAGTTATTCCCAGCGCAAAGAATTCATTATCTAACTAGCATCGTGTATTTGCAGAGGCTGTTTCTAGGTTGTCAGTGAACAAAATGATCAGTTGAAGGCTAAAAAGGCACAGTTGCTCAAGCAGCTGCCTTGTTTATAATTGTTTTGCTTATTAGTTTTTTGAAATTGATGAGACACTTTGACTCCAGGTAGCTTTGGTCTCAGAGTCCCTAAATGTCCTGACGGCGAGCAGTGTCAGTGGGGCCCTGCCATACAGCTGGCGCTGCGGGAATCAGAGGCTCCTGGCTGGGGTGTCAACAGCCAAGGAGGCTCAGATGTGACCCCGAGAGACACTGCGTGGGGACAAAGGCCACCTAATTACTGTCTTCTCTCCTAGCAGTGTCAGTCTTCCTATAATTTATTCCAGGAAGAATCAACATATAGACGTTCGTGCTGAGAGAAGAGTGCTGATTAGCTGGGCATGCCTGTCTATGGATTGCAAATGTGTCCAGTAGATTTCATTTCAAATGCCAGCATCATTCAATTCACAGTGACCTCCTGGAGTGTGGCTTGAAAAGGACTTAGATTTGGTGTGTGGTTAGGCAGAATAATGGCCCCCAAAGATGTCCACCCTCTGGTCTCCTGGAACTCGTGACTAAATTATCCAACATGGCAAAAAGGACTTTGCAATGTGATTAAGGATAAGGACCTTGAGATGGGGAGATTTTTCTGGGTTATTCAGGTAGCCCAATCTAATCACATGAGTCCTTAAAGGAG
>NW_003852528.1:110990-111770 GCF_000181295.1 Otolemur garnettii | reverse complement strand
TTTAGCCTGGTGAGCCCTGTGTTGGACCACACACCTACAGAGCTATGAGCTCATACATTTGTGCTGTTTAAGCTGCTAAGTTTGTGAAAATTTGTTATCACAGTAATAGAAAACTAAGACAGTCAGGGCCACATTTAGGCTCAGGCCAGGTAAGCTGGGATTGATTAGTGATGTCTGTCAAGTGTACCGAATGGGAGAATTACAGGACACGTGCTGGTCATTTGTCATCGGATAGAAACTGTCTTGTCAGTTGCCCAATGAAGAAGTGATTAACGTAAAGCAGTAAATAAGTTCCGGGGTAGAGAAGGCACCCCAACCTTGCAGGGCCTGCTAAGAGGTATGGGATTAGGCCCCAAAGAACCCCCAGTCCAGGAGAACCAGGCCTTTTACCAAGGATGGAGCAATGGAGGCGGTGGAAGGGGATACGGAGACTCAGCTTGAGAACAGTCTTGATGTCCCATGCTAGAGGCTGACAATCTCAACATTATTTTGTGTGGACTTTTGTTAAGTAAAGGAGGAGGAGATAGGGCTTGGTCATAGGATTCTATTGTAAAAATTTGTAATTTGGGGTCAGATGGAAGAGAAGGACAATCATTTCCCTCACCATGGGTTTCTTTTTTTTTTCCTTTTTGTTTTTTATTGAATGGTAACTGTGTACATTGATACACTTTGGGGGTACATAGCCTTCATGTAACTTTCTTAGTTATTGTGTTAAAACATTCATATTCTACTCATAAAAAGATTCACTTGTACCCTTGTAAGATGAACCACAGAAGTGAA
>NW_003852528.1:109938-110157 GCF_000181295.1 Otolemur garnettii | reverse complement strand
CAGCTCTAGGTGGACCCAGCCAGCCACACATCTCCATCGGGAGCTGGAGGAATGGCCAGGATGATTGTGTTTGGCTAAGTACAGAAAAAAGCCTCTGTGGTTCCACAATGTCCCTATATTAGAACTGCTAATGGAAATATTCACCCCATACACATTCTTAACTTAGCATAGCAAACCACGTTTGCTGGGACCTTGATAGCCCAGGGTCCTGAACACACC
>NW_003852528.1:104324-109586 GCF_000181295.1 Otolemur garnettii | reverse complement strand
TTTCTGAGGATTGTTGAAAGCAGCAGCACCCGCTTGGCCGTCTCCTGGAGACGCGTCGGTATTTAAACACGGAGACAGAATCTTCCTCGATTTCACTTAGTAACCAAGAGGTTGTTTAGACTAAAAGGGAAGACAGTTTTATTACACTGCTAAGTTGCAATACAAAATGAAAACTTAGTGACCTTTTAGGGTTCTGAGGGAAAAACTGTGACCTTGGAATCTTATTTCCTATCTAATTATTGCTCACATGGACAGTCTAGTTATTCTTAAACATATAAGGGCTCAAAAAACGTGGCACAGCTGTTCTCAGGATGAAAAGATTATTCAAAGAAGCTGTAAAACAGAATGAAAATAAATCAGGACAGAAATGTCACAGAAGGGGAGACGACCTGGAAGAGGCAGTGTCAACAAGGACCCTGGTCTAACTGGCAAATGCCCAAACAGTGCTGATAATGCAGAGACGGTTTAATGCAACTTCCAAGGAAGCGTTCTTAAAAAATCAGTCCTGAAGCAAAAATCAGTTATTCCCACAGACCTTGAGTAGAGCAAGGAGGCAAGGAGTATGTTGGATGGGGAAGATGGGAATGGGAAAGCCTGAGAAAGAACTCGCCTTTCAAAGAGGAGAGTGGTGATATTTCATCCTCAGCACTGAAAGGGAAAGGTAGACTTCGTATACACGCGTGTAAAAATTAAGTCACCAAAACAAATAAAGGACCTAACACCTTCATAACGCCAGAGGAAGAGCAAGCAAAATGCCCTGTCGAAAATGTTAACAATTCACCAAAAGCCAGGAAAGGGAAAAAAAGGCAGTTTTTAAAAACTCAGCAAATAGGAAGCACGCACAAAAATGTATCCATAATAAATGCAAACTGGGTAAATTGCCTTATTGAAAGGTAAAGAGTTTCCCATTGGGTACCAAAAAATTAAAATTCCACTACATGCTACTGATAAGTGAGCCATCAAAATTATGGAGTTACCAGTGAAGAATGGGCAAAGATCAATAAGCTAAATATACACCCGGGTGTGCGTGTGTGCACACACACACTCACTCTGCACACATACAAGGGTGGCCGTAGAGTTCTGTGGACAATTAAAAATTGCACACTATTTTAAATTGCACACAAACTTTATGCCCACTCTGTGTATATGTATGTGTTTTACTCTGATATATTCTACTTAGAATTTAAGAATTTTTGCCCAAAATTCTACTTCAATGCCAATATGGCACAAATACTAGCATCAAAGGAGAATTTAAGGCAAAATCATAAAAAGAACGAAGGAATTTTTATATGAATAAAAGGTACAATCCAAAATCACTTTGCATATAAATTTTATGCCCTGAGCACAGCTGTCTAATATAGAAGCACAATGAGAATTAAAAGCGGAGCCTGATGAAAGTTTCTCATACTGGAATATGATACCTTGTTGTCAAGATTGGACGCATCAGACAGAAACAGGGATGCAAACACCCAATAATACAATTAGGGAGCACACAGACACACTGTGAATGCTCAGTTAGTTAATTTCACTGAACACCTGCTCTTTGTTGTGTACTGGGAAATTAGCAGTGAAGATGACATAAACGTTTCTAGCTGAGATGCTCCTTAGAGCACGTGGCCCTGCCCCTGAGCTGTGAGGGAGGCCGAGATGTAGAGTTTGCAGTGCCCAGGGTCAAGGCTGGCTACCCAATGTGCAGGACCCCAGGCCAAAGGAAAATCCAGGGCCTCATGCTGAGAAAGCAAGGGAAGAGTTGTGCTTTCCTGGACAGTCTCTCTCTCCACCTGCCATGGTGTTTCTGTTGGCTAGTTAACGTCCTGCCCCCTTGGGGATGGGGCGCTCACTTGAGTAAGGGTGGCCACTCCAGATGCTTGGGCCCCGCCTCCTGACTCCGTGTGCCCCGCCCTCCCCACACCTGAGCCCAGCTTCTCCTCTGTGGTTGGAGGGTGGGGTTGGGAGAGCAGATGCTGAGAATTAGTGATGGGGGAACTGGGAGGCAGAGGCAGGACAGCCCGGAGCTGAGACTCTTTTAAGTCCTGGCCACACATACCACAGTCCCATTGGACTTCCTCACAAAACACACATTCAAAGAGAAAATGAGGAAGTATTTTAAGAGGATGACCACAGAGGGCTAACCCCCAGGCAGAGGTCCCCTCTGGGCTGGTGCACGCCCAGGAAGCCTGCCCTGCTGTGGCCTGTATAGTAGAGGCTGGTAAGGAGGAGAGAGGCGGGAATAGACGGCTTTGACAGCCTATGATTTCTGCCAAAATGTCACATGAATGAAAGGCATTTGGTCACTCTGGGCTCAGCAGGAACCACAGCTGGGGGACACAGCACAGCCAGTGCCTGAATTTGTTGACTCTGAAAGGACAATGTTTGCAATTTCTTAGCAGTATCCTGGTGTTTTTAGCTTTACTGTTTCATTTGGAGATAAAACTGAGGAGGCAACAAGTTAATTTTGCATAGAATATTTAAAATGCAATAAAACTCCAAGCACAGTAGACCCCTCCTATGGTGTGTGATGTTTAGAAACCAGATTTCTAAACACCAAAATGCAATTATTATAATCTTAATCTAAAAAGTATTTTTAGAGGAAATATTAATATATATTAGCAAATCCTTTCAAGATCCCCAAATATCACTTTAGCTTTATAATTTGCCCCTGTGAAGATCTTACTGTATGGAAGGAGAGAAGGTGGGAAGGAGGATGATGGGGACCTATTGGGCCAGAGTGACATGCTGTAAGAGTTATACATCTGGCAGGAGTGGGCTTGTCTTAGTACCCCGACAGTGCCCAGGCCTTGATTGGAGTAACCCACTGGCAGTGTGGCCTCCACAAGAATATGGTGGTGGGTCCGATTGGCAAGTGGGCAATTCCACTCCCTGCAGCAGGTCTCAGCAGCTCATTCCCACGGCTGCCATAACCCTTGTTGCTATTTCTTGCATTCTGACTCTGGACAGAGCCATCTGAGTCCATAGTTATGTTTTAAGAACTTGGAACCTTGGCTCAGTGCCAGCCACATATACCTAAGGTGGCAGGTTCGAATCCAGTCTGGGCCCGCCAAACAACAATGATGGCTGCAACCAAAAAAAATATAGCCGGGTGTTGTGGCAGGCGCCTGTGGTCCCAGCTACTTGGGAGGTGGAGGCAGGAGACTTGCTTGAGCCCAGGAGTTGGAGGTTGCTGTGAGCTGTGATGCCAAAGCATTCTACCCAGGGGGATAGCTTGAGGCTCTGTCTCAAAAAAAAAAAACTTTGAAACTTGACATCTCCTTATACAGAGACAACTTTTGAGGGTATAGCAGGTGGCCACTAAGTCGTGATTCTCACCTGCTGACGTTCACCCCCTGCAGTATCCCCTCCTGGGGGTGTGGGCTGGACCTTGTGACCTGCTTCTGATTAACAGAATGTAGCTAAAATGACAGGATGTCACTTTTATGACTAGGTTATAACAGACTATAACTTTTGTCTTGCTAGCAGTTGCATCCTGAAGTTGGGGAGGGGGTGGTTCAGAGACTGACCTCACTGATGTTTTGTTTTTATATGTCTGTCTTCCTTGCTGGTTTTGATGAAGCACCATCTGGAAAGGCCCATGGGGCAAGATTCTGAGAGCAACCTCTGGCCAACATCAGCAAAACCTCGAGGCCCTCAGTCCAACAACCTGCAAGGAATTGGCTCCTGCCAACAACATGGCATCTCAGAAGAGTCTCCTCCCACCATGGAGCCTTCAGATGAGACCTCAGTCCAGGTTGACACTTGGACTGCAGCCTTGTTAGACCATGAGCAGAGGGCCCAGTTGAGGCATGCCTAGACTCCTGACCCACAGAGACTATATTGTTTTGAGCCACTAACCTTATGATAATTTGTTATATTGCCAGGGATAACAAGTAGAGGGGCTTGGTGAACCTCTGACTAATAGTATTTTAACCCTGAATTCCCTGAATATGTTGGGAGAATGTTTTCAAACCCCTCCCACTTTAAGAGCTCAAGGCCCAAGCCAGATACTAACAAACACTTTTGTATACAACAAAGAGTTAATCATTGGCTATACAAATGATTATGCAAAGCAAATATTGGAGTTCTAGGGACCAAATGCAAAAATGGGATCAGGAGTAAACCCTGCTAAAACGACTCTTTGTTAATTAGTCATGCTTGGCGCATGAAGACAGACAGGCTGATCCTCAAGGTGAGCGCAGAGGAACAGCAAAGCTGAAGTGTCTCCTTCAGATCTCTGAACAAACTACTTTGCTATTGTTTTGTTGCAAATATATCTTTGCCTGGAAAATCGTTAATCCCCTTTCTGAAATCTATGTCTTTTCTCAGGAAAGGGTGGCTTCCCAAAGATCTTTTAGAAATTAAACAGCTACAATTTTCATGAAACATTCCAAATTAAAAATAAATCTGTAACTCACTTCCTAAAAATAACTCAATTTCAACATCAAAACTCAATTTCAACATCAAAACTGTCATCTCAAAAGTTTTGATTCTTGGCAAGAATTAAAAATAAGAAAAGGTGAGCTCAGAACACCAAGTCTTGTTCCTAGGGAAAAGAGTCCATGTTAAAGTGGCAAGGGGGTAGGAAAGCTGGCGTCTGAGTGGGGTAGTGAGGGTCGAGTGATGTCCTGTGGCTTCTCAGTGTCACATTCTCTTTACTAAAGTTGTGTAAGCGGCCCCATGTTACTTTTGCACACCGAGGAAAAGCCCCTGATGGGCTGTGGTTGTGCTGGGATGGATCTCTGAGTAAGGGATTTCAGTGTTTGTCTACAAGTCCTAGAATGAGGCAGAGGAACATGTGGGGTGATAGGAGACCCTGTGAACAGGGAAGGGCACTATAGATGCTCTCTCTGGATGAAGGCACCTTTGGCCAGTAGGGAAAGCCCTGCGCTGGGTCATACCCACTTCCTAGGGCCCTAGGATTTATCACAGTGGTGCATTACGAGCCCAGGAGCACACACGCCCCTTCATCTCACAAGGCTTTGTGTTGTGGGGCCTCTTTGGGCTGAGCCACAGAGAGGCCTGGGTGTGGCTGGTCACGAGTGCAGCCAGGGAAGCACCCTGCATCCCTCCCATCCTATTCCAATGTGATAAGAGCATGTTTAGGCCTGTTAGAAACTGCAAGAATACCTTCCAAGTGGCCACACCATTTGCGTCTCACTAGTAATGAGTGAGAGCTCCTGTTGTCCAAGTTTGGTGTTGTCGGTGTTCTAGATTTTAGTCATTCTGGAATGTCATTTAGTCAGGTGTATAGTGGCACCTCATTCTGTC
>NW_003852528.1:100880-102633 GCF_000181295.1 Otolemur garnettii | reverse complement strand
TCTTCGTTCTCTATTCTGGATTTTTCTTTTCCATTCTGTTAATATGGTAAATATGTTGATGGATTTTCGAATGTTAAACCAAACTTGCTTTCCTAGGAAATGCATTGGTTATAATGTATCATCCTTTTTCATATATTGTTGGATTCTGTTTGCTAAAATTTTAGTTTTGAAGTTTTACATCTATGTTCTTGAGGGATACTGGCATATAGTTTTTATTTCTTATAATATCCTTGATTATTTTTGGTATGGGGCAATTTTTGCTTCCTAGAATGAGTTTAGAAGCGTTTTCTCCTTTTCAATTTTTTGGAAAGAGTTTGTTTAGAACTAGCATTTTTTTCTTTCTTAAATATTTATTAATTTAATCAAATTCACTAGTAAAACTAACAGGCCTGGAGATTTTTTTGTATGGGGGAAGATTTTAAATTACAAATTCAATGTAAAAAATCGAACAGTGTTACTTTCTTTTTTCTTCTTGAGTGAGCTTTATAGCTATGTCTTTTAAGGAATTTTTCCATTTCATTTAAGTTGTCAATATTATAGACACGTATATTATTATTCATAATATTCCATTAATAGCCTTTCCATAGCTGCAGAATGTGCAGTGCTATCACCCTGCTCATTATCAATGTTCACAGATTATGGCTTTTCTCTCTTTTTCTGAGCATGTCACCCAGAGTTTACCAATTTTATTGAGATTCTTAAAGAAGTAGCTTTAGTTTTATTTTATTTTTTCAGTTAATTTTTAAAAAATTTCATTGATTCCTCTCTGATCTTTATTATTTGAGTTTAATTTTTTTTCCTAGTTTCTTGAAATGGAAGTTGAGCTCACTGATGTGAGATCTTACCTCTTGTCTAATATTGGTGTTTAGTGCTACAAACTTCCCCCAACTGCTGTTATTTTTCCCCCATTTAATAATGTTAATTAAAATCCCTCCATATTGGTTCACAAAGGTCTTCCTCATTCTTTTGTTTTTTTTTTTTAATTTATTTATTCTGGACTTAAATAATCTTTTTATTTTATTTATTCTGGACTTAAAAAATAATATTTTTATTTTAGAATAGTTTAGATTTGCAGAAAAATTACAAAGATAGTGCACAGAATTCCCACTTATCCGACACCCAGTTTCCCCTGTTGTCTTAGTCAGGATCCTCCAGAGAAATGGAACTAGTAGTATGTATAGGTATAGATAGAGATTTAAATATATAGAAAGAGATCTACAAAGTCTATAAATTCGCAGGTGGGATGGGAAGCTGGAGATTCAGGGGAGCTAACAGTGTCATTCTCATCCAAATTCCCACAGGCTTGAGACCCTGGAGCAGGTGATGTTGCAGTCTAAGCCCAAAGGCAGGAAAACCAATGTCCCAGACTGAGTCAAAAGACATCTCCTGGGGAAAATCTCTCTTGCTCACACAGGGGAGAGTTGACCTTTTGTTTTATTTAGACCTTCTACTGATTAAATGAGGCTGACCCACATCATGGAGAGCAATCTGCTAAATTTGAGTGTTTATCTCATTCAAAGACATACCTACAAAAATGCCCAGATGATGTTTGGCCAAATACCATGCAGGGCCCAGCTGGGGTGACACATAAAATTAACTATCACTAGGACTGTTAACATCTTATGTTAGGATGGTGCATTTGTCACTATAATGAACCAGTACCAATATTTTCTTATTAACAAGAGTACATCTTTATTCAAATATCTTCAGCTTTCACCCAAGGTCCTTTTTCTCTGCCAAGATGAATCCAGGA
>NW_003852528.1:94344-100826 GCF_000181295.1 Otolemur garnettii | reverse complement strand
AAGTACTGGTGAGGTAGATACTTCATAGAATGTCCTAGAATGTTTTTTTTTTTTTTTTTTTTTGGTATTTTGCTCATGATTAGACTGGGGTTATGACTTTGAGGGAAGGACACTGCACAGATAAAGTGCCATGCTCTTCACATCAGATCAAGGGTACCTGCAATCAACATGACTTATCATCTGTGATGTTAGGCTTGGTCACTTGGCTTGAGGTAATGTTTGTCAGGTTCCTCCACTGTAGAGTCTCCGCCCATTTCTTATTAAGAGTGTACTCTGTAGAAGGAAGTCTCCCGGGGTGGCCCATACTTAAGAAGTGGGGGGTTATGCTTCTTCCACTTGAGGGCAGAATATTATAAAATTATTTGGAATTCCGCTCCACAGGAGATTCATCTGCATTCCCCTATTTATTTATTTATTCAGCTATTATGGACTCATGTATTTATTTTAAACTTAAAGTAATGGTTATAATCCATATATTTTAGTGTTCAAGTAGGCCAATTTTCATCATTGGGGATGCAGTAGACTCCTGGTTCCTTTGACATAGCCTCTTTTTATGGGGTCTCTGTGTGTGTGTGTTGTTTGTTTCTCTGTTTGTGTCTGAGCACGTCCTTACTTTCTGGCATATCAGATGTCCTTGGTTTGTCTTCTACAGTCATCATTTCTCCAGGGAGCTTGGGTTCCTTTTGCTGGGTAACAGTATCTGAAACCAGATCTGACAAGTGGGAGTGCTCACTGTCACTGGAGTGTCATTGCTGCTGGTCTCCCACAGCTGAAAGAACAAGGAAATGCAGGCACATACTCTTTTTACAACTGCATATTATTCCACTGTATAAATGTGCCAGAGTTCACATGCTTTTTTTTTTTTTTTTTTTTGGCTTGGACATTTTGGTAGTTTCCAGTATCTTGCTGTTATAAACAACACTTCAGTGAATAACCTTTTGCATCCGTACTTTCATATTATTAGAGGTGAGTCAGGGTACATTCCAAGGGATTTCTTTGTCAAAGGCCAAATGCACAGGTAGAATTTTTTAGATATTTCCAAGTTGTTTTTCCCAGGTCACAACCTATTTGCATTCCTACCAGCAGTGCATGAGGCCGTTTGTTTCCCCACAGCTCTGTAAACACAGTGAATCTTTAAGCTTGTGAATTTTTGCCAATCTGACAGGTGAGACCCAGGTCCAGGGCCTTACGCAACCCCCGGAAGGGCTCAGGCTTTCTGAACTAATGAGTTGTGAGCAACGAGCTAAGACAGAAGAATCCAGAGGTTTGGGAATGAAGAAAATGACTGTCATGGGCTCCACTGTTCTAGAGTTTTAAGAATAATACAAATAACAACAAAAACAAATGAAAAGAAAGAAAAGAGAGGAAAAAGAATAATACAGAAATAGATAATCCATTTCACATACTGTCAAAGAGGAGAACAAAGATTTTAAACAATGACTTGCAAGTTCCAGAGAAAATCTACTTGTTCATAGATGTTCACGTACTACAGCCATGTGGCAACTTGTGATAGCAAGTTCCTGTGGTTCTGTGGAATCAAAACCCAACTTCCTCCAAGACTAGTTTCCCAGCTGTCCACGGACGTTGTGCTGGTGCCCCGGCCATCCACAACCTTTGTTTGTGACTGCTCTGGCATTCCAGGCTATAGTACGGCACCCTCGGAAGTTAACAGTCACTGGTCAGTCTGCATTCTTCCCATGCTTAGGTTTTTAAACATGAAACAAAGAATTCAGAGACACCCAGGAGGAAGTTTTCCTAATAAATATCCAGTTGTACTGAAATCAGGAAGAAAATGTCACCTTCACCAGCTTTAGGTTGACACAAAAGAAGCTGCTTGCAAAGTACTGTCGGCAGCTGGTTCAGTGTTGGTTTCCATTTACAAAGCCTCCCCCGGTCTCAGCGGGGGACCCGGCTCCTCCATCTTTAGTGAGGTGGGCATGTGGCAGGCGTTTGATTCCACCGGGCAGATGAAGAAACAGTTGGTCTGGATGGAATAAGACAGACTGGTGGTCTGTGGTCTGGTCTGCACTCCCTTCCACTCAGAGAGGAAACAGAGCTGTCAGAAGACTCCCCAGGGGTCAGCAGCCAAGTCATATAACCTTCGATTCTTTGTCTCCCAAAGAGGGAGAAGATACAGGCACTAGGGTGCTGTCAAGTCCATGCCCACATATGAAGAGAGAAAACTCCTCCTGTTCCATCATGCTATCATTCACACACTCTTCTATTCATTTAATGCATTTTGACTATCAGAACCAGGTTGCACCGGACATGACGTCATGGAGACCCCTGTGCCGGGGGTTTCAAGCTTCGCGCCCACCGTGTCTAGTGAGATGACACAGACCACCTGTGCACCTGGTATCACGTCCTCCAGATCCCACTTAGCAGACTGAGAGCTACTCCAGTCACGGGCAAATCTCCCAATGGCCTACTTGTTAATTGTCTGATTTACCTCACTGGATGTGCCCAGCCCTAGAAAGCAATTTTTCTTCCTATTAAACCTGAGTTTTTCCATTTTTAGTTACTGTTATTTTCTTATTCTTTCTGGAAGGAAAATTTGGTGCTGAATACCTTAAAATGCTGGCAATATTAGACCAGAAGAGAATGGATTATTGGTATAGTATGTAACAACAGCAAAAAAATCTATCAGTTTAATTCAGATAGTGAGGCATTTTAGAGCTGTTAAAACACCGAGGCTGAAAGACCTTACACTGTCCTTTAGGACAAAGTGCCACTGGACATGTGGCTCATTCCCTGTTTCAGATCTCTCCGGCGATCCTTTTGTAGGTGCCCTGGGAAAGAGGCAGTGATCAGCAATGGAGGTCTCTACTTAGCAAGGCCAGCCCTGGGTTCGCGTGTGTGAGTGTCTCCGCAGTGCTTCCAGCTGGGGCATTTTTAGAACAGTATATATATTTGTTTTTTTGTAGAGACAGAGTCTCACTTTATCGCCCTCGGTAGAGTGGGTAGAGTACTGTGGCGTCACAGCTCACAGCAACCTCCAACTCCTGGGCTTAGGTGATTCTCTTGTCCCAGCCTCCTGAGTAGCTGGGACCACAGGCACCTGCCACAACGCCTGGCTATTTTTTTGTTGCACTTTGGCTGGGGCTGGGTTTGAACCACCACCCTCGGTCTATGGGGCTGGCGCCCTACCCACTGAGCCATAGGCACCGCCCTAGAACAATGTTTTGAAGTAATGAGATTCTTATGAGTCCAGGTAGAACGGATTTATTAAAAGGTAGAAATAAGATTAGAGATACGAGACAGAGTAATTAGACTCTGAGAAGCAAGCTATGCTCTGTAGTTAAGGGTAGGGGAGAAACCGTATTAACTACAAAGCCATATTTTGATTTTCTCAAAGTCCTCTGTCCATTTAAAGAAAACTGAAAACAAAACAGGAGAATTGGCAAAACTGGGGCAAAAATTAAAAAAAATTAAATTATGGTTGAAATAAAATCTTAAAGTAATTTTTAACCAGCTGAAAATATATCTCGTTTCTCGGTTTATGAAAGGAGAAGAGGGGCTGGGCATGGGAAGGATGGTGAGTATAAATCTGCTCGGTGACGATCTGTTAATGATGGATATATATTTAGCCGAGAGAAGAAGAACAATCTGAAAACAGAAAAGTCACCTTAAAAATAGTAGCTGAGAAACGGAGAAGTGGACGGACAGCTAGGAGATCTTCAGGTGACCCTGTGGTGACTTCTGAGCAGGCAGTTTGGGCGTCCAGCTGCGTGTAACAGGAACTTAACATAATGCCTGTGTTTTCCTCTTCAGATCCACAACGTAAACGGAGGTTTCCAGCCATAGCAAAGTGTGGCAGCTTCCCTCTGACCCCCGTCTTCTGGACTAATCCCCAGTGAAGCTGAGCAGGGCACGAGTGGGGTTGGAGATCTGGAGGGAGAGTGCGTGGGCCTCACCAACCTGTCATCGTTGGGACAATGGCGTGCCTCTTGTGACAGCTGAAAGCAGGGCTGGAGTCTGCACACAGGGAGAAGGGGCGAAAGGATCGCAGGCAGGGGACTTAGGGTGCCTGTGTCCTGTAGGATACCGTCACCACCTATATTTGGGTAATGTGGGATCCGAGGATGAGAGAGGTTTAAGAACTCGCCTGTGGATATACAGTCACGGATATACAATTAGAAAGTGGTGTGACCAGCATTGGAAGCTGGGTTAGGGAATGACATTCTATCTGCTGTGAGCTGAGCTGTGTCTGCGGAAACTCCAAGTCAGAGCCGTAATTCCCAGTCCCTCAGACTCTGTGTTTGGACAAAGAACGGTGAGAATCACCTGTGTTCTGGGAGACTGGGGTTTGCAAGTGGGTGGAGCTTCAGAACAGGGGGGAGAGGAGAGAAGGGGAGGGAACAGGTCACCCCCAAACATCAGAGGATGTTACACTGTCCTTCAGATGTCCTCTGGGGAGGAAGGATGGGATTTGGGGAATGTTGGGTCTGATATCCAGTTGGAAGGTTTTCTTACCTGTGGGTCACACCAGCAAACCTCATGTTGGTGGAGTTTGGAGGGACTGGAGGTAAGAGGTATGGAGAGAAGCAGAATTTCAGGCAACCACCTGCAGTGAGACCACAGAGGGCTGCCCAGGAGGGCTCTGGGGGCTCAGGAGGGCCTCCAGCTCTGCCTAAGGGCCCTACAGTTGGGCCCCTTCAGTATCTTCCTATGAGGAGGGGATTGGGACATCAGCACATGAGTGTGAGGTGACATTCCCCACTTTGCAAATGTGGAGGACAAGGCCAGAGCAGTGACTGTGCATGGGGGCGGGCCTCTCCGCTCACTCCAGAGCTCATGCCTGTTGCTTTCAGGGTTTGCCTTTGCTGCTTCCTTTCCTGTCTGTTTGGGGCACAGTTGAGTTAATCCCCAGACACAATATGTGCTCTCATCTTCTCTGAGCCCATCAGGGTGGTGTGTGCTCCAGAGAGTCCAGGCAGGCAGGATTCATGGATGGCAGCAGGCATGGCGGGGCTCCCTGGTTGAAGGGAGGACTGGCTAGGAGCTGGCTGTGGTCAGGGGGCCCTAGCCAGAGAGGTGAGGCCAAGAGAGTAGACCCCTGGTCTCTCCCCTTCATGTCCTTGGACCTCCTGCCAGGGCCACCTGCTGGCCAGGCCCACTGTGGCTGGGGGGTGGAGTCAGTGTGGAGATTGGGGGCTGGACCCACAGGGGTAAGCCCAGCATGGCCTTCAAGGCTACATCAGTGATCTAATTATTCTACAGCTCTAATTAGATTCCAGTGTTAATCTCCAGCTTGATGCAGATCCCTCATCCCAGCCTGATGAGCATTATAAATTAAACACCCTGTCTGATTATTCCAGGATTTCTTGAAAGTACCACATTCTGTCCTGAGGGCTCTTTCTTCTGAATTTTCCTCTTCCCTCAGCCTGTAACCCTCTAAGCCTCAGGAAGTTCTGCCCATGCCCTGCTGCTTGCCCTGCCTGTTATCTGTGCAGTTCAGCGCCGTCCTGTGTAAGTGCAAGGGAGGTGCAGGTCGAGGCCACTCGGGTAACTTAAAATGTGGGGGAGCCACAGTAAAACATAAAAGGAACAGGTGGAATTAATTATCATGATACCTTTTATTTAACCCAAGTATCCAACATATCCTGAAAGGATAAAATCAATGTAAGGATATTTTTGATGGGATATTTGACATTCTCTTTTTCATGCTAAGTCGTTGGAACCTGGTGTGTGTGTTACACTGACAACCCAGTTCAGCCTGGATGTGCCGCATCCCAGGCACCAGGTCACAGGGGCCCAGCCTCCCATGGCAGCTGGTGGCCGCTGCTCTGGACACCCAGGCGTCGGCTCTGTTCCTGCCGCCCCTCTGCACACGTCCCTCCTTGTTCCTCTCTCTGCTTTACTCTCAAAGCAAGGCTCCTTGCCAAAAGTCCCCCATCCTGGCCTGTGGCACCAAATAAAAAACAAAATAGACCTACCTGAGTCTGAACTTGCACTATTGGCCGCTCTGGACCCCAAAGATGAGCTGGGGTGAAAACAAGGACAAGCTGAAGTAAGGACTCCCCCTCAAGGACAATTGAGTTAAGGAATCTCCCTCAAGGACAAGTTAAGTTAGGGAATCTCCCTCAAGGACAAGCTGAGTTAAGGAATCTCCCTCAAGGACAAGTTGAGCTAAGGAATCTCCCTCTTTGAGGGGGACAATGTAATTAGGAGATCAATTCTTTGCATCCCTACCAGAATTTTCCATCCTCTTCCTTCAAAGTGAAAGAGCAACTGTTCTCTCTGGAGTCCATAGCGGGAGGCCCCAGTGGAGTAGTGTAGACAGGAGTGGGTTCCAATCCCAGCTCTGTCACCTCTGGCTGTGTGATCCCAGGACAGTTACTTAACCTCTCTGAGTTTCAGTTCCTTAGTCTTTACCAAAAACATACCTATTCTTTATAGGGTTTGACATACCATATGGAAGCATGCAGCAGATGGCAGCTGCTGCTCCACCTTGGTGGGAAGCAGATCAGAGAAGGAAAAGT
>NW_003852528.1:90284-93416 GCF_000181295.1 Otolemur garnettii | reverse complement strand
ACCCTCCAGGTCTGTACTGGACAGCCCGGGTGTCAGTTAGACCGAGTGTCCTCTGGGGATGAGCAGAGACCCTCCAGGTCTGTACTGGACAGCCCCGGCACAGGCTCTGTTTTTGCCATTCTACTTTCTGACCTGCGGTCAAAAAGATGATGACCAACAGCCCTGGTTGATGAGAAAAAGTCCTCAGTTTAAAAATGCTGGAGCAGTTTGAGAGGGCTGGCTCTCCACTCTGATAAATCACAGGTCTCATGACAGCTCTGGGGAGGAGTGAGGAGCATCAGCAGCCAAGCTCTGCCAGATCTGAGGCTTCTGTATCAGAAAGACACAGCCCTGGGTATGCCTCTCGGGACTCAGAAGAGTGACAGTCACAGGGAGTGTGAGTGAGAGGTGAGCCGGGGAGCCAGTGGTCATCTGCTCCTTGGGACACATGACCGACGACAGCACTGGGTGGGACAGCACGCTCCCACCGAGGGACGCCCCTGCTGCCTTCCTGGCCCCACCTTGACTGCATGGTAGAGCCAGGAAATGGACTCTCTCTTTCTTTTTTCAATCACCTGGGTAAACAAATAGTTGTTGCCTGCCTGTTTAAAAATTAAAGGATAATTGCCTATGATGGTGGGAGGGGGCAAGAAACAGATCATGACTTTGAAGGAGAAATCCATCTCCTGTGGTTTTAATAAAAGAGGTAGAGAAACCCTTTATCCCTCTGCCTTTCAAAATGAGAAAAATAGTCACAAAGCATAGTTCCAAAAGCATAGCAAATAAAGAATGGACTGACTTCAGCAGCCTCATGTTACAGGCGGGAAAGAGAAGGGCGACGTGGTCAGGGTGTAGAGAAAGAGGCAAAACACAAAACTGATGAGAGAGGACCCAGAAGATCATCTAAGGGAGCTCCAGCTTGTCCACCTCCTTGGCCAACAGGGTGCCCTGCTCTTCCCCAAGTGGGAAATCCATTTCAGGCTAACTAAGGGAAAATATTCTTTTAAATGTATTTACTGGACAGTCTGAAGGGTTAGCTGGCTTTGGGACAGCCGCGTTGGGAGGCTGGGCCCTGCTGCCAGCCAGTGTGGGTGTCCCCTCTCCCTGTGCTTCTGCCGCACCCCGCCCATTGGCCCCGTGTTTCTTTAGGATGGCAGCGTTCCGGGCAGGGGGTGGCTGACAGTGATGCGAGGCTCACAATGTCCTTGTGGTGTCATCCAGATGAAACAGCAGTGGCTTTCCCTCCCAGGGACCCTTTCTGCCCCTGTGTGGGGCCTGTTCTACTCCTGTGGGCTAATTCCAAGGCAGGAGAGGGAGGCGAGCTTCTCAGATCGGCTGGATCTGGGTCAAATGCCCATGGCGGGCAGGCGGCATGAGCAGTGACTCTCCATCTAGCAGCAGCACGTGGTCAGCGCAGGCCACCCCAGGAGAAAGGGAAGGAGTGGGCAGGCTCCCCCCCCACCCCGACCCTCATCCCAGGGTCCCCAGAGCGCAGTTTGGAAATTCCCGCAAGGTGCCCTGCTGCTCCTGTCTATTCCAATGTAGTTTGCAAACAAAGAGACCACGCTCGAGGAGAAGTGAGATGTAGGGGCTGATCCTCCTCATTCCCTGGTCCCACGTTTGCACAATTTGCCAGTTTGCTGAAATTCACCTGCACCCTGAAATCAACTCCTCCAGCACCATTGTGGTCATCGGCAGATGTGCACAGAGCAGTGAGAAACTCGAGTCATCCAAGTCTGAGTCGTCCAACACACGTTTTCCCAGTTAAGGCTGAAGGAGGCAATGCGCTCCTTTTTAGTCTATTTAGTGCTATTTTAAAATGATAAAATTTCTTTAGAGATGGGCTCTCTCGCTGTGTTGCCCAGACTGGCCTCGAATGCCCGGCCTCAAGGGATCCTTCTGCCTCTGCCTCCGAGTAGCTGGGAGCACAGGTGTGAACCACTGAGCGGCAGTGTTCTGATTCTAACATATTTGTCCTCTTTGTCAGTGATTCTGCTGTTTCAAATGGCCCCCAAATGTAGGTCTGAAATGCCGTCTCCTGTTTCTGAGCACCGGAGGGCTGTGAGGCACCACCCGGAGACAATCCCTGTGTTGGGGAAGCTTCGCTCAGGCAAGCATTGTCATGCTGCTGGCCTTGAGTTCAACATTAGCGAACCAGTAATATATAGCAAATAAGGTGTCTTTTAAACAGAAACATAAAACAAGGTTGTATACTGATTGGTTGACAAAAATGTTGGACTGGAATCTCACAGGGACCTAAGGCGTCCCTTGGATCATGGTTTGGTGTTCACTAACTCAGCATTCACAGGGCGTCCCAGGCCACAACCACCATCAATACTGAGAAATCACTAGAACGCCCTCTAGGCCCCCTGCAGAGCCGCTGGCTGAGCCAGGACCGTTGGAATCTCCTGCTGTCTGGTTCCTCCATGTGTGATGTGCGGCAGAGGTGAGGAGGGGAAAGCAGGCAAGATCGGGGAAAGGCCGAGGGGAGGCGGGAGGAAGCCAGAAGTGAGCAGGCGGAGAAGCGGCTGGTGAGGGGCAGAGCTGCAGCTTCAGTGGCCCCCAAGCACCCCAGGCTTGCCACACCCTGAGATTCCAGCAGCTTGGGACATCAGCGAGTGATTTGAGTATGCGATGGGACTTAGCGGCCTCAAATCTAGTAACACCGCCTTCCTCTAAATGTTATGTAAACCCAGGCCACAAGCATGAGCACCACACAGTGAGGAACTTTTTATGATGTTCACTAATGTTTTTGAGAACGTGAAGCCTTTGGTCAGCGACATGCCTGGTTTGGAAAAGTAAGAGACTGCAGAGAATATTTATAAATACTAGCCATGAAATTTAAATTAAATGTGTGCTCACTCTCTATTTTACTATCGCAGAGTTTCTGAGACAGGGCATGGTGGCTCATGCCTGTCATCCTAGCACTCTGGGAGGCCAAGGCAGGTGGCTTGCTTGAGCTCAGGAGTTTGAGACCAGCCTGAGCAAGAGTGAGACCCTGTCTCTACTAAAAATAGAAAAACTAGCTGGGTGTTGTGGTGGGTGCATGTAGTCATAGCTACTCAGGAGGCTAAGGCAAGAGGATCACTTAAACCTGAGAGTCTGAAGTTGCTGTGAGCTGGGACACTATGGCACTCTGCTCAGAGTGACAGC
>NW_003852528.1:74602-89461 GCF_000181295.1 Otolemur garnettii | reverse complement strand
GTGGTTACATCTCAAATTAGCAGCTCCTTCAACTCGTCAACCTCTTCCTTCCGAAGCAAATCCTGATTTTCTCCACAATGGCCTAAGAATGACAAGATTTGGAAAATGCTTATGTTGCTGTTTTAGGCTACAAAATCGCCTTCAGTATTACCCAGACCTGCAGGTGCACATGTGAAGCTTGCTAGAGCATCGCTCCCCGGGGTACCTGCTAGAGACTTAGGTGATCATTATTTTCCTTTATTATTTTCTGTATTATCAAACTTCCATAAAATGTGAAGATGTCTCTTTAAAAATGAGAAGTAAATATATTTTCTTTTCAGAAGATGTCCCAAGAATGTCAGTAACCTCTTCTGGATCTCTTCCTCTTTCCTGCCCCTGTTCCCAGCAAGAATCTCTGTGGACTTTGCCTTGGCTTCCTATCCTGACACCTGCCTGGCGCCCTGAGAAGAATGGGCCCCCTGCTGTCCCCGGCTGCTGCTCCAGCCCTCCTGAGACCTGGCCTTCTCCTCACGATGACCATGGCACTCGACCCTATTTCTGAGCATCAATCCCCCCTTCCCCGCTGAGTGCCATGGACCACATGGCAGCATCTCAGGCCTCACCAGAACTCTCAGAACATGGACCACTGCCTGCCTAGCGGACTGTTCTTCAGTCTCTGCCGCAGTGGGTAAGTAGGGTGTGAGAGGAGAGGTGCTGATGGAGAGCCCGGACCTCGCCTGCGGTCAGGGGTGCTGCCTGGAGGAAGCAGCTGTGAAGCTTTTGTTCTAGTTTTAATTAATTGATTTTTTAAACTCTTCTTTTTCAGGGCATTTTCGAACGTGCAAATATAGATAGAATAATTTAATAACAATTTAATAACTATGTGCCCACAGCCCGGCTTCAACAAATGTCAACAATTTTGCCAAACTCGTTTCCTTAGTTCCTATCCAGCATTGTCCTGCTGGACACAATTTAAATAATTGTTCCTGTGAATCAAGGTGGCGTCTACTCCTCATCCCGCCACTGTGAGGGTGAAAGGGGCTGTGAGTGGGAAGCCCAGCTAATGTGGCCGGGCAGCAATGCAGCTGTGAAGGTAAGGCCATCTCTCTGTGACAGGGCTCCTCCCAGTTCAGGCATCGGGAGTAATGATGGTCCCAAATAGAGTCAGAATGTGAAGTGAAGAATGTAACTTACCAAATTGTCCCCAAGTGTAAACGAGTCGTTTAAACAGCCCCTCCAGGGTTTCCTTTACTCTTGAGTCTCTCGTGGCTGGTCCTTCCTGTAGGTCAAGGTCTCTGTCCCCTTCTTGGAAGAAGTGAAGAGAGCTGATGCCACTGTGGAATGTTGGGCAGTCACCAGCCCCAGGTCTGTTAGTCACTTCTGCTTCATCAGTGAGCTCAGTGGCTTGGTAGAGGATGGGGCCTGCGGGGCTGCGGGGCGGTGAGCAGGGAGGGCGGAGCAGGGAGGGAAAGAGAGCGCCTGCGGGGAGCTCAGAGGGGGTGCGCAGATGCTGTCGGCTTCATGGAAAGACGTGTCTGCACTAGGCCACGTGCTGCCCGCAAGGCCACATCAAGGTTGGGAGCTTTACAGGGAACCGAGTGTCCCAGGGGGCACAGTGTGGGAAGATGTGAGGGGTGGAAAGGCACAGGGCACTGGGGTGACGTAACCTTAGAAGTGTCCAGGAAGTACAGCAGAACCTCCTAGGCTCCACCTTCCTACCCCGCCCCCCTCCCGATCCTGACCTGATTTTTACAGTCCAGACATGCACCATGTGTACATGTCAGTGCAGCAGGCCTAGTTCCTTATCTGACCCGTTTGTCACAGTCCCTTGGGTGGTCACCGTACCGAGGTTCCACTGCATTCTGTTGATCAGGTGGCACAGAACCTGATGTGCACAGAAACTCAGAGCCACAGACACCTGCATGAGAAAGGGAAGAACAGTTTGGTTGGGCCAGTGGCCAGGTGGGAAGCCTTCCTTTACCCAAGGATGAGGGACCCACTGGTGGAAGGAGCTGCCAACCTGGGAGAGGCAGGACCTGCCAGCAGTGGTGGGTGGGTGGGATGCAGGTGAGGGGGGGTCATGCAGCAGCTGAGGTGCTTACTGTGGGGTCAGTAGCAGGGAGCCTGGATCAGACGATGTGTAATTTTTACATAAATTTAATTATGTGATATTTTTGAACTAGCACAATATAAGATTGTTAGTCTAGTTTCACCTTCTGCACAATATTTGACAAAATGTAGATCTCTTCTTTTAATTATTTTTGTGAGAGGGCGGCACCTGTGGCTCAAAGGAGTAGGGCACTGGCCCAATATATAGGAGGTGGCAGGTTCAAGTCCAGCCCCGCCAAAAACTGCAAAAAAATATTATTTTTTGATGAAATCGGTCTTGAATTATGCAAGGCCTTCCAGCATTCAACCTTTGCAAAAAATGTGATTGTGCGGAGTCCATGGAGATCTGAGTCTGGGAAGTAGCAGATAGCTCAGATCTTTGGGGCGAGACTTGAGACCCTCTGGTGAGGGCTCAAGGAAGTACCCCAGACTCAGATTGGGTTGTTTTCAAGCTAGGCATATTTTCTTTACACCCTGCTCTAAATTGTCTTTATTCACTAATTGTACTCTGCAATCCCTTATACAGGCATCACGCTTTTCAGTTTACAGAACTTCTTCATACCCACAGCAAGGATCCTGGCACCCTCCATGGGCTTTTTGCTACCCCAGTGGGTGCTCACTGAGTAGTGAGTCAGCGGATGAACCCATGATCAGGTATGAGCCTGGCAGCGTCCCTGTGAGGTGTCTTCCTTTGACAGAGAAGGAAACAGACATGAATTTTATCAACGCATCCGCTGACCTACATTTACTTTCTGTTCTGATCATTTCCCTGACCTGGGACGGCACCATTCCCGTCAGTTATATGAGTACCCGGGAGGCAGTTGCAGGAGGCAAATACTCAACAACATTCACTTATTTTTGGTTTGTACAAAATTGACAGCAGATTTATTCATTCCATTAAGCCACACCAACGTCAGAGGTCCTCTGTGGTCAGAGGGTTTTAATGACAGGCTGTATACTTTCTGCTGCAGAACCAAAGGACCTTGTGGCCCACCTGAAATCCACCTGGCCCGGGCTCCGCTTCTCAGGGGATCTTTGCAGTCCTGCTTTTCCTGACGTGTCACTGGCCCGTCAAAGTGCATTTGGTTTAATTGCTTGATTCAGTGGAGGACTGGAACTGGCTTGTGTCGGCTCATGAGAACAAATTGTGAAATTTTCAGAAATTTTATGAGCCGGTTGTTAAATATAGCCATGATTAAAAATCAAATTATGTAAATTTGCAATAAAATAAATTATTTTAAAAGCAAAAGTAATAAATCACAAAACTCATTATTTTCTAATTATTTGACTCCCTTTTACTGTTACCTATGCCTGATGATAGACGTCACCTCCCTCCACGGCTGAAATCCATGTGATGATGTGTTACGGTGCCTTCGTCCCCAGCTGCACATTCACTGGTGTCAGCTGGTAACCTGGTGCTGCCCGTGGTGGGATATTTATACCACGGAAATTGTCCAATGCTACAAACCAAGATTTAATTTACTATTTTGTTGATTGCCTAGACTTAGGAAATTGATGGATAAAATGTTAATAGTGTAGATTAAATTTGGAAGTGTGGTGAGTTGTCATCATACTATGAATAGCACAGAAAATTGAGGAAATGCTTTTTCAGTGTTAAGAGAACAAAGTTTGCTCAACAGACAAGCTTGGTTTCAAAACACAACTTTGTTGATTTCCTTTTGTTTTATTCTATAATGCAGAGGAAAATATCAACCAACATTTATCTCAAAACTACACTTGGTTTTGTCTTGAACCATAGGTCAGTCGGGGATATAAGAACTCACTAAAAATCAAGAAAGCATTCTGTCTGTCTGAGTCAACTGGATACCTAGAATTTAAAATAAAGGCTATTGTACATTGTACTATTATTGGTCGATTGTGTGTTACACATTTGTGTTGGTAAAATTTATAAGCTTATTATGTGTGTGTTTGCATACTTTTTTTTGAGACTGGTTACACCGCAAGACTCTTGCACTACCCATGGGACAGCTGGTGGCCCTGGTGTGAGGGGAGCCCAGAGGGTGCTGGGGGGGGTGGGTACTAGTGAATGTGGAAGGGGCTTAGTGGGGCTTGAGATGATGGTGTAGGAAGGCTGTGGCCCCTAAGATGTCCCTGCCCCTCAGATGGTACCAGAGACAGCCACCCAACCAACATCAACTCAACAGCTGGGTAAGGTGCCATTTCTTTGTCATCTGCACCAATTTTCCCTCTCCTCCAATCCAAACACGTAGAGTTTGGGTTCAGACATTTGCTCCAGGGTCAGAGGAGAAGATCTTTAAATCAGGCTAGAGATTGAGGCTTTCAACTGGATTGACTCTTTGTACCCAAAGGCAACTGGATTCTGTTCAAGACATTAAGAACTGAATAGGGAAGGAATATTCAACAATATTCAGTTCTAAGTGGGCATTTAAGAAAATTCCATATTTCCATCTCACAGAGTTACAACTACCAAAACCTCACTGGACTTTCCCTGAATAACAATTATAATTTTATCGTATATGCAGTGGCAGATTTTCCTCTTTTCTTTGCCAAAAGCTCAGGACTAATTCGATGATCATCTTCACCAACACACTGGGAAATGATGGTATTTTTGTGTGATATTCTGTATTTTCTTACCATACATATTTTTATAATTGCTCCAGATTCCTCAAATTTTTATTGTATCATAAGTGGCTTGTAAATCACCTTAATTCATTGTTAGGAAGAGGAGAACAAGAAACAAAAGAAAAATTGCACCCTCTAAAGTGAGATGCAACCGGGAACGGAGAAGGAAGAACAGTCTTTGGCTGGTGCACTATAGATGTGGAAACTGAGTCACCGATGTTTGAGGAATCCAGTGAAGCCTGAGATTGTGCACACACAGTGGGGTCCTCTGTCATCATTTCACTGTTGAACTGTACCCACTCTGCTGGGCACCCAGTGAAGTTTCACTTTTTAATCAGGTTTCTCCGATGACCGCTGTGAATGAGAACCTCATTACGTCATCGGGATGCTGAGAATTTGTTTTGTGACGTGCTTGTTGACATTTTTGTCACTTTTGCCCGTCTTTTTCTCATTAATTTGTAAGAATACTTTACATTTTCATGGATACAAGCCCTTTGTCAGTTATATGTTTTGTAAATATTTTCTCTCTCTTGGAGTTTGCCTCTTAATCTCTTAAGGGTGTCATTTGTTGAACAGGAAGTCTGAGTTACAATGTGGTATGATTTATCTTTTCCTGTGTGGTTAATGCTTCTTAGTTTCTGTTTAATAAATCTCTTGCGGTCTCAAGATCATGAAGATATTCTGTTTACTTCCAGGAGTTTTATTGTTTCTCTTTCATGTTTAGAGTTATAACCCCTGAAACCAAAATTACGGTTCAAGAGTGGAGATTCATGATTCTCTGAACAGATATCTGACTGGTCCGGCACGTTCAGTGAGAAGACCAGGCCTTTCCTATGGCTCTAATGTTTCCTTTGCCACTTTCTTTAGTGTTTTCTTATGTGTGAAGTTGGTTTTGTACTCTTTATTGGCCACCATTCTCCTTCCCCTCTGCTTCTGTTTACTTCAGTAGAGTTTATCCTCCAAAGTTGTCCTTAATCTAGATTATTTTACTTATTCCTGAACCTTTATATTTATGTATATTTTAGAATACACTTGCCAATTACACACACACATCCTGTCAGACTTTGGAGTGGAAGGCATTGGATCTATAGATTAGTTTGAATTAAACCAACATCGTGGTAATAGTGGACCTTTCAATCCACGAACATGGTATATCCCCCCATTTATTTATGTTTTATTAAATTTGTCTCATTAATATTTAGAAATTTTCATTATAAATGCCTTGAATGTCTTGTATAAGATCAAATTCTTAAATATTTATTGCTTTTTATGTCACTGAAAAATAATTTTTTTAAAATTTTGAATCAGAGTCTTCACTCCGTTTCCCTGGGTAGAGTGCCATGGCCTCAGCCTCACTCACAGCAGCCTCAAACTCTTGGGCTCAAGCTACCCTCTTGCCTCGGCCTCTCGTGTAGCTGGGACTACAGGTGCCCACCACGATGCCTGACTAATTTTTCTATTTTTCTTAGTAGATATGGGGTCTTGTTCCTGCTCAGGTTGGTCCTGAATGAAAATGTTTTAAAGCTTAATTTTCTAATCAATTGCTATTGGCAAAAAGAAATACAATTGGGTTTTAAATATCGACTTTGTATCCAGTGACTTTGATAAATTTGCTTATTAATTTTAACGGTCTAGTTTTCCTAAATAACCTTATGCTATCAACAAGCAACAGCAGTTTTGTCCTGTTCTGTACAATCTTGTCCCCTGTTTCACCGCACTGGTTAGGACTTCAGAACAACACTGAACAGAAGGCAGGTAAGCGGCACTCTTGTCTGCTTCCTAATCCAAAAGGAAATCTTTCAACAGTGCATGTTTAACCACAGGTTTAGGAAGTTTCTTTTCTTTTCTAATTTTTTGTGTAGATTATGAAATTGAGGAGGTTCCCTTTACTGTTGGCTGATGCCAGCTTTTCATGTCAAATCTTTTCAAGTGCTTCTTTAGCGTCTGTGACATGACTGTGTGATCGTGCTGCTCTGTTCTGTGTTTGTAGTGAGACACTGGGATGGATTTAAAAACTTAATCCTGGAATAAACCCAACTTGGCTGTATTGTATATCCTTTTGAAAATCACTGGATTTTATTAGAAAACTCTTTTTTTTTGAAGTATTTTTGTTTCTATATACTTACTACTTTCATCAAGTCCATGTAAGGTTTTAGGATTGGGGTGATGCTGGACCCATAAATAAATTAACAATGTCTTTTTCTGTTCTCTGGAAGAATTTGTGTAAGAGCAATATTATTTCTTCCTTAGATGTCTGGAAGGATTCACTGGTGAAACCTTCTTAAAATGGACTTTTCTTTGCAGATTATTTAAAAATTATGGATTAAATTTTAGTAAATAGAAAATTATTTATATTTTTCCATTGATATGAGTAGTTTTTTCCCCATAGAAATGTCAATTTTTTTCTAAATCTGTAAGTGTATTGGCACATTCTCTTAAGAACTTTTTAATATCTGAAGAAGTTATTTTGTGTGTGTGTGTGTGTGTGTGTGTATTATTCATGTTCTTTCTCTCTCTCTCCTCCTCCTCTCTCCGTCTCTCTGTTTTTGAAAACAGTACTGGTCGTTTTATCAATTCTACCAATATTTTCAAAGAACTAATTTTGGCCTTATCAATTGTCCATCGCCCATATATTGTCTATATGATTTCTGTACTTTTTATTATTCCCTTCTTTCCACTTTGTAGTTTGCTCTTTTTAAAGCTTCCTGAGACGAGCTGTGGCATTGATTATGAGGTTCACATTCCTCACTAAGCCCATCTTCAGTTGCATCTCATCAGTTTTGATCTTTAATATTCTCCCCACCTGCAGTTTAAAATATTTTCTGATTGTTGTTTCACCTTCCTTTTTGACTGATGGATTATTCTGAAGTGTACTGCTAATTTCACAAACTTGTAGGAGTCCAGTTATGTTCTCATTCCCATTTTCTAGTCTAAACCCACTGTGGACAGAGAATGTGAACTAATTCATCTGGAAATTTAAAACTTTCGTTAAGGAACAGCTAATTGTCACCTTTGGGAAATGTTCCATATGAATTTAAAAAATATATATATTCCACACTTGCTGGGAGACATTCGTTCTGGTTTGTTAGCAACGTTGTTCAAATCAATAGCCTCACAGATTTAAACAGGGAGCGTCTGAGGGAGCCGCCCCAGGTCCTGACTGTGCTCCACTCTGATCGCATTCATCTCCTTTCCGTCTGTCAGGTCTTGCTTTTAATATGTTGAATTATTTGATGTATTCAAATGTAGGATCCTTACATCTTTCTGGTGGACCACTTTCCTCGAGTCATACTTCCTGTGTTATGGTTTATTTTGTCTGATATGAAGGCAGCTAGACCAGCCTGCCTTTGATTGGTGCTTCATGGTATATCCTTTCTCATCTGTTTAATTTCGATTTTTTTTATTAATTATTTATTACATCATAACTGTGTACATTAATGCATCTATGGGGTACCATGTGCTGATCTGATATACAGTGTGGAATGCTTACATCTAACCGATAACATAACCGTCTCCTTGCTTACTTATCTGTTGTGGCAAAAACATGCATACTCTATTCTTTTTTTTTTATTATGAGAAAAAATTGTTTATTTAGGAAGCAGCACATACATTAGCCAACTTTCACTGTTATAAACATAGCAAAGTTATTGTAACGTGTATTATTACTGTAATCCTACATTTACCACCTGCAGGTAATGTTGTGAAGTCTTGCTTTAACCTCTGCAGTGGTTCTCAACCTTCCTAATGCTGTGATCTTTTTTTTTTTTTATTGAATGGTAACTATGTACATTAATGCACTTCTGGGGTACAGTGTGGGGTTTTCACATGCAATCTGAAATACTTCCATCAAACTGGTCAACACAGCCTTCATGTCATTTTCTCAGTTATTGCTTTAGAATGCATACTCTATTCTTAATAGTATTTCCATAATTCTGTGTTTTTGCATTAAATATATCTCTTGTAACAAACATATAGTCAGGATTTCCATGTTTATCCAGTGTGACAGCTTTTTCTCCTTTTAAAAATATTAATAGAATTTATCCTTTGAGGGAAGTGTTAAGATTATAGAAAAATTGAGTGGAAAGTACACAGAATTCCTGCAAACCCCATTCCCCTCCCCATATGCTCTATTATTCATATCTTATATTGGTGTGCTACATTCATAATTGGTGAGAGAATCTTAATATAGTATTATTAACAAAGGTCTGTAGCCTGAAATAAGGTTTGGGTGTGTTGTATGTCCTGGGGGTTTTGACGGATGTGTAATGACGTGTATTCACCGTCACAGTCTCGTACAGAGTAGTTCCGCTGACCTAAAATTCTTGTATGCTCCACCTGTTCACCTCCCTCCCTCTTCAACATCTTTGTGTGTTAATTGTAGTATTTAATTTGTGGACATGCAATAAATCCCTAACGTATTTAATTTTAACTCTACCTCTTGCTATTGGATTTATACTTGTTCCACGTGTTCATACTTTTTCTTTCCTTTTTTCTCCTTTGTAAAGTATTTAAGAATATTTTCTTTCTTTCCTCTATTAGCTTATTATTTATACGCACTTGCAGTATAAAGTCACCCCAGAGATTTCAACATCCAACCGTGACTTTTCAGTGTCTCATACAGATTTGTATTCTCAGCGCTCAGGACCACAGAGCACTCGGGCTTTATCGACGGTCCTCTCTGGTACGTGTGATTGTCGTCCTATACTTTATCCTACATCTAATTTAAAACCCACGGTCCTTATTTTTTCTTACTCAGTCAATATTCACACATGTTTACCTGCTAATTCACTTTTCCCATTCTTCTGCCTTCCCTCCTGCTGTTCTGATTTCTGCGTGTAATTATTTACTTTCTGTCTTAAGAATGAAGGCAGCCAGGAAAAAAAAAAAAGACAAACTTACTTCAAAGAAGCAAAAATAAGACTTCTAACTTCTCAAGAGAAAATAAGACTGGTTCTAACTTGTCCTTTCTCCCCTGATACTGACGCGGGAAGACAATGAAATACCTTCAAAGTGCGGAAGGGCAGTAGCAGCCAACTAGAATCCTATGGTTGAAGGGCAGATCAGACACCGTGAGGAAAGAATTAGCAAATTGGAAGACGGATCAGAAGAACATAGAACAAGCACATAGATATTAAAGTGTTGAAAACATTAAAAGGTTTAAGAAACAAGGGATATGGCATAAAGGCCATATGTAAATGGAGTCTCTTTAAATAGAATAAATATCCTTTAAAAGTGAAGACAAAAATATTTCCAAATTAGTAAAGTCTGAGAAAAAAGGACAAATGGCATTTTAAAAATTATGTATTTATGGGCAATGCCTGTGGCTCAAAGGAGTAGGGTGCAGGTCCAATATGCCAGAGGTGGGGGTTCAAACCCAGCCCTGGCCAAAAATTGCAAAAAAAAAATTATCTATTTATTTACTTATTCATTTATTTTAGAGGCAAAGTCTCTCACTCTGTCACCCAGGCTGGAGTGCAGAGGCATGATTATGGATCACTATAACTTCAAACTCCTAGGCTCAAGCAATCCTCCTGCCTCAGCCTCCAGAGTACCTAGGACTACAGGTACCTACCACCATGCCCAGCAAATTTTTAAATTTTTGTAGAGATGGGATCTTACTGTGTTTTCCAGGCTGATCTCAAACTCCTGGCCTCATGTGATCTTGCCACCTCAGCTGGGATTACAGGTCTGAGCCACCACACATGGCCACAAATAATTTTCCTAAATTCTTAATAATGTTATCTCCTGACAGAGAGATGTATGCATTGACTCACTGATCGATTGAATTTACTTCTAGAAGATGGTATACTCCCTCCACTGGTCAAGGTGTCCAGATGATTGTTTGCTAGGTGGCAGTCTTTAAGTGAACTGGTCTATGGTCTGTTTATTTTTCTTGCTGGGGCAGTCCCTGGACTCCCAGTTGAAAGCTTGGTGTATTCAGAAGGGCCCTCCCAGTGTTTGGGCCCAGAACCCACACAGGAGGGACCTCTGGCTTCTCAGCTCTCAGCCCTCACCAGAAAGAAGGGCCTTGGCCACGTGCAACCCAAATGCTGGACTCACCGTTCTTGCCTGTGCTTTTCTTCTTAATCCTTCGAATAAATACTGTCTATATTTCTTCCACTTTGGAGGTTTTTCTCAGTGGGATTGTTGACCCGAAATAACCTGACTGGAATATGCTGGAAGGTGAACTCCGTGAATGCATTTTTTAATACGGTCATCCCTTGATATCCTTTGGGTCTTGGTTCCAGGATCCCCTGCTGAAACCCACATCCATCCATACTCAAGTTCCTGATATAAAATGGTGTGGTGGCTGCACATAACCTATGCACATCCTCCATGTACTTTAAATCAGCTCTAGCTCACTTATAATCCCTAATACAATGTAAATGCTATGTTAATGGCTGATATATTGTATTGTTTCGGGAATATTCATAAGAATAAAAAGTCTAAACATGTTCAGCACAGACACTTTTTTTTTCCCTAAATATTTTCAGTCTGTGGCTGTTTGAATCTGTGGATGCCGAACTCATAGATACCCAGTGCCAACTGCATACATACATGGTGTTGTCACACACAGGTCATATGCCTTTTATTTAGTTTCTTATTTTCTACAAAACTTTGTGTTTATAAAATTCACTTATGTTAGTAAGTGTTCTCCTAATCCTTTTTTCCTGCCCCATGAAGCGTAACGTGCCAGGGGGTGCACACGCTTGGGTGCCTGCTCTGCCTGACCCCACAAGCAACGCCATAACGATTCTCTTTATGCGGCCTCCTTATGTGTCTGGGTAAGTTTCTCTGTGCTGTCTACCCAGCTGTAGAATTTCTGACTTGTGCTATGTGGTGCCATCCGATTTGACCAGGTAATGCTGCGTGATTTAAAATGTCTGGTTTCCTCCGCCCTCTCTGCAGCAGATCGGGGTCCTGTGACCCCCTATTTTCAGGTTTTGTATAGTTGTAGTGTGATTTGTTTTAGTTGTTTTCATAGTTTGTCAGGATCTGCTTCCGACACCACTCGTCAGGGCTCAGGACTGGCCCGGCTTAGGTAGGTTCCAGACGCAGACCGCTAAGCTACCTTGCTCAGGAACAGTTTCTCTTAGGTGCTTGAGGGCTATCTACTTTAGCTGGAGAGAGAGAGAGAGTCTTAGAGAGAGTAAATCAGTCTTCTTAGAACAGATAGATCTTAGTCTTTAGCAGAGCTTGGTAATCTTCAGCAGAGAGGACGTGCTGGCGTTCTGCAGGCAGGAGAGGAGACAGAGTCAGCGTGCCCGTGATAGAATGCACACGCTCCCGACTGCCTTCTCCTCCAGCCTAATATAAGGCTGAGCTCGTGCCTCTCACCACCACAGGTGTAGAGACTGCCAATTCACCAATGCTCTCATCTCACGAGCTCTTTCATGCTTGTTAGAACTAAATCTCTCTCCATGCCCTTTCTACCAAGGTGTTCCATTACAGGTATTTCCTACAACTCTCACTCCTCCTAGCCATAGGCTATACGGGCTGCTACAGTAGTTATTGACCATTACTAAATGCTTTTCCTGTTTTAGTGAAGGCAATCATGTTTTTTTCTTCTTTAATCTCTTATTGCTCCGTGCTACTTTCTGAAGCTGACTCTCTGACTCCTTGTCCATGCGAGGGGCTGAGTATGGACGTACTCTTTTCTTTGATAAAGATTTGGACAATTTGGGTAACAGTCCCAAAATTTTAATTTTTTCCTGAAAGGTTACAATATTGAACTGGTGTTCAAAAGAGGGCCCTTCAAGATCATAGTCCCACCTGGATAAAATCTTCTTAGAACTCTCTTAGCTAATTTGTTCCAAACTTTTTATTTTTCCCCCCAACATTGCAACATCTAACTGGTGCTCCAATGAGGGCTCTTCAAAATTGTGGTCTAACCTGGATAAAACGCTCTTGAAATTCTCTGAACTGTGGTCATTTTAAAACAGCTGCATCATCATCTCTATCCGAGCACATCGTAGCACTTATACTTACTGTTGGTATGGGAAAAAAAGGTGCAGAGAAAAACAACAGTGTGAGATGTAATTAGGGGTGCCTGTGCAAAATGTCAGCTCAGCTCCCCTTCTTCCCGTTGGCATTTCCAAAAAAACACGGTTCCTGGGATCTTAGAGTTTATTTCTAGTTTATCTCAATGTGTTTTATGAGCCATTTCTCAGAATATCCTCTGGGTCTCCTTTGGCCGTTGTAATCAGCTCATAAATTGAGCTCATCAGTTTAGGGCTGCAAGACATTGGCCCTGCTCAACAACGAGGACTGTCCTGTGGGACTTCTCCCTCCAGCAGCCAAAACTGCAGCTGAGCCACTTGCAGGGACAGTTTGGCTGCGACCCCAACCCACCCAACAGGAGCTAGAAGCAAATTTGTGACTCTTGAGATGTTTTAAATCTCCTACAAGACTGAATTTAATCTAAAGCTTGGTAAGAAATAACAAACTGTTAGTTTTTAGTAAATAGATGTCACTTGTTGTTGTCACTTTCTTAGTTGTCACTTGTCACACAGCGAGTGAGTAGTTCTTGGGGTGACATCATATGTCACTGCATTCCCATTTTTGATGGCCCTTTGTTGCAAAGCCTCGCAAATGCCAGGCCACAGTTTTCCATGAACTGGCTGGCAGGTCACCCTATTTGTCTCGTGGAAGATGAACGTGTTTTGTGACCGTGGGAATAGCCCGTTCTTGGGAGAGGACCAGTCTCTGTCCCAGCTATAAAGGGAGGAGCTCTGTCCCCACTGCCCTCGCTTGGCAGGAAGCCTTCATCCATCACACTTGTCCCTGCGGTTTCTGTGGTTTCTCAAAGACAGCAGAAGTGTTCAGCCATTCTGCTTCCTCTTCTGCTGAAAACCCTCTATTATCTCCTAATAGACTGGCATTTTTGCCAGACCCCACTTAGCCACTTAGGCAGTGGTTCTCAAACTGTCCCTGCCCCAGCAAGATCCTCACTGCCCCTCACATCATTTCCCACCTGCAACACTGTGGCTCAGGAGATAGAGTTCAGGGCAGAGCAGGGGTTTTGTCTAAAACCTCCCCCAGAGGCCATTTGGATAAGATCCCGGAGGATCCCACACAGCGACCCCTCAGTGTGCAGAGCAGTGTGCAGAGGGGTAAATGAGAGTCATTTCTTTAGTCCCTCTGCCCACTCAGCCAGGAGGGGCAGCCAGGGAGGAGCACCCAGTCCTGGCTCTGGTTTCCAAATGTGTGACAAGGAGGTGGAGGTCAGAGGCGCAGGTGCTTCTGAGAAGGGATGGGAGAGGACTGGCCAGACGGGAGGTAGTTCCTGGTACTGCTGGGCCTGTCGGCCACCCCAGTGAGACTGATTTCAGAGAAGGGGTTAGGGATGCCAGGCAGAGCGCAGGGGGCAGCCAGAGAGGAGGGGACATCAGAGAGGTAGGGACAGAATCAACATACGGTGCTACTGCACAACGTGGGAGGTGATAGCTAGGACAGGCAGGCTGACATGAGGACACCGAAGGACTTCCTGCAAGTTCCCTGGCTCCTGGCAGCTGGAAGAGACCCTCGGTGGGGCCAGAAAGAAGAGGGAAGTGTCCAGGCTGTGAGGGCAGAGTGATAGGTGGGCCCTGTCTTCCTTCACCAGCAAGTCCCTTTTGCTGGCCTGAGGAGGGATCAGTGGTCTCTGCTGAAGCCACTGTCACCAGTTTACTCATGGTTGGAGTGGTGACATGCCTCTAAGATGAGGGAGGATTGTGGACTACAGAGCCAGACAATGGGAACAAGGGACTTAATGTCCCTGCAACTGAGTCTTCTCCCCTCTGAAAAGAGGGTAACAGTTTACCAGCCTCAACAGCCACAGTGGGCTCCACCTGGAGGGGGAGGGTGGAGGCCAGAGCCGCTCGGGGGACATGCATCAGTCCAGCAACAGCCACAGCCTAGATCAGGTGGGAGGTGGAGCCACTGCTCCAAGGCTTCAGTTTCCTTTTGGGGTGAAGGACATGTTTGGGGACCAGGGAGAGGTGGCGCTGCACAACATCATGAGTGCACTAAGTGTCACTGAGGTGCTCACTTTTCAACAGCAGCTCCATGTTAGTGAATTTCACCCCACCAGCTTCATGTTAGTGAATTTCACCCCACCAGCTTCATGTTAGTGAATTTCACCCCACCAGCTTCATGTTAGTGAATTTCACCCCACCAGCTTCATGT
>NW_003852528.1:58280-73206 GCF_000181295.1 Otolemur garnettii | reverse complement strand
TTTGCAGTACTTTGTCAGCCCTACCAGGAAACTAACACCTCACTGGCGCCGTGCAAAACCTGACTCTACCTAGGAGAGGCCTGCCCTGGGAGGATGGAGAAATGTGTCGCTCCTGCCCCTGCACATGAGTGTGGGCTGACCCTAGTGGCCTGAAGATGCGGCGAAGCTGATGGGATTAGGTGGACCAGCCTGTGGAGTCCCTGACACCTGCTCTGCTGGCAGACTCACTGTTGCCTTTTCAGCTCGTACACGTTGATGGGGCATGTTGCTGCCCTGTCAGAGAGGTCCAGGAGGAACTGACCGTGACCTCCAGACATCGGTCACTGAAACACGCCACAAAAGATTCTGAGGCCATTACCTCAGAGGCAGGCCAGGAATCGATGGAGCACAGGAGTCCTGACAACACCCACGTGAGCCGGACACGGGCTCGTCCCCATCCTCTGTCATTGCTAAACATCCTGCTGACACCTTGTCTGAGACCCTATAGCAGAGGACTCCAGACAGCTGTGCTCAGACTTAGGATCCACAGAAACCCTGAAGAGAGTGTGTGTGTTGTTTTATGTAGAAGTAGGCAACCAGTGCATCTTCCCTATATCCTAATGATGTACACTCTCAGGCTTTCGGATTCTTGTCCAGTCTCTTTCAGCTGCTAAGTAGAATAATGGGAAGCCTTTGTCAGGGTGAGGTTCAGACTCAGAGTATCTGGGGGCATGTGGGGGCTGGGGAGGGGTGCACACCAGGGAGGCTGGCAGTGGAGCACTTGCCTGGGCCTATGCTTATGTGATGTTGTAGTGGATGGAGGAACCCTTAACAGTCCATATCAAAGAATGGGGCCTAATGAGCACCCACTATTTCCTAGACAGGATGCTTGCCCAGGGGGACTCAGCCCAGAGACCAGTGTTTAATCACCCACAACCCATCACTGCAAGTGGTAGCAATTTTCCCATCCAGGGCGGCTTCAGCTTCATTGGTTTTATAGCTTTTACTGAATGTTCCTAAAATTTGCCACAAAAATTGATTCACCAACACTCCATGGATTTTGGTTCCTTTTTTACTGAGATCCTAATGTAGAGGACGGCTATATTATCAATAAGAAGCAAAAGAAAAGATCAAATGTAGGTGGCCTGACTTTTTGCTTTCTCTGGGATGCTGATAGTAGAATCAAATATTAAATAGAAGTTTAAGGGGAGGGTGTTAATTATCTATGCATTTCTAGCTTTAGAGATATTTTCAGTAAAAAGCCTGGTTTAGTTTGTTCTCAGCTTTTTTTTTTTTTTTTTGAGATAGTCTTACTCTATCACTCAGGGTAGAGCCCTGTAGTGTCAGCCTCATTCACAGCAACTTCAAACTCTTGGGCTTAAGTGATTCTTTTGCCTCAGTCTCCTAAGTAGCTTGGGACTATAGGCACCCACCACAACACTCGGGTATATTTTTGTTGTAGCTGTTGTTGTTTGGCAGGCCCTGGCCTGATTCAAACCTGCCAGTCCTGGCACATGTGGCCAGCACCCTAGCCACTGAGCTATAGGCGCAGAGCCTCTTGGGAAAGTTTTTAATTGTTCTCCAGATTGTTGGCTTTTGAAGCACCATTATGATGTATACATGGGTTGGTCATTTCAATTCTTCCTGTACCACACTCAGTGGGCGCTCTCAAACTTAAGACTCATAAGAAATTGTTATTGTGTAGGCCAGGCATCACCTATAATCCTAGTGCTCTGTGAGGCCAAAGCAGGTGGATCACTTGAGCTCATGAGTTCAAGACCAGGCTGAACAAGAGCAAGACCCCGTCTCTAAAAATAGCTGGGTGCTGTGGCAGGTGCCTGTAGTCCAAGCTACTGGGGAGTCTGAGGCAACAGGATCACTTGAGCCTAAGAGTTTGAGGTTGCTGTGAGCTGTGCAACTCTATTAGAGTGACATGGCACTCTAATAGGGCCAAGAAAGTGAGACTCTGTCTCAAAAACAAAAAAATAAGAGAAACATTATTATGCCACTTTATTGTTTCCTCCCACCTTTCTCTTTGCTCTTTTTTTTTTTTTTTTTTGGCAGCTTTCTGGCTGGGACTGGGTTTGAACCCACCACCTCAAGTATATGGGGCAGACACCCTACTCCTTGAGCCACAGGTGCCACCCCTCTTTGTTCTCTTCTTTTTTTTTTTTTGAGACAGAGCCTCAAGCTGTCACCCTGGCTGGGACTGGGTTTGAACCCACCACCTCAAGTATATGGGGCAGACACCCTACTCCTTGAGCCACAGGTGCCACCCCTGTTTGTTCTCTTCTTTTTTTTTTTTTTGAGATAGTCTTACTCTATCACTCAGGGTAGAGCCCTGTAGTGTCAGCCTCATTCACAGCAACTTCAAACTCTTGGGCTCAAGAGATCCTCTGGCTTCATTCTCCCGAGTCACTAGGACTACACGTAACTGCCACAATGCCCAGCTAGTTTTTCTATTTTTAGTAGAGGTGGGGGTCTCACTCTTGCTCAAGTTAGTCTTGAGCTCTTGGCCTCTAGTGGTCCTCGCCCCTTGGCCTCCCAGAGTGCTGGGATCACAGGCCTGAGCCACGGTGCCCAGCCTGGCTTTCAGTGTGTGATTATGGATCACGATAGCCCTGACCACCTCTTACATAGCTGAGAGGGTTTGGGGATGTTCCAGCTTCACCAGCCCGTGAAGGCAGGTCATACGACACTCAGATTATGGTGCAATTAGGATACCTTCAAGCTTCCACCTGCTCATTCATTCATTTATTCATTTAAAAATAATTTGTTGAATAGAGAAGCTAGATACAATGGTACACAAAATCAGGCAGGTTTGTGAGGGTTCAAGGAGGCCCCTGCCGGTAAATTTTATACAGATTTCTGGTTGAAAGTGGAGGCTTAACACATGCATTGAATAACCCTCCTTCCTGAAATACCACTGAAGCAATAACAAGGTGTCTTTTTTTGAACCCATCAGGATAACATGAAGAAGACAGATGAGGCGGGCACCTGTAGTCCCAGCTACTTAGGAGGCTGAGGCAAGAGAATTGCTTAAGTCCAAGAGTTAGAGGTTGCTGTGGGCTGTGACACACTCTATTTGAGGGTGACAAAGTGAGACTGTCTCAAAATAAACAAACAACAAAAAAAAGAAGACAGAGGAGCAACAGAAGTGTATGAGCAGGTGAGCCGACTCAGGGAGCAGGAAGCAGGTGAGCCGACTCAGGGAGCAGGAAGCAGGTGAGCCGACTCAGGGAGCAGGAAGCAGGTGAGCCGACTCAGGGAGCAGGAAGTGACTTGAGGCACAGGTGCACTTTGGGACTTTGAAGTCCCACAGTCTCCCTGACAAGGTTTTCACACAGGCCGCTCACACCCCCAGACTCCCAGGTCTATTCCCCACTTGGCCCCTGACCCCTCCTCTAGGAAGGAGACCACGTGAACCTTCTCCAGGGACTCTGGTCAGCCAGAGAGGAATACTTAGGATGCTCATCTTGGGACGCCAATACGTACAGAACACTCAGAGCATAAACATGGGAGGTCCCCAGACACACAGCCTAGGCCATGACCCTGCAGGGAAGACTGTTCTCTGCAGTGACCCCAAAGGCAGGCGCCCCACACAGAGCCTAGAGCAGGGGTCCTCAAACTTTTTAAACAGGGGGCCAGTTCACTGTCCCTCAGACCATTGGAGGGCCAGACTATGGGCCTGGGGACGTGTAGGCTACTAAGCAGGACAGGGAGCGGCGGCAAAAACACCCAGCGGGCCGGATAAATGTCCTAGGTGGGCCGCATGTGGCCCGTGGGCCATAGTTTGAGGATGCCTGGCCTAGAGCTCCCAGCCTGCCTCTCAAGGCCTGACTGTTAGAGGAATTGATTGCCAAGGATTGTCAGGCCGTCTGGGAGACAGCTGCTTGGCATCTGGGAGCTTTCAACACCAGAGACTCTGACATAATTGTCCTGGGGTGGGGTCTGGACAATGTGTTTCTTTGTGGTTTTTGTATTTGTGGTTGCTGAGTTGCTTTAAACTGTCCAAGCAAATCACTGTTCAGGTGGGATTGAGAATAGTTGATACAGTCCATTGAAAGAGTATGGAACTGGGAATCAAAACACCCGGGTCAGCGTCCTCATCCCATCAGTTAATAGCCATATATAGACACAATTTAGGTGAATTCACAATTAGGTGAATATTTGGATGGGAACAGTGCAATCATCGGATTGCTGAGCTCTACCTCCCCCGGTCCTGATACTGATCTTGCTGGGGCAGGGACAGTTTGAGAACCACTGCCTTAGTGGCCAAGTGTGTTGGTTGTGGATTCAGACCCAGAACTGCTGAGTTGAAGCCTTGGTTCTTCCATTTACTGGCTTTGCAGTATTGGGTGTATTACTTAAAGTCTCTCGTCTTCACATCCTGCATTTATAAAATTGGCATCCAATGCACCCCTCAAGGTGATTGTGAGCTGAGGAGAGGGCTCAGGAGAGCTGAGAGTGCGTGCTGGATTCAGGCAAGGCTCTGTGTTGTTACTGGGCTATCTCTCAACCTCTTGTACCCTTAGAGCCCAAGTCAAATAGGGGGATGAGCCTGAACTGCAGAGGACACACGTGGAAACCCAGCTGATACACGACAAAATGACCGAACAGTGGGAACTGCCACTGATTTTGTCACTATCACAGAAGGGCTGGTAAGCTGTGTTCTGACTCACTTTTTTTTGAGACAGAGCCTCCAGCTATCTCCCTGGGTAGAGTGCCATGGCTTCACTGCTCACAGCAACCTCCAACTCCTGGGCCCAAGCGAGTCTCCTGCCCCAGCCTCCCAAGTAGCTGGGACCACAGGCGCCCGCCACAACGCCCGGCCATTTTTTGGTTGCAGCCATTATTGTTGTTTGGTGGGCCCGGGCTGGGGATTTGAACCCGCCACCTAGGTGTATGTGGCTGGCGCCTTAGCCACTTGAGCCACAGGCGCTGAGCCCTGACTCACTTTTAAATGCTTTTGCAAAGTGCCCGGCAGTGTGGACTAGAGGGTTTTTCCCCTGAAGTTGGGCCACCTGAGGCAGATGACATCACCCACAGCAGCATCCCGAGCCTCCAGCTCCTCGTAGGTAAAATGAGACAAAACATAAAACTTATTCCCGGGGCCATTTTAAAGATCAAAGTGTCATCAAAATGTCTTATATAGACATTTGCTATTTAGAGAAGTGTGAAAATCTTATAAGTATTGTTATTACAATGGAACTCTAATAATTAAGATCCAAAATGGACGATCTGATGTCTCGGTTGTAACGGGGGCGTACTTTCATTACCTTCCTATGAAAAGATGAGCTAGCAGTGTTCCCGTTTATGTTGTTCTGGGATTCTTAACTTTTAATGCAAAATTCTGGGTTAAAATTTACTGTCTTCTTGCAGGGAGCTTGTGCGTTTTCCCACGAATATTATGAAGCTATTATAACTTCATCTGCGGGACCCAGATGCCTACATTCTTCAACAAATACACCCAGGACTCTGGGTCAGGCACCATGGCAGGCGCTGAGGCGACACAGCTGAGAAGACCTGGCCCCAGGGTCTACAGCAGGCAGGGAAAGAACTTCACCGTGCGGCTCCTACCACCGGGAGGAGCAGGCTGCTGCAGAGCCATGGGGACGGCCAGGGCAGTCGCCCAAAGGTAAGATGGGGAGCAGGCAGCCTCAAAGAAGGGGTAGGCAGGGGCTCCTGAACCCCAGGAAGCCTCTGCAATAAAAGAAGGGGTATTATTTGGGGAGAAATGCAGTGTCACTGTTTAACCTTTCCTCTCCAACCACTGCCCCCCATCTGGCTATATGGGAACAATTTATCAAGCATCAGTTGTTCTTACTTCCATGTTTACATTAGTGCGAATATGGTGTGCATGCAAGTTTTCCTTTTCACGTAACATTGTATCTTTTGTGGTGTTCAAAGTTGGTTTAATTATGAATTTACTGACAGTACGAGAGTTCTCAGCTGTGGTACGACTGACTTCAGCCTTCCTGCACTGTCGGTTGTTTCTGTTTTGTGACCACTATAAATCCTGCTACATGAACGTATTTATGGACACAGCTTCTGCTTCATTGACCTTGGCTGAGCAATAAAGTGACCAAGAGGAAACTGACCGTGGTATTGAATCCTGGGTTTGCACTTCTGGGCTGTGTGACTATTGATGAGCCATTTCACTTCCCTGGGATTAATTTTCCCAGATTGCTTGAGGCCAGGAGTTTAAGACCATCTTGAGCAAGAGCAAGACCCTATGTCTACAAAAAATAAAAAAATAAAAAAATAAAAAGAAGAGAGAGAGAGAAGTTATCTGGGAATGGTGGCATGTATCTGTAGTCTCAGCTACTTGGGAGGCTAGGGCAGGAGGATCATTTGAGCCCAGGAGTTTGAGGTTGCAGTGAGCTATAATGATTCCACTTCAATGTAGCCTACCTGGTGGGCAACATTAAAAGGGGGGGGGGCAGGTGAGGTGGCACACACCTGTAATCCTAGCACTTCGGAAGGCCAAGCTGGGAGCATCACTTGAGGCTAGGAGTTTGAGATCAGCAAGAGCAAGACCCCATGTCTACTAAAAATTAGCAGGCATTGTGATCAGTGCCTATAGTTCCAGCTACTGGGGAGGCTGAAATAGGAGGATTGCTTGAACCCAGGAGGTCAAGTTTGCGGTGAGCTACAGTGATGTCACTGCACTTCAACAGGGGAAACAGAAAGAAAAGAAAAAGGAAAAAAGGAACAATAGGTCTATCCACCTTAGAAGTCTGTGTGTGGTGAGGGTGAAAGGAATTAGCACATCGGAGGTTAGCATGTGGCCCAGCAGATGGGAGAGCATGTCGTACTGTCAGCCTGCATGATAGACAGAGAGAGGGTCTCCAGAGCAAGTTTATTCAGGAGTAGGGCATTGCAATGGGAACACACACACCACAGGACAGTATGTGCGCATTCAGGGAAGTAAAGAAAGACAAAGGCTTTTAGAAAAAATGAGGAGAATAATTATTTTGAGATACTCAACCTTGGCTATAAAGATCAACAATAAGGGTGACACCGGACTAAGATTGCACAGGCAGAATCAGGGCAGATGTCTTTGCAAAAGAAGTATGTTTTTGTGTAAGTTTCTGATGTCCTTTGTGCAAAGCTGTGGTTTTTGTCACGTCCTTTTTTTTTTTTTTAATCAGGGACACACACGTGAGAACTCGCTCTTCCTGGCCTTCCCTGGCTCCACTTGTCAGAGTTTTCTTAGCATGAGAGACTCCATTTTGACTCTTGACAACTTTCACAACATTTAAGCACTAGTCTTACTTGGCTTTCATCTCGCAGCTTCGTGTACTCTGTGGATTGAAATCCTTGTCCAGTTATCTCGAGTTTTTAGTTTTTTCCAATCAATCCTGTGAGTTCTTTATGGGCACTGACAGTTTCTAGTTGCATTTTTATCTTAGCCCATTCTTCATTTATATGTTTTAAACATTTTTATTACTAATCTTTTGAATATCTTCTTTGCGATATTTTTATTACATCAAAGCTCACAAATTAATCTTGTATCCAAATTCTAATACTCAAATCTATTTTCAGGTATAATTTGGTTTATTATTATAATTTTATTTTAATAGTGATTTATTTTCTATATTTTTCCAATAATTTACTATTAGATTCTTTATTTCATTTGTTTTATAAATTTTATTCAAGAGAGTGCTTGAAAATGTTGCAGAAGATGGAATTTGTCTCCTTTAAATATAAATGACTAAGATTATAGTATATTGAAATCATAAATATGGATTGAAGGATTTCTACTCTAAAATTTACTGAGAATTTCTTTATGACCCTGGGAAAAATATAATCACTTCCCATAAATATTATGTTGCATCTTGCAAAGTAACTAACACTTTTATGCTGCCTCAGACTTTACAAAATCCTTTTGCATCCCTCGTGACCCCCAGACAGCAATTTGAATGGTTGCAATTGTCTGATTGGGACATCAGTGAGTCGCAATCTTTCATAATGATTGCGTTTCTGTCCATTCCCCTCATATGGCTAATAAATTTTTCTTTATATATTTTGTTGCCTTGTTCTGCACATGAAAAAAAAAGAGGAAATTTATGGAGCTCCTATTTATACTCGTTATTGTGTGAGTGCTTTCGCATACAGCTCGTTTAATTCCACAGCAACCCTGTGGTGTGGCTGGTGGTATTTGTTGTTAGGGACAGAGGCAAATGCTGGTGTCCCCAAACTCCTCCGGCTGGCAGCAGGTCAGAGTTGGAGCTCTCATTTGCCACAACGTTAGGCTTGCCACCACAGCGCCCTGGGTACAGTTCTGAAGATGTCCCGTTCGGATTAATTCTATACTTCATTCCTTTTGAATGACAAGGTTTCTCACAATAAGATACATCTTACTAGATTTCAACTCTGCCTTCTATTTTGTATTAGATGTCAGTCTTTGCCAGGCCGATGAGCCCTTCTGCCTGTCACTCAGGCCAGCCAATGGAAAAGAGAATGAGAGATCAACAATTCCACTTTTGTTTACAGAAAGGCCAGCAATTGCAGAGAACACCGAGGGTATTTCCTCAAAGAGCTGTTCTGCTCTCCTGTTTCCCATGGTAAAAGTAAGCTATAGTAATGTTATTAGTCATCACAGTATACATTAAACAGATTCCTCCTTACAGGTGACAAGGTTACATGATATTTCCCTATTTTAAAGTGCTTTTATATATATATATATATAGTGCTTATATATATTATATAAATTATATGTATTAGATAAATTTATATAAATATATTATATATTTCCCTATTTGAAAGTGCCTATATATAATATATATTGTGCTTATATATGTATTATATAACATATATTATATAAGTTTATATAATATATAATATATATTATGTTTTATAATGTATTATATCATATATTATAAATATATATTATATAAATTTATATAAATATATTTCCCTATTTTAAAGTGCTTATATATATATATTGTTGTTGTTGTTGTTGCAGTTTTTGGCTGGGGCAGGCTTTGAACCTGCCACCTCAGGCATATGGGGCTGGTGCCCTACTCCTTTGAGCCACAGGCACCACCCTAGAGTGCTTATATTTTTGAAGGATTCCTATTCAGCCCCAATTTTATAGTTAGTACTCCAGGTCTGCAGTTGGGGTGGGGGAGGAAGGAGCCACAGTGTTGGAGCTATCCCAGGGGCGGGGTGTATTGTTGATCCAGAGGCCATGTAGGCTGAGCCCCCCACAGCTAACCCAAGTCTTGGCAAAACACTCCATGATCCTCCTGGTACACAGGAGGTTTGTGAGCATCTGCCTCAAGGTCCTGCCCCCAACCCCCCATCCTCCTGGGACGCAGCTCGGCACCATGGTCCTTGGGGCTTCCAGTCTTAACTTTATCTGCGACAGAAGGCCTTGTATGTGAATAGGCAACTCCAGCCCAGCAGGACCTGTCGGCGGTGCCCTGTATGTAATGGCAGTTTAGGTAACAGTGGCCACCATTGTGCCTCTTTTTCTGGTTTCCATTGTTTCTTTTCCACCATCTCTGGTCATTTTGTTAGGGACCTTGTCAGAATTTATTTTTTCTTTATTCTTTTAATCTAATTGTATCCGAATATTTTCTTTTTAATATTGGGATCAGATTATATAGATCCATCACTGCACACATTCATTTTTATTTTAAAACATTAAAACGTAAAATTCTCTACAAAATCTCATTGCAGAGATTTTGGAAAATACTGCAAATCACCAATGTTTCCTCTAACCAGGTAGAGTCATTCTTAAAGATTTTGTCTCACACAGAATTGACACACTGAATATAGTTTTAAGTCCTTTCTTTCACTTAACATTGCCTGGTGAGGAATTCCTTATGGCATTGAAAACATGGATTTTGATGGCTGTGTAGAGGTATGCATCATAATTTTTCAATCATCTGCACTCTTTAAGTTATCTAGGTTGTTTCCAGTTCTTGGTTTTATAAATAAAACAGAAATAAACAAGTTGAAGTTAAAAGTTTGACTGTATCTCTGACTGAGTCCCACTGATGGGTTCCTAGAAGCAGAAGTAGGCAAAGATTACGAACCATCTTACAGTCCTCATGGCATAGTAGCTCATCATTTTTTATGAAAGAAGTCCTAGTTTATCATCTCATTCTCTGTTCCTATGAAAGCTCCTTTCCCTCCCACTGTTCTCTCCCCCACCAACGCTACACGGAGTCTGGAAAACTCCAGCTACTTATCTGCTGTCAGAGAGGCACGGTACAGACTTTCAAACCTGGGGATCCAGGGCCCAGCTTCAACTCTGGCTCTGAGCCTACAAACTGCCAGGGAGATAAACCCTTGGGGCCTGGGTGTTCCCTTCTTGTGCCAGGCGTTTTTATTAGCAGCCACCGTGCAATAAGTGCTCTTCCCCTCCTCGGGAAGGCCAGATGGTGGGGGCTTCAGACACCTCCAGGTGTGGTCAACCTGTCTGATCTCGTTCACTCCTTGCAGAACGGGCTCTAACTCGGGACCACGGACTCCTAGAGGGCTTTGGGGGCTCCACAACTCAACTGTAAAACTCACAAACCCATCTGGCACCGCCGGTCCTGACGGGCCCTCACCTCCCCAGTGCTGCTGGACCTCGCCCTACTCCCCGGGGCTCCTGAGGATCACAGACAGAAATGACACCGCAGCCTCCGGGTAAGGGGTGGCCGGGCCTGGGGTGGTCCCTGGGAAGGTCATTAGATGTTCTCCCGGATGCTGCAGCCCCAGTCTCTGCAGCCCCAGTCTCTGCTCCATCCTCACAGCAGAACCACCCTACAGCCCCAGCCCAGGAAGCCCACGCCAGCTTCGGCAGAAGAGAAGATGCCGGGGAGGGAATTAGGTAGACAGGGAGGGTGGCTGGCCGCCAGCACGCGCAGCAGGCGGGACCTACAGTGGACGCTGTGCGGAGCCGGCAGGGAGGCCTCAGCAACTCCGGCAAGCAGCATCTGATTGGTGGAGCCCGTCACGTGGCCCCGCCCCACTGCAAGGGCCACTGGGAAGAAGCAGCTCCAGCGTTTGAGTTCCCCTGTCTGCAGCGCTTGGTGAGGTGGGGAATCAATTTTTTGAATGCAGACGTGGTTTTTTTCATTCTGGGAAACTAAGAACAAATGGCAAATACCAACTTCCCTGACAAACTCAAAAAGAGCACTTTATGTCTGTCTATCCTTAATTAAAATTTATCAGATAGGGCAATCTAAAATATTTGGGGGGGGGCAAAAAATCTGCCAAGACAGAGGAGAGAGAGAAAGAGAGAGAGAGGAGAAAGCAAACGGGGTGCACCTGTCTCCTACTGTGCATTCAGTGGTGGCTCCTTGGGAGTTGGAAATGGCAGTATTTACCCCACAGAAATTGGCAAACACATTTCCCCTTTCCCCCCTCCCCAGACAGCTGGCTTGTTAAACAGTTTTCAGTACTGGAAATGTCCTTCCAGGTTTGCTGAAATCACCCCAACAATTCAAGTTCACCTACACCCTCTTCAGCTAATTCCTTTCCTGTCTCTTGCACCTGATTGAGTTTACATTGATCTTGCCTTCAATTGAAAAATAACTTCTCTTCCCCCTTAAGAATATAGATCAGTTCATATTTAATTTATCATAATAATTGTGCAGGTCCATATGTAAAACTGACTTCATTTTTCTAAATAGCTTCCAGTTTGTCCACATCCCACAACTATGTTAGGTGCAAGGAGCTTCCCTATACAGGGGTTAAATTGATAATAAAGAGAAAACTTTTAGTATTTGGGAAAGTTAGTGTTTTGGAAAATAGTTTACAGTGAAAAAAAGTTTGTCATTTTTATAGTCCTCAGAGCCCAGACAGCAGAAATGTGAGGAAAATACAAAATGTAAAAAAAATGGGGGGGGGAGTAATATGCAGATCTTTGGGTTTAAGGATCATTTCATCGCTCATTAGTACCAGATCACGGTTTCCAGTCTGAATTACTTAGCATTTAGAGCAGAAAGAAAGGAAGACCAGTTCTAAATGGGACCATCCAGGGGGAGTCTTGGATGAGGTTCCTGCACCCACCCCAGCCCCCTACAAAGTGCTTCCTTTTTTCTCTGTAGACTGAGCTGTCCCATGGGAGTCGATTGCATAACAAGGAATATTTTCCTAAAATCGTCTTCAGAACATTTTGTAAAATAGCCTCTAGCTCTGTTTTTGATAGACAATGGCTGTTTCTCTGGGGGTAGTTGAGTGTTCAAATGCGTTTGAGAGAGTCCTTACCAACTTCACAAATGCTCAAATAGGACTGAATGTTGGCATGGCCACAAGGAGACAGAAGTCTTGCACCATGTGAACCGCGGAGTCTTTACATTTCACAGGGGTAAGTGCTGATTGGCTACTGGATTTCCCCATAATTACTATTGAATACATTATTGCTATACAATTAAAATGCAATTATGCTGTCATGGAATAATTCCGCAGTTACTCTAGCCTAGTGATTTGCAAAACTGAAAGTGTATTTTTAAAAGAATTCTGAAAGTTCTTATCCTTTAATAATTGGTGCCTTTCTGGGCATCTCTCCAAGAGCTTCTCAGCTGTCACATTTTTAAGGTCAATTGTACAAATATTAGTTTATCATCTACTCAGAGCTTCTGAAAACATGGCATTAGTTATCTGGAGTGATCTAATTATTGCTTTGTTTGGAAAATAGATAATAAATTTTCTGTGCTTCTGGATCCTGGCAAATTCCAAGAGCTCAAAACCTTATCATAATTCCATAGGATGAAGAATTACCAACTCTTCCTTGAGGATCTGAAGGAGAAAAAGGAAGGAAGGAAGGAGGAATAAAAGAAGAAGGAAAGAAGGAACAAAGGAAGGAAAAGGGAAGGAGGGAGGGAGGGAAAAAGAAGATGAGAGAAAGAAAGAAAAGAGGTTTTGCTTTTGAGGTTCCCAGGAGGGTTCCAGGGCCCGGTGTCCCGGAGCCTCTGTGCTGCTCTCTGTGTTCCTCTCCTGTTTCCTTGGCTGCTCTTCCTCCCGTTCCAATAAATTGTCTTTCCCCACTTCCTTTGTGTCTCTTCCCTCCTCCCATCTTTGCTCCTATTGATCCAGATGGGGAAGGAAAGATACTGAGCTGAGTTGGGGCTGCCCCTGGTTCCAGGATGCCTCACGATGTGGACTCAGAGTGCAGCTCCTGATTAGAGTTCCCAGGTCCGCACCAACACATCCTGAAAGGCTGATGTCGTGAGAAAAGGCCATCTCCAGCGTGGGCCACACGGGATTCTGCTGACCGTGCTGGGAGAATGCTGGCCAGAAGCTGGTGGAAAGCTGGCCTCTCTCACCTGGTGTTTCCGTAGTTTAAAATGCAGTGGACCATCCTGGAAAATTAAGTAGCAATAATCACGATTTAGATAATCGTTGAGATGGAGTTTACATTCTTGTGTTCTTGTTTGTGCATTCAGTAAATTAAAAAAACCCAGCAACGGCAAAGCTCTGCAGGCCTGCTGCTTCTAATCCGTTGGATCCTGCCTCTGTGCTGGCCTCAAATACAGTCACCTGGCACCTCCTCCCGTCTTAATCCTATGCCTCCTACCAGGCTCAGCTTTAGGGCTCTGCTATAGACCAGAAATCAGATCATTCTAGAAAGCTCAGTACTGTGTGTTTACTTGGGAGTAATTGAAACTTTGCTTCACTTACATGGCAATGCAGGGTTTAGTTTGTTTGCTTGTATGTGCTGGGTTGGTGCCACCCGAGATCCCATCTTTCTTTCATAATTGTCATTTACTAAGTGTTAGGTGTCTGCCCTTCTGTGCTAGAGGGAAAGGCAGTGCTTGGTTTTGTGATTCTTTGCAGTAAGGGATCAGCTAAGCCTGACCGTGTCTGTTGCAACCTCAAATGTTCCTGGTCACCAGAGGGGCATAGGAAAAGTCTCCACGGCTTGAGAGTTGGGTCTACTGTGGAACTGATATGTTGTCTTTGTTATGGTTCTTAAATTATAGGCAACAGAAATGACATTTAGATAGATTAAGGAAAATGTGGAAGTTTTTATCAAATAAGGATAAGAAGTAAAATTTAGATAGATTTAGAGAAAGATGGGGCCATATTACATGAATACTGGGGTGTCTCCTGGAGCCAAGAGCTGGAAGAAGCCTGGGCAGGACCGGGGGGGCCACAGGACTGGCTTCCTGGCACCTCTCCGCTGTGCTCTGGGCCAGGGGCCTCTTTGATTTCCCTTTGCAGTTGGTTTTCTCTGCCTCCCCGGCCCCCCTGGGTGGAGCACAGCCGCTCTCGCCTTCAGGGGGCACATCGCCAGCCTCTGCTGCTGACCAAACTGAATTTCACTTCACACTTCTGAGGTGACAATGTGCCCCCCTGTGGCTGGGAGGGTTGGGTGAGGTCGGACAGGGGCCAGCTTCACTTATGGCGTAGCATCACCCTGACACCTTGACAGAGCAAGAGAGAGAAGGAAGCGCCTCACTTGCATCCTCCCTTCCCAGTGGCAGGGTCCTTCACACGTCGTGTCTTCTGCCTCAGTTTCCTTGTGTGTTAACCAGGATGCCCCTGTCTGGTTCATTTCAGAGACATAGAGGAAATTGCACGTGTAAAAACCTCAGAATAGGAAGGAATAGGAAGGAACCACTTAGAATAGGAAGTGGTTTTGTTTGATTAACCTGAACGCCTTGATAAGCTTCCTAGGGACAGAGGTGATTGTCACCTGCGGTTGGCCTGTTGGGGACAAGGTGGCTGAGCCGAGTTGCCTTGGTGTTAAATGTGGCCCAGACCCAGTGGGCTCTGCTGGAGGTTGAAGCCGGAAACTGGCCTCCGTGGGATTCTAGCAAAACCTATTAATAAAAATGCTAAAAATATTTACAGTGTTTTCATTTCAAATATGCTGCAAGAATGTTGACCCTGAGTGGTGACAGTGAAGTAATCAAACTGGACTTGTCACAGTGAGGAGACACAGCTCATAGTGACCAGGGTCACTGCGACTCTTTTATTTACTTGTATTTATTTATTT
>NW_003852528.1:49843-58149 GCF_000181295.1 Otolemur garnettii | reverse complement strand
ATGATATCCTGGCATTTAATTCTTAAAACCAAGATGTGACAAGGGATCTCTCTTTCTGTCACAGTTGAAGCTCAGGGAGGGTCTCACTTGAGTCCTGTGAGGCCAGGTGCAGTGGATAAAGGCTGCATTTGGGGACACCGCAGCCTCATGAAGACACATAGGTGGGAGCCTGTGCTTCTAAGTACACTTTCTTAAAGGGACCTACATGGACTAGGAAAGACAGAGTTAAAAGTCTTTAAAAAACAAATAAACCTCAAAACAACAACAAAACTCAAAACTTGGAAGGCAGCATTTGTTCCTATAGTGGGAGCTGAGAATATCCTTGGTTTACTGAGAGTGAAGAAGACAGCCCCCATGAGCCCCACAGGACTGGAGGACGTCCAGACAGCGGAACACGTGGTGTCAGGAGGAGGTGTGGAAGCTCCCTGCTCCCCTCCCACCTCCCCGCCCCCCGGCCCTTCCAGATGCGTCTCTTCCATCATCTGTTCATCTGTATCCTTTATCCTTTATAATAAATGGGTAAGCATAACCAGAGTGTTCCCTTAAGTTCTGTGAGCCACTCTAGTAATTAATTGAACCTGAGCTTGTGGGAACCCTGAGGTGTAGCTGGTCAGTCGGAAGTGCAGGTCTTATGGAACTGAACCCTCAAGCTGTGGGATCTGATGCTACCCCCAGGTGGATGGCACCACAATTGAATGGAATTATAGGACACCCCAGTTGGCATCTGCTGGAGAACTAGTTGTCGGTGGAGAAAACCCCCCACACATGTCTTGGTGGCCAGAGGTGAAGTAGTCTTTGTTGAGTATAAGGATAGGAAAAAGTTTGCTCTTTCAACAGACCTGCCTTGAATTTGTTTTCTCAGCTCTCTCCTCTCTCCCCACTTTCACTGGGCTAATTCCTTTGGTTCTTAACTCAGGTTTTGTCCAGGAAGCCTGTTCAGCGCCCTCTGGGCCAGCCTGTGCACACCCTTACTTGGGATTCTTGCTACCACTTGCCAGATTACAGGGGCATCACAGGGGCATCTGTTTACGGGCTGTTCTTCACCCAAGCTCTTCACCAAGCCTTTTTGCTGCACCTCTAGCAACTAGCATAGGACCTGGTGCTAGGTAATTTTGACTTCCAGTAAGCCTCAGTAGCTCTTAGAAGTATCACTAGGAGCAGCCAAAGTGACACAGGCCAGAAAGAAGCCTTTATGGAAAAGATACTTCCCCAAGCAATGTTGCGATATACTGATACAGAGGATGCCGGTGGCTGCCCTCCAGCGCCACCACTCGGCGATGGCCTTAATGTGCTTTCAAAGTTCAGCTTGCCAGCCTGAAATCAGATGATTCTTGAGGTTGTAAATATAAATATTTGGAATTTTTTAAATATGCAAAAGTAATGTTACTATTCATGATCATCACAGCTCCTGTTGCTTAGGCTGTGTGCACCGAGCTATGGGTGGTTTCACAGCTAATATCTTGAATTTAATTCTTAAAACAAATGTGTATTATTCCAAATCTTTGCACATAGTTAAATTTTAAATTTTATTAGCATTTAAGTGGTGTGTGATTTCTAATTCACATAACTTAAATTCACAAACTCAGAGTTTATAGCAGGATTGTAAGCAAAACAGAAGGGTGTCCTGATTGCCCCTGAAGCTGCTGAAGGGAGCTGGGCCAGTAGGGGACCAGGAAAGGTGCAGCAGGTGGAGGCCTGGGAGGTGGGTCCCAGTGAGGGGGCAGGCGCTGGGAGACAGTGGTGACAGCAGCCTTCTGCTGCTGGATTTGATGCTTGGTAGGCCCAGGCAGGGCTCCGGTTTAATCCTCAGAATAACAGGTTCTGCAGATGAGGAAATTGAGGCACAAATAGATGCTGAGGTGTCCTGCCCCTGAGTGTACAGTCAGCATCTCCAGCCGGGGCCCAGATTCCAGGCTTGCATTCTTCACTCCACTATTGCTGTCTCCATCCTCCTCTCTAATTCAGGAATTTATGCTGTTACCTCTCAAGTCAACCCTATATAGAATTCACTAATTCAACGAATATTGCTCTGGCACCCACTATCTTAGGGAGCAGCTGCTCTCTGTGTTCAGGCTTCCACCGCACAGAAACCCAAGCTGCCCAGAGTCTGTCTCACTTTGTTGCAGCTACTTTCTCAGGTCTCTAAAGCCCTGAGTAAAACTAATAAACAAACTGTGAGAACTTCAGTAGTTTTGAGGTCACCTGTTGCAAGCAGTGCAAACCAAGTACAGCTGGAGACTGGGCGAGGCTGCCCACAGTCTCCAGGGCCCCTTGAACCCAGCGCCTCCATGACCTGTGCACTCCTGCCCACCCATCTTTTTACTACCTAGCTCGTTGACCTTGACTACTATGGCCGGACTGGGCAGCTTGCCTTCAGCCCACAGATGTCCACTTACCAAAGAGATGTGGTTCCACAAGAGAGATGCTGGTTGTGCTGCCGCAGTGAAATGGGGCCCCACGTGTGTCTTGGCCTCCCCGGCTCCTCCCTGCAGCGGTGCAGCCGACTGGCATCAGGGAGGCTGTTGGTAACGATATACGAGCATCCAGCCAGCCTCCATCTCCAGAGGGAAGTTTGCAGGGAAGGCTCCGTGACTACACTCAGAGCTCTCCAGCGTTGGTGGAGAGCACCAGACAGGAGCAGACCCTCCTCAGGACTGTCTCGATCCACACAGATAACTCTTCTCAGGTTCTCGAATACAGACCAAGCTGAAACAAAACAATGCATTTTCCTTCAAGATGGAGCATAGATATTCTTGAAAACGGAAACTCTGAATTTAAGAAGGCAGGACTTGAAGCTAAGTTAGTCTGAAATCAGGATTTCAGGAGTGCTTCAGGCCTTTTGAGGCGGTAGTTTTTTCCAGGTTAAATGAAAGTGGGTTGCACTTATGAAGCAACAGAAGCTCTGGCAACAGAGTTGGGCAGGAAGGCTTTGGGGGGCTGGAGACAAAACGGGTGGAATTTCAGAGTGTGGTCCTGGTTGTGATGTCAGTTTACATGCACTTAACCTCCCTGAGTTCCTCTCTTCCCAGTTGTAAAGTGAGAACAGCACCAACCCACCTTGCCGTGTCTTTTTATACTGAGAAGTGATTGAATAGTTCATTGTGCTACAAAAAAATAAAAAAGAGAGAAGTGATTGGTAAGAAAAACTCTGCCAGGTCATGTGTGTGTGAAGATGATATATAGAACGTTTAAAAAAATCTCATCAATATGACAAAAAGATTAATATTCCTATATAAAACTCTTAAAGATAAATAAGAAGAAAACAAATAACACAAGGAAAATGAGCAATGCATATGGACAAGCAATTAACAGAAGAAATACAAACAGCTAGTAAATTATGGAACTATTTACGCTCACTGGCAACTAAAGAAATGGTGATTGAAGTGAGGCAGTATTTTTTTGCTCGACTGGAAACATAACACACTGATAATATCTGGCACAGAGAGGGTGTGGGGACACAGACACTGTTACACACTAAATGTATGTTGAAATAAGCTGTTCAAAGAGCAATTTCAAAGTACATGTCAAAATTTGATGGGTCTCATTGGAAAAAGAATTCCACTTGTAGGAATTTATGGTTATGAAATGGTAGCTCTAGGGCATGAAGGTATGTAGAAGGATATTTTTGAAGAGATTTTGCTGGAAAAGTAAAGCCAACAGGAAGAAACAATTTCCTTTTGTTTACCTGTCCAAATTCCATAAAATATCAATTCCAAATATGGATATACATGAACTAGACTTTGAAATGTGTTTATATCTCCTCCCTATTGAGTGGGATGGAACTTTACTTAGCAAGGCAAAATGTGAATTTGTGGCTTGATTTGATTTCATTTGAAATTGTCCCAACTGTGTTTGAGTTTTTAATTTTTTTTTTTAACAGAGTCTCACTATGTCACCTTTGGTAGAGTTCTGTGATGTCATAGCTCACAGCAACCTCCAACTCTTGGGCTTAAGTGATTCTCTTACCTCAGTCTCTCAAGTAGCTGGGATTACAGGCACCCACCAAAACGGCCGGCTATTTTTGTTTTTGTTGTTGCTGTAGTTGCCATTTAGCAGGCCCGGGCTGAATTTGAACCCACCAGTCCCAGTGTATGTGGCTGGCACCCTAACCACTGAGCACAGGTGCCGAGCCTGAGTTTTTAATCCTTACAGTAAGTTTTTTGGGAAGCAAAAGGGCAAGCCTGGCTAAGAGGAGAAACTCTTGTCTGAGTATAAACTAGACCCTGCTCGTGTTGTCACGGTGACCTCATCACGTACGAAATTGTCAGCTGATACCTTGGTAGAGTTAACAAGCTCCATAAAGGGACTGAATTCCATTCAGTGAAATGATTCTGGCTGAGTTTCTGAGAACGTCAGTGAAATTACTGAGCAAATTGATGTCTGTGCATCGTGTGTGGTTGGGTTCAACGTGGTGGTTGAAGACATTGCATTGAGGTCAAGGAAGTCGACTTCCCACAGCCTATTCCAGAAATAAGAGGAGCCAGTACCTCTCTGTAGCCCTTACTCGCAGGCTCCATAAAGATGCAGCGGCGTGTGTCATGTCATGAACTTTCCGATGCACTGCTAGCATCGGAGTAGCACTGCTATAGGTATAGCTGCAAATTGTGAGAATTTCTAGGAGGAGTCATCAAAATACAACAACAGGGCAAGGCGTTAATGCACCAGCTCAGAATTTGCTAGATAGAGATGAAAAATAATGAAACAATCTGGAAATCGAAATTAATGTGTTTACTTTAATCGACACATTGAGTTTTGTACCCTAATAGACAAGGCTTTTCCTTCAAATTAGCCATGGAATATTTATAAAATTTGGCTATGTGTAAGCTAAAGGACAATCAGACCACTGACCTCAAAGTAGAACTCACACAAGTCTCAGAATTTAATCAAAATGTATTAAATGTAGAAAGAGGCTGCAAGCAAATCATTAAAAAGTAAATCCTAAGTACACTCAGGCATTATGAAAAAATTCTTTCAAATAGTTTTGAGTCAAAGAGTAAATTAATCTATTATTATAGTTAAGTTGAGAAAACTACAGATCAAACTACAAATGTAATAGAATGTTGTCCATCCAAATTCAAAGCTTTGAAAACGCTTAGTATTAGAGAAGGAAGATTTTAAAGGCATTAACTACTGTTCAACTCAAGAAGTTACATAAAAACAAAACTGAGCCAGAGAGATATATTAGTCATGATAAAAGAACGCAACAACTTAGAAGTAAAATGTATATTTGTTTAAAATAATAAAGTCAAGGTCTGACTCATTGAACAGATTATCAAAACAGAGATGCTTTCAGGAAGTGTGGTTAAGGGGAGAAAAGGAAGAAAATTAAATATACAGCATTTGGAATTAGAAAGAGGATCTCACCACAGGCATAAAACAAATGGAAACTGTTAAGACAAGAAATTATTTTTTTTGTAGTGGTTAATAGTAAAAAAAAAAAATAAGTAAATATCCATCAACAGGAAAGCCAAATGTGATATCTGCCCTGTGTGGAATACCACGCTGCCTTGAAAAAGACTGGGGACTCTGAACTTGAGGGAGGACCAGAGGGAGAGAGGCGTGGTGGGGCCAGCACTCACCCCACTCCAGCCTGGCCCTGTGACACTGTGGGCCCTGATGTCCTTGTGTGGGACAAATAGATCCACTCACCTCCACGTCCTTGGGTTCCTCAGGGAAGTGAATGAGACAATGGGAAAAGGTGTCTGGGAGAAGCCGAACAGCACAGGGTTTGGTGGTTGGGTGAACTTTAAATGTTGTCCCATCTCCTGAAATTGTGGGTGAGGGGGCTGTGGTGCAGAGAGGAGAAGAGATTTCTGTGTTAGTTCTCCAAGAAAGATTAGGACCCAAGGCTCCTATCACCCCGAGCTTTCCACCCTATCTCTGCCTCTCTGGTGAGTCCTGTAGTGACCACATCAATAGCTAACGTGCATTGAGTTCTTCCTGTACCAAGGACTTTTCATTCGTTATCTTAGTTGATTCCACCAACATCCCTGTGGACCTGGTGCTATTGCTTCCCTTCTGTGCGGGAGGGCTCCTGAGCCAGGGAGCTGGGGACCTTGCCCAGCTACTAATTGGTGGTGTAGGGTTGGAGCCCAGCAGTGCACACACGTGCTGCCGGTGCCCTTTACCCAGCCAGGCCTCTCCCCGAGAGAGTCTGTAAAGGGGTTTTATTTCATTCTCCAAATGAGTATGACTAGTTGGAGTTCATGCATATAGGTAAGAATAAGTACATCATGTCTTTAAACACTGCATTTAAAGATGAATGTTATTAAATGTTTCTTTTTCAAATTTTTTCTTTTATATTGATAGTTCACACACTCCACCTTATACTCTCCCCTTTTGAAAAATCTAACTAGTTCTTTCCTCCAAATATTTATACTTTAATTAAAATGGCCTAAGGCAAAGCTAATTTTCATGGGAGATCACTCTTCCCTGATCTCCAGTTATAGGTTGTTGCTATAGTGACACCTGAATTTAGCAAGATCCGGGGTATAATAACTTGGAAATGCAGAACTTCTCCTGAAACTGTGCTCACTCTCCTGCCATCTCCTGGCTGAGTCACTAGGCTTTTCAGGACCCCACCTCCCTGATTAGCTTTAAGGAATGTTCTCTGTAAGGGAAGGCCCAGGGGGAACCAGAAGGTGTTTTTAGTGGTGATGTCCCCATGGCTTCTGTGAAGACCTGGGGTATAACAAGGACTCTAACAGAACCTGTGAATTAGGCCACTTAGCATCAATATAAATTTCTGCCAAGGCTCAAGTTGTTCCCACTGGGCGCAACTTGGAATCCCCCTGAGAGGCTTGTGTGTAGTTCTGTTTCTTTAATGGTTTCCAGTGAGGACAAGACCACCAGTGATTTCTAATGCCACAGAGAGAGCTGTCAGAAGAACAACAACAAAGAGAAGCATGTGGCAACGACTTCCATGTTTTTTTCCGAAACATAATTCCCCATTGTCCTTGTTTAGTGTGGGGAATGTTGCAGAACAAACATCAGATGTTGGAAGGCAGACATCAAAAAGGATTTCTTGGATATTGAAATTGTTAACTCCAGTCAGAAATAAAGATATGGCTGCTTTTCATTTTTAAAAAAACTTTGAGCATAATTATATTATTTAATACATAGCTAGTAATAGACATATTGGGAGCATTTATGCTTTTAATTCCAATTTTATGTATATCATGGGAAAGTCTTAGATTTTTCCTAAAAGCTGTATACATCCCGAGTCTCCATCTTCCACGGTCCCCTTCCTCTGTAGGAGAAGAAGGGCCCAGCACACTAGGAGCCTGACTCTGGGTTGGCTCCCTGCTGGGTCATCCAGGAGGCCCCTGTAGGGCAGGCTCCAGGATCCTCACCTGGGGACCAGAGGGTCAAGCCCACAGAGGCCTCAGCACCAGGATTCTGCCAGACAGCGGGTAGCCAGCCTCTCCACCTGAGCTCCGACGCCAGGGAGGGCCTGTGATCCTCCTCCATCCTGAGCAGAGTGTGAAGGTGACCTTGAACTCACTCTGGGGCTGTACTCTCATCCCATGAGAGCAGTGCAAACACACAACATTCTCGGAGAGAAAAGACTAATCCAGGACCCCTCCCCTATGCTTTGGCTGATCAACCAGACTTTCACATCTTGGTCTCCTTCACTCTGGCAGCATTTTTCCTGTGTGCTGCCCCAATTTCTTAAACCTTGTATGATATCAGGTTTTGTCTTTCTTTCACAGGGTTAAAATAACAATAGTATTATCATTAACTATAGATTGTTTGAAAATGAATTCAAACTCTGTCCCTTCGTCCCTCAAATGGTACTTTAGAGAGGGCCCTGGCCACCCTGCACCATCACTGGTGACTGCTCAGGGGTCTGGACCCCCTCGTTCAACTCCAGAGCCTGTGTTCTGCTATCTCATTGCCCAGGCAGACTAATCTTACAGGACATAAATCACATCTCCTGATTCGTCACGTTTCTCCAAACCAAATCCAACCGTTTGGGGGAGCAAAGGTACGTCTGTGTCCTGGAATTAGCCTAGTAACAGGACTCTGCTTCCCACAGCCCCTGACATCCTCGCCTGGTCACTTCCCTAGTGTCATCTGCTGTGCCTCCTGGCTGGGGACGCAGCACCAATTTAGACACAAGTTCCTTTCAGGCAATTTTTACAACAGTTTTACAAACAAAAGCAGTGATTTGGGGTTAATTGTCAAGTCTTCCTTCATCAGTTGCCCATGGCATTTCCAGCAGAAGTGTGTACTCGGCCTGCTCACCTACCCTTCCTCCTTCCTGCCCCTCTGCCCACTGCGAGTCCCTGCCTCACCCACCGGCC
>NW_003852528.1:17478-47860 GCF_000181295.1 Otolemur garnettii | reverse complement strand
TCTTCTGAAAGGGCTGTGTTAGCCAGGCTGCATCCTGGGGGAGGGGGGAATGGCCAGGGGGGTGGCATCAGTGAGGGGGAACTAGAGGGCCCTGCTTACAGTGCCTTGGTGCCAGCTTGGTGCAGACCTGAGAAGAAGCCCAGGGCTGGGGGTCACCCTTGTCCCAACCTGTAGGACAGCTTCAGACCCCAGACTCTGCTGCTCTCCAGTGCTCCCCCAGAAAGCAAAGGCATTGCCCAGAGTGACCTGTCCACGGAGACCTGTGATTGAGGGAATCCAGGGAGGGAGAAGCCTCTCGGAAGGAAGCAATGGGTGTTGAAAGCTTACAGGACTTCAGAAGAGCCATGATATCTCAGGCCATGTCTGAAATCATAAGGTCACTCATAAGGTCCCTTATGGGCTCAAAGATGAGGCTGAAAGGGAGACAGGGCTTTGGGAGGTGGCCTCAGGCTCATGCTTCAGCCCCTCTAGAGGTGCCTCAGTGGCCCCCCATGACAAGGGCACAACAGTTTGGGTCAGATAATTTGTAAGTGGCAACTGTCACCTGAAAAAAAGAAGAGAGCTCTTCAGCATGAGAATTTTGGATCCTGACCAGCGGAAGGACTACAGAGATGCAAGAAAGCCAGCCCTGGACCCCTCGCCCCCTGCCCTGGGCCTGCAGCTCCTGTCAGAGTGGACGCACCATTGCCCCTGCCCACATGCGCTGGTCACAGCAAGTCCCCCGGCTGAGCCCAACTAACGGGGAGGGAAGTGCGCCCCACCCGTGAGAAGCCGTCAGGGCAGGAGGGGGAGGAAGAGTCGTGAACAGACAATGCTGTCTCCCAGCTCCAGTGCAGGAGGGGCATCTGCCTGTTGTCCACAGTCTCAATCTGCGGGCCTCGCTCAGCCTAAAACCTCTGGGAAGAGAGAACTCAGAAGGGACAGGTCTTACCAATGGAACTGACTGTCCCATGCACACCAGGTAAGGCACTGGGGAGGACCATGAAGGGACAGGTCTTACTGATGGCATTGACTGTCCCATGCATACCAGGCAAGGCGCTGGGGAGGGCCACGAAGGGACAGTTCTTACCAATGGAATTGACCATCCCATGCACACCAGGCAAGGCGCTGGGGAGGGCCACAAAGGGACAGTTCTTACCGATAGAATTGACCGTGCCATGCACACCAGGCAAGGCGCTGGGGAGGACCATGAAGGGACAGGTCTTACCGATGGAATTGACTGTCCCATGCACACCAGGCAAGGCGCTGGGAAGGACCAGGGAAGCAGAGTTTGTTAAACCTCCAAGTCTGGTGAGGCCCTGGTTTCTCAATGCTGGTGAAGTGGGACCAGGAACAAATAGAAAGTCCCCTCTGAGACATGCCCAGGAGGCCTGGCTGCGAGGCCACAGAAGTGGTGAGCTGCGGAGCGCCTGTGTGTGAAGAAATTAAATGATTCCTGAGAGGTTTCAGGACGAGGAAGAACTGAGAGTGGCACAGGCTGAATGAAAGAGGGAACTGATGAGGGAGCCGGGCGGCACCGAGAGCCCAGCAGTGCTTCACTTACTATTCAGAGTGACTGGGAGGTAGGCCCTGCTGTCCCCGAGGTCCGGAAAGGGAAGGAAGGAATTGGAGAAACTCTATGAATTGCCCGAGAAAAGCTTGTTCTTTCTCTATCCTGTTAGCTCTCCAATTAGGCAGAGATGGAGGAAAGAGGGAGAGGCATTTTAGTAAGGTAGGATGACATATTAAGAGTCACTTTTTTCCCTTGCAGGAAAAAATGTCTTGCCATAGTCCTTCTATTCCACAGATCCTCCAGCAGATACTTGCCAGATGGCCAGTGGGGGAGTAGAGTGGCAAAGCATGCCCCCACAGAGAGAACCCCAATAATGTGTCTGAAATCAAAACGGGGGTAGAGGCAGAGCCTGGGATTAACCTTGAACTCTCAGCTCCCCGTATAGGAATTTTGGTCTTCATTGGAGTTGGCTTCAGCTGCTAGTGCTAGTTCTTTTTTTTTGAGACAGAGTCTCACTTTGCTGCCCTTTGTAGTTTGCTGTGACATCACAACTCACAGCAACCTCCAACTTCTGGGCTTAAGGGATTGTCTTGCCTCAGCCTCCCAAGTAGCTGGGACTACAGACGCCCACCACAACGCCGGGCTATTTTTGTTGTTGTTGTTGTTGTTGCAGTTTGGCCGGGCTGGGTTCAAACCCGCCACCCTCAGTATATGGGGCTGGCACCTTACCCACTGAGCCATAGGGGCTACCCTAGTGCTAGTTCTTAACTAGAGGTACGTGTGATGCTTCTGAGAAGCAGAACGTGCCTGCCTGGAGCCTGCACTGGCTGGCAGCCCCCTCCACGGCACGGCTGTCAGGCAGCAGTGATATCTTCAAAGCACTGTGGTGTGTCGGGGGGATGACACCCCTGTACTTGCATGGACAGCGTCTGTCCATAATCAGGATACATTCAGGCAGCCAGTCACCCTCCTCTGTATACAGCTTCTGTGATCACCAGGGGAAAATACCAAATCCACAACGACATTTGCATAATCTGCCCTTTGATCTGCCGAATTGTTTTCTCCTTAGAAAAAAAACGCTACTACGCCTAAATTCTTTATTCTTAACCTTCTGCACAATGAAAGTGTCTTCCAGTCTTCAGAATTTTCTTAAGTGGATGTGATGTAAATTTAAAAGAAGATCCTTTAGCATCTCAGCCCTAAGCGCGGGGCTTGTCACATGGTTGGGCTTTTGCTGTGGCTGAAGGGCAGCTGTGACAGACCAGGCCTCAGGGATCCTTGAGTGATGAAGCCGGGAAATCTCACATTTGTCCCACGAACTGTCCCCAAGCACTCAGCACTATCAGCATGAAGAGAGATGGGGACAGCGGAATTAACTGCAAATGGGGGCAAGACTGTCCCTCTGTTTAATTTCTTCTCAGTGCTGGACCTGCATGGCCCAGAGACCATGATATCAAATAAACAACTAGAATAGATTTTACAGACAGATCCTCATAATCCAAGTTTATAAAAGTCATATTTAGGCAATTAGGGATACTTGCAATGAATATCAGATGATATTAAGTAACTATTACTATGTTAGATGTTAATAGTGTCAAAATTATGTAGGAAAATGTCTATTTTAAAAAAAACATACTGAAGAGGGTCAGGGTGAAACAATCTGACTTCTAGAATTTGCTTTAAAATATTTTAGAAAGAAGGAAAGGAGGAAGGGAGGATGAGAGGGAGGAAGGAAGAAAAAGTGAATAAATGAATTATGGCAATTCCTGCTAATATGTAGTATTTGAGTCTGAGCCATGGGTGAATGGGTCTTGGTGGAGATGATTTGGGGACGTTTGACAGTTTTCATAGTAAAGCAAGCAGGCCTCCAAGATACCTACACAATGAATGGAAGCCTCTGGGCTGGAGAGCAAGGCGAGCTGAGAACAGCAGCAGAAAGAATGGGGACCTCAGGTGAGTCCTGGAAACGCGCAGGAGTCATTCCTGGGAGAACTGAGGAAAATGTTCACCCTGCACCCTGGAATTTTTCATAGAGCAACAGAAAATCTAAAGGGTGATTTTCTATTCTTGAAGAGATTAAGAAAGATATGAAAGATATGTCATCTTTAGACAAAAATATGTAAAGCAAATAATGAGCCAAATACCATCATCATCAGAAGAAATTAAAAGAAAAACGGCACTTTGGCAGGTTAAACAAACAACATAAAAATGGAAGTAGTGAAACATATTAAAAACCTGGAAATTTACTGAGAAATAAGCATGTGAGTAAAGGTAACGTTTTTCTGATCCAGTTCGCTGCTCCCCAGTAACGGCCAGCAGAGTAGAAGAAATAAGCACTCTCGTCGGGCCTAAAAACTGGCTCAGGATTTTCAGGGCAGTTGAGCTTTATCTGCTAACACTCTAAAGACGTGTGCCCCTTGGCTCTGTAATTCCAGGGAAATATCCCGTGGAAATGCTCACATGTGTGCAAAATGTCACATGCGAAGAAGCGTACAGTGCAGCTCTGTAAGCGTGAAAAGCGGCAACTGTGGAAATGTCCACTGGCTGGGGATGGTGGATAAGCTGCAACCCGAGCGTTTGACTGCTGTGTGGTCAAGGAAAAGAGCAGCTCAAGTAAATTCGCTGCGCGGGAGGAAGAGTTCCACCTCTATGCCGCTGTGTTGTTTGAATTTTAACTAAAAGCTCCGCTAAATCTGTCATTTGCATAATTTTATTAAAGGCAACACGAAAACATAAAAGAAATTAACAGGCCCATAAAATAGAGCCTAGAAATACAGCCTTTGTCGTGGATCAGGATCAATCATCAAACGTATGACACAGTTGACAAGGTGAAACATGAAAAGAACTCACCACGTTTAAGGAAAGACACTCAGAAAGTGTCTGAAGACATTCTGGTAGAATGTTTGTACTTTGAGATAGGAAAGAATAGTATTCTTACTCCCCGCCCCCAGCAGACTATTTGTTCAGTAAGAATGTTAACCACTTCCTTCCCGTTGTATTCACTCTTCTAAACACTGGAAACCAAGATGCAGAACTCCAGGGGGGACAGATGAGGGGGGACAGATGAGGAGGGGACAGATGAGGGGGGGACAGATGGGGGGACAGATGAGGGGGGGACAGGTAGACAAGACAAAAGGTCATATATTGTGATGCAAAAAACTAAAACAGGGCAATGTGACAGAAAAGAGTGGCCTTCGCTATAATAATTGTTAATGATGTTTTTAAGTCTACAGATGTTGACGACACAGATTGAGAATGAGAAATTGTGGTTGAATTAAGATTTATGGCTGGGCCGGGTATTGTGGCTCACACCTGTACTCCTGGCACTCTGGGAGGCCCAGGTGGGAAGACTGCCTGAGCTCAGGAGTGCAAGACCAGCCTGAGGAAGAGCAAGACCACGTCTCTACTAGAAACTAGAAAAGTACTTCTCAGTTTATAGTTCCTCATCAGCAATCTGGCTCTTCTCTCTCTACATCCAGGGCACCTTTACAGCCAATGCTGTGCTGGGGAAGGACTAAAATCTGGCAGTTCAGGGAAAAAAATTTGCGTTTAGACATTGTCACCAAGATCTTCCTGAAATAAGTGATATGCAGCAAGTATTTACAAATGATACTAAATTATTACACAATACTCACTATTATAAATTCCTTATCAGTCAGTTCATTCTTGCAGAATTGTTTTACTGACTTTTTTTGGCCAGACTTTTGTTGAGCCGTCAACCCATGGCTGTCATTCTTGAATGAGTTTAGTTCTGACCGAATGTTACTTAGTTCATATTTGCTTTTATGTCAACAAGTAAGAAAGAAGTGGAACAGACAGACGTCAGTGCTTTGCTGGCTCATTAATGATGTGAGTGGCTCCGTTTTTTGAGTTGCTCTGTTCTCCAACCCTGGGAAGAACAGATCCTCCAGTTTTTGTGCTCTTCATAGGATGCTGACTGTAGCCATGACATGCTCTAATGTCTAATCTGCATCATTAATATTTCCTCTGTCACTTCCATAAGTCTGAACAATCAACAAAACAACAAATCAAGCCCTGATTGGTAGCATCTGCCAATGTCCATGGTGTAAATACTCCCGCCATCCTTGATTTCTAGCCACAGTGAGACATGACCAAGCACAGACGTGGGGAGAGAGCCACGTGCCCACCCTCCTGAGTCTTTCCACCATCGAGATATAATGGACAAAACAAAGAGCACCAGTCATAGTAAAATGTAGTGAAAAAATTAGGAAGTGATGAGTTTTAAGTATTTATTGCCTTTGCTTTTAATATAATTTGTCTAATTGTCATTTATATAATTTACCTTTTAATAATGCCTGTGTTTCACAACTAGCTTGCAAAATTCCTGAAAATCTGACAATTCACTCTTGGCTCCCTCCCAGGAGTGCAAGACAGTGAGAATTTTCTGTTGACACCTGTGGAGGCACTCAGAGGTCACTGAAGTCTGGCTGGAAGTTTCCTAGAGGAGTGGCCAGAGTGGGGTGAAAGGACCTTATGGGCAGACAGAGGTACAAACACCTGATATAGCCGATGGACCCTGGCATCAGACGTGGAGAGGTTGAGATGGCACCATCTGCAGAGAGAACCATTTGGGCGGTGCCCGTGCTGAGAACAGACCCTCATGGGTGCCTGACCATGCTGAGAACAGACCCCCACGGGTGCCTGCCAAAGAGCTGAGCAGCATCTAGAGATGAGGTCAGACTGACCCCACATCTGGGGCCACCAGACAGATCACACACAGGCCCTGGCTGTCCTTTCTGCCAAGGCCACAGCACCACTTACATCCCTTATGCTCAGAAATAACCTTCAGGGGGTCAGGGACAGCCAAAGACCACATGATCTGAAGGAGACTGTCTAGATTCTTGGATCAAGGCATTTACTAGATTAAACCAGTGGTTCTCAACCTGTGGGTCGTGACCCCTATGGGGGTCAAACGACCCTTTTACAGGGGTCACCTAAAACCATCCTGCATATCAAATATTTACACTATAATTCATAACAGTAACAAAATTACAGTTATGAAGTAGCAATAAAAATAATTTTATGGTTGGGGGTCACCACAACATGAGAAACTGTATTAAAGGGTCGTGGCATTAGGAGAGGTTGAGAACCTCTCGATTAGACAGAAATGTAATTTTTTCCCCTGCTACTCAGCTCCCACCAAGTGCAAAATTCACAAGAGAAATCTAGTTTCCTTATGTTCTTCCTCTAATAAATGTCTAGTTTCCTTATGTTCTTCCTCTAACAATTGTAATCCAGGATGGAATCTTCACTGAAGATTGGAAGTTCTGTGTAAAAATCAAGCCAGTACCCATTCACAGGTGCACCTGGATTTACAAAGCACATCCTTCTGGAAGGGTTTCTGGTGAGGCTTCCAGGCGGGTGTGGTGGGAGCCGTGGTCAGAGCAGGTCTGAGGCAGGGTGAGAGCCTGGTGGCCCTAACAGCGCAGGGGTCCCCTGCCCCCGGGACCTGCCTGACACTGCAGGTGCGGTGGGAGACTGTCAGCAAAGCTCTGTGGACTGGACACAAGCCAGCCCCCAGGAGCACATGTCTGTGACTGACCGACTGACCGAGGGTGGCTGCCATACCCATGGAGGTTTATCCGTTGCTCCCCACTGGGCTTCTCAGTGGTGTCATTAAGAATCCATTCTTTGGGTACCCTGGGGATTTCCTTCCCTCCCTTTCATTTCCACAGTGGCTCCAGGCCCAGGAATTAGGTCGGAATAGCTCAATTTTCCACTTTCTTGGAGCTTCCCAGGGGCCTCTGGTTAGCGCCATTCTTGCTTCCGTCCCCGAAAGGCTCGCGGTCACCCAGGGCCAGTGTGCAGGCAGTGCAGAGCGCCTCCAGCTTATGGAGCCAGAGAGGCCGTTTTCCACCCAGGGCTCATTGACTTGCCTTGAGAATTCTTCAGAAGAAACTTCCTGGCACTGGCAGTTTAATGAGTTTATTTGGTCCAGATCTTCGTAGGTGGTGAAAACCCCTCTCCTTAGAACCACATGTGGACTTGGAGTATTGCCATACGAGGATTTCCAGCCAGTCTTTGTTTTATACCAAGCAGGGTTTTGTGGGCAGCTTCAGAGGTGGGACCACCCGCACCCCCCACCTCTTCCATGGCGTCCTTGATCTGGCTCGGGTGGAACACCCGTCTATGGAGGAACGCGCTCTCACCCGCCACCCAGGCAGAGCATGGCAGGCTTCCTGGGAGAGAGCACGGCAGGCTTCCTGGGAGAGAACAGAGCCTTGGCAGTCTCTGGGGCCAAGATGTCACCTCCACTGGGTGTCCCTCCAGCTGGAGTCCCCAAGAATGGTTGTGGTTTTATTAGAACAGCAATCTCGAGGGATGCTCTGTGGGCACCGTGAGCTGAGGCTGGTTTTCTGAAGCTGCTGGGCGGAGGCCTTGGGCGTGCTAATGGGTCCTGGGCTTGCCCCTCAAGGGCTCTCCGCTTCCACCTGTGCCCCCTGGGGGGGCTGTTCATCCACTTTTCCTCTCCAGCCTGTTGTGTGCTGTTTGTTGCTGTCTCGGCCTTTACCTCCAAACTGACATCCCACTGGGGTGGACCCTCATGGGAAAGGCACCAGTGTTCTCCGCTGGGCGTCCTCCTGTCCCAGGCTCTGGTGCGAGGGGCTTGTGTTTGGGCATCCACTCTGCATGAGACACCCCCTCATGGCAAAATAAGGGAAATGATGTTCTTCTATTCCCCCTTTCTTGTAGAACCTAAATTGTCCCACTTTGGCTGTGTAAGTGACCTGGGGTCCCATAAGTGAGACCCCAGGGAGCTGGGCACCTTCAAGAAGATTCCAACACAAGGGAATATTTTTCTTCTCCTTACCCTTGATCCAGATTGAGTCATGAGATCTCGCGATAGAAACCAAATCGTTTCGATAGAGTTGTCTTCAAAGACACCTGAATTTAACAACAGACTGATGTGAATTATGGATACCATTGAACAAAAGTCTATTTCCCATTAGGGTCCTGTTTGAAAAGTTACTCATTTCAGTGAATTGTGGGCATTAATTAGTGAGGGCAGACGAAGGCCTGGGCTGCCCTACCTGTCTACAAGCTGCAGGGTACTGGTGACAACCTGAAAGTTAGGAGTAGGATACTGGGTAGAGATCTATGTGTGGGGGTCACTCCCAGGGAACGAGGGACAGCTCTGCCTGCAGTATTATTTGCTAAAACAAGATCATAGAAAATGAGTAAGCCACAGAGAGGAAAAAGCCTTTGAAAAGGTGTGTAATTGGCATAGAACTCATATCAGAAAATGCAAAAAACTCTTAGGTGTTAACAAGGAAAAAAGAAAACCCAAGTAAAAGTGGGCAGAAGACGTGACCAAGCATTTCACAAAAGACGCAATGCAAATGACCAGTAGCTACACAGCAGGTGCCCACCCTTACCAGCTCTCGAAGATGAAACCACAAGATGTCCCCAGAGCGGCTAAAATGGAAAGGACAGCCAAGAGACTGAGCGTTGATGAAGATTCAGTGCAGTTAAACCAGTGGGAGCGCAAGTGGCCGTAGCCATTCTGGAAACCGAATGTCCACGTGGCCGGGAACACCCAGTCCCCAGCAATTTCACACCCTCAGGAAGGTGAGCAGCAGAAATGCATGTGAACGTTCGTGGAAAGACACACACACCGAGTGTTCACAGCAGCAATAATTCATAATAGTAAAAACTAGAACCACTCTGAAAAGTCCATCAAGAGAAGAAAAGATAAATATGGTAGAATCTCACACAGCCACAGAAACAGACAAATCAAAACTACTCACCAGCCACAACCACGTAAATGCAGCTTGGAGACACAGTATTAGATGAGAGAAGGCAGATGCCAAAGATCTGAACTGTATGATTCTATTTATACAAAGTGCAGAAACAGGCAAAACCTAACTGTGGTGTTCCAAGTCTGAATCAGGGGAGGAGGGGCCAGGTAACAAAAGTGGACATGGGGTGGGGGCGGTGATTCTGAGGTGCTGGGAATGTTCTGGCTCTTGATCTGAGTGCTGTCCCTGTTGGTCACATGGGTGTGTTTACGGAAATGCATCCATCTGTTTCTTCGTTTATTATTTGTGTGTTTTTCTGCACATGTACAATATTTTAATGGAACTTTAGCAAAAAGTTTACTAAAATGGAAAAATAAAAGAATGGAGATTAGAGTGCTAAATTATTCATAATCATTAAATCTCCTGTGACAACGGTTCTCAACCTGTGGGTCACGACCCCTTTGGGGGTCAAACGACCCTTTCTCAGGGGTTGCCTAAATACATCCTGCATATCAAATATTTGCATTACAGTTCATAACAGTAGCAAAATTACAGTTATGAGGTAGCAACAAAAATAATTTGATGGTTGGGGGTCACCAGAACATGAGGAACTGTATTAAAGGGTCGTGGCATTAGGAAGGTTGAGAACCACTGTCCTATGAGTTAAGAACCTTATGAGAAATAAGACACATGAGCAGTAGAAACTGAGTTTTAAAACCAGCAAAAGGGATTTTGTTCATCTGGTTTTTGTCTGAAAGGGAAATTTCTGTTGGAGAGTTCAGTTCAGGTAAGTGGCCCCAACTGGGCTTCTTGTCAGCCTCTTTCCTGAGCCAGCTCTTGGGCTGACTCACAGGGAGGAGGGCTGTGGTCTACAGAGTGGGAAGATGAGGACACCCTGCCACACTGTCCACGGGTCCTCTGCCTGGAGACAAAGAGAGGCAGGTCCTAACCTCTGCTGGCCCTCGTGTGCTGCTGCAGCAGGGGAGAGCCCCAGCCAGCCCATCCCCTCGCCAGCCTTACCAGTCGGGAAACCCCTGGGTGAAGTGAGTGAATTGGGATGAGGAGAGAGGCCAGTGCAGATCCCCCCAGGGATCTTCTTCCTGGGTAGACACTTGGGAGTTCCCTTCCACAGTTGTCAGCAGGGCCATTCTGAACAGTCTGAGCACAAAATAGGCTCACATTTCCCCACCATGTTCAAGGTTTGTGTGGCCCAGTGACTATCTTGGGACAAGAAGGCGTGAGTGGTTTGTGTGAGTTCTGGGTGGAAGCCTTTAAGAGAGAATCCATGAATCACCATGTGACTGGCAGCATCATTGCCAGTGGAGTCTCCTTCAGATTAAGGACAGGCATAAATCTGTGTTGTTTCAAGCCCCTGAGATTTTGTGCTTGTTTGTTACTGCAGCATAACCCAGCCCACACTGACTGATGTTTCTCCTCTCAGTGAGAATGGGAGTGAAGAATAGGCATTCACCAGGCCTGTTGGACTCCCAGACTGTTGGGCTCAACAGTCCACCTTATGGTACACCAGGGCTTTGCAGGCTGAACCCTCCAGGAGAGAACAGCCAGGGGCCGGTACCTCCCATCATCACAAGACCTTTCTAATTTCAGCCACTCTCCTTTGTGTAACCCCTGGAGAATGTCTCTTCCAGGATGCCTTTGAAATGGCGCAGAACAGTGCAGTAGTCAAATTTACCCCACGACATACTGTGCCCTAGACTGAAAATGTATCCTCTGTTCCACTATATTTAGCTAGACAGATGCTCGATAGAGCTCCCCAGAGGCTTTGCAATGTGATCGCAAGACTATACCAAGATAGTGTCATTGCAAATCCAGCAGCACTTCCAAAGGCCATCCTAGGGACTGTGTAACTGAAACCAGGTGGGCAGACGGCTCTTCTGGATTGGGCTGTGGCCAGGCATTTGCACAGGTGTGCATAACCTGAGCCTCAGCCCTGTACTGGCTTGCCAAAAAAATCCACTAGGAAAGATGGATTGGATGAAGGGTCCCAGTCCTTCCCTCCTTTCTGTAATAGATTATACATCCAGAACCTTTCCGTGTGACTCGTGGGTGCCTCCCAGTGGAAGGCGCGGGGGATAATCTATCTCCAGTTGAGTTTGGCTTTATCACGTGACTGGCTTTGCTGGCCAATGCACTGTTAGTAAACAAGATGCTAATGAGGCGTCCCTTGTGCTCCCGGCTTGGCTTGGCTTCTTGCCCTTCTGCCATAAAAGGGACATGCCCCATTAGCCACTGTTTTAAGCAGAATGAGGAGATTCAGCAGGCAGACCTGAGCCAAGCCTGCTGCCTGGAGCCAAGACCAGCCCGTCCCAGCTGAGCCCAGCGGAGCCAAACCTGGGCAGGACTGTGGGAACAAGACACGCAGACGGAGCTTCTGGGCTTGTTCCTTCAGCAGCATTTCTGCAGCAATAGCTGTCTTATATAAAGAAAAGAGGCAAACACAGATGTCTCCTCCATCACAGAGTAATGTCTGAAATATACGTTTCTTCATACAAAATTCAGGGAGTTACAATGACACCCTAATCGCCAGGTCTGGAATTCATCTGGGTTCCGTCTCACACATCCTGACTATATAAAGACCTGGAATTCCCACTTCTTTTGGAGCCCCATGTCCCATTCCTGGGTGCTGCATTGAGTTCGGGCTGGTTGGTGACAGCACCTGGGCCACACTGCTGCCACCACCATTACTTCCTGCTGCAGAATTGCTCCAGTGAAGTCCAGCCTCCAAGGATAGCTTATCTCTTCTTCTCAGCTTCTATTTTGACAGGAGAATCTTCCCCAGCAGATTCCTGAATAGCAGCTGCTGGTGGTGATGGTGGAGTGTCAGTGACTGGGTGGGAGGGCGGCTTCTGCCACCTGCATTGCACCCATCCCGCCCGTTCTCAGCGTGGATGCGGCAGACGGGAGGCCCAGCGCAGGGTGCCTGGAGCTGTCTCCCTGTGGTTCCGCCACATCCAAAGTTTCTCTACCTGCTGCCCTAGGTCTCCTGGTGCCTGTGCCGGCCCCTCCCCACACTTGGGGGTTCCAGAAGCAAGCCTCGGGTCAGGAGTATTTTGGCCTTTACGTTTTCATGAGTGTCGCTCATCTCTGCTCTTCCCCATTTCCCTCCAATATGGCTCTTTACATAGCCCCATTTGTTCATTAATGAAATCTTTGTCCCGTGGGTAAAGCCACAGTCTCATTTCCAAAATCCAGAATCATAATGAGCACGTTTCTGTGCTCAGGGAGAATGAGGAGAAGCCACGTTACTGCCAGCTAAGCCCCTCTTCACCTTAGAGGAAGGTCAGACAAGATAAAGAAAAGACGACTGAAGCATCACGTAGTATGAATAACAAGCTGGCCACGAGACCAGAGAGAACGAATGAAAGGCCGCCTGCTGCCGCCCGGCAGCCCACAACTGCCCACTCTGCCTGGCCAGGCCGCAGACACTCTCTCCCAGGTCTTCTGGTCCCTGCTGCGGCACATTGGACCTGGGTAAGTCAGACCAGGGTGTCACCTGGGCAGGATTCTTACACACTCCTCACCCCCTATCACTGGTGAGCCCCAGCTCTCTTTCTCTGACCCACCAAGGTCAAGGGGATGGGAGTCCTAAATCTCAAAGCCTCAGCCTTGCCCCAGCCATGAGCCTCCCTCCCTACACATGAGTTCTGCCCCCACCTGCCACTTCTCCAGTTTAGCTCATGCCAAATCTGGAGCCAGCCAGAGGACAGACGTAGGGTCCCGACAGGAGGCACTATAAGTCAGTCCTTCTACTGTGAAATCTGGCCTGGGATAGCCATGTGGCACCTGAGGCCGTGATCCTGCTTCCTGCCCCCTGGCCTGTGCTGGAAGCTGAAGGCAACCGCACCAGAGAGGCCTGGGAGTGCCGAGTAGACTGACTCACCCAGCACCTCCCACAGGTGATTTGGGCCTGAGCCTGCAGTGCTGAGCACCAGGAGACGGGGACACAGCAGAGACCTGCCTTAGGTCACATTTACTAAGCTCCTCAACTGAGATCGCAACATGCAGACGGGCAGGTTGGGCACACTGTCCGCGTCTCTATGGAAGAAGGCGTCCCACATGCTGAGGACTCAACAGGTGTTGATGAGACAGGGTTGTGCCTTTGGTGGTGACTTACCACTTCATAGGTCCTCGATACTCAGGCAGTTGGCATCTGCCAAGCTGGAGGTGACTGGTGGGTACAAAGTGCTACAATCAGTAGCAACACAGCACAGGTGCACAGGTGCACACACACGCACACACACTAGTGTATAAAAACCCGGGTGACAATCAGACACAGTGTCCGATTGCCAGGTTAACTGCATGAGCCGGGAAGTCAGTACTTTTATCCTTGATGACGAGAGTCTCTCTGTGTGGCTCTGTTCCCATGATGCAACAATGGTTCACAACGACAGTGACATAATATCAGACAGTCACTAATCTTCCCAAGGGACCTCGTCCATGGATGGAACACAGGTATGTAGCAACAGGATTTGAATTTCTGTGCGGAGATGCTGGGTGTGGGATGCTGTAAGCCTTACCAGGCAGGGTAGGTGCTCTGTGTCCTGTGTCCCCACCCTCACTGCACCACTGGGAAAGCATTTGGGTTTCAGGGACAGAGCGTGTGCTGTGGGCCTGCACACAGACCAAAGCCTGGTGGCCTTGGGTACATTTCTCATCCCCTCTGAGCATCAGCCCTCATCTGTCACTTGGGCCTCGTGACACCTGCTTTACCATTTGTTGTGAGGATTTGAAATTCTATTGGGTGTAGAGAGCCTTCCACTTGCGGGGTCCTCGTTGTGATTACTGCTGGTGTGGGGATCGGAGACAATCTTGGAAGAACAAAAGCGGAAACTGGAAGACTCTGTGTGTGTGTGTGTGTGTGCACGTGGTATGTGTATGTGTGTGTTTGTGCGCACGCATATGTGGATAGGTGTCACTGTGTCCTCAGGAGTGTTGTGTTGGAGATGTATGATGGTATTAAGACTTGGAAGTTCTCCAGAAATGGCAGTTTGTCCCTGGAATGAAGTGTTCTAAAGTTAGTACAAATTGGTTCTGCGGTTTTAGTGACCTTTAGAGGAAAAGAAGGTGAGCTGAGCTGTCCATCATCCCCGCACTGACACCATCATCCCCGCACTGACACCATCATCCCCGCACTGACACGCCCTCGGGCAGGCGATCTTCCCTAACAGCCGAGTGGGCTCGCCTACTGCACGGCCACCCAGTCACGGTCCCCCCGTTCACTGAGCACGTTTCTCTTCCCCTTCCATTATGACACACTCCCCGCTCCCTGGAGAGCTTTGGAAAGAGGCAGAAGATGCGAGTCAGAAGTCGTGGGTCATGTGCGCCCAGAAATCACAGTACGTAACCCACGCTGTCCTTTCATCGCTGCTTGAAATAGACAAGACGCCCAAGTTGCATCTTAAAAGTGAACAAATCTAGAACAAATTGCAATGAAGGAGCAAATCATTAATTAAAATGAACAATTCCCGCCGCAGCAGACTGGACTTTTGTAGATCAAAGTACGTGGAGCAGCTTTGAAATGAAAGAACCTGGCGAACGAGCACAGCTGTGCCTAATCCCCTGGATTAAGGCTGAAATGAGATTATGTTTGTAAAATAGCCTCGTCCGCCTGGGCTGCTGGAGCTCCGGTGCAGCCTCTGCTGGCTGGTGCTAGCCTGTCTCCGTCCCTGAGCCAGCGCCTGGGGCGGCTGGCAGGGCGGCTGGCGATCCTGGGCTGGCCTCTGCAGAGTCAAAACACATCTCCTGGCCAGCAGAGTGGGGTGCCACCCAGAGACAGAGGGGCGCAGACAACCATGTATTTCTCTATTTTCTCTTTCAAAGGACAAACCAAGAACCCTAACATTCTCATGGAGCTGACACGACCCTCAGGGGAAGACACATACTTGCCTTTTTTTTTTTTTTTTAAATAAAAAAACAGCTTTAATGAGGTACAATTCACATCCCACACAATTCAGTCGTTTAAAGCATGCAATTCAGTGATCGTGATATAATATATTAATTCTTGAAATTGTGGTGATATTCACACACACAAGTGCCTACGTATGTGTATGAGGCTGTGTACACGGGGTGAGGGGGAGGGCAGCAACTGAACACAGCAGGGGAGGGGAGAGAATGGGCCATGCATCGGCCTCCTGAGGGGAAGGGGACAGGAGTCCTGCTGTGGGAGGGAGCTTGGGATCCAGGGTGGGCATGTGTGGCCAAGACAGGGGAAGCCACTGGAGGGTGAGGCAGGGAGGATGCAGAGGCCAGGCTGTGGACCAAGAGAAGGGGTTTGGCCCTACTCTGTGTGTGATGGGAAATGCCTACTGGTTTGTGCAGAAAACCAGTGCTCTTGGGGACCCTGCTCCATGTCCCAGCAGAGAAGCAGCTGTAACCAGCCACTGGGATGCCTGCATTAGGGGTTCTGAGTTGGGGAGACCAGGGAGGGAGCAGCCAGAAGGGAGGTCAAATCCTCCAGGAGGAGCGAGAAGGAAGAACAGAGGCAGAAGGGAAAATGAGTAGAAGCTGGAGTCACACCTCCTTGAAACGTGGCCTGGTGTTCTTACCGTGGCCACGACTTCTCACGGTAAGAAAATACAGGGGGAGCATCTGATCGAGAAACATCCAAAAACTGAATTTGTGAAAAGCTCCAAAATCTGACACTTTGTGAGCAATGACATGATGCCACAAGTAGGAAAGTCCACACCTGACCTCATGTGATGTGTCACCGTCAAAATGAAGTCAGAACTTCATTTCATGCACAAAATAGTTACAAAAATGCCATAAGATTAGCTGTGTCTATGCGTGCAAGGTAGACATGAAACACAAGTGGATTTTATGCTTAGACTTGGGTCACGTCCCCAGGATGGCTCATTCTGTATATGCAAATATTTCAAAATGTGAAAAAATTCTGAAGCCTGGGGCACTTGTGTCCCGAGCGTTCTGGCTAAGGGATGTCCAGCCTGTACAATGCCAAGTGGCATCCGTTAGTTTGCAGAGCTGGAACATTCAGCCTGATTCACTCCTGCTGTTCTTTGTACCTCACAATCAGCATCTGAGTTTGTGCAATGGAATCCAGGAGGAAACTGTCCCCCTACCTCAAATGCACACCTTACCCTCATGGCCCCCAGATGGAATTCAAAAAGGGGTTGTTCACTCGGTTCCCAACTTGCGGGTATGGAAGATTCAGGATCAGCCTGCATTTCCCTTCAGTGTGCTCACATCTCTTCACAGACCTGGAGAAGAAGAGTTCACTGTGGGGCACCGTATTATAAATGAGAATATAACCCAACTCTCACTACTTGGTGGATCAGTGGCAGAAGCATAGCCAGTGACACCCAGGTGACCTCCCTGCCCTGGGGACCCAGGCCCTCCCTGCCTCCTATGCTTCTGCTCTTAAGAAAATGCAGGTGATTTGATCTGGGATCTTCCTCCCGTCCACTCGGGGCCTCTCCATTCTCATTTTGTGTTTGTTAGGGCCACTGATATAGGTGGTGACCTGGAGTGTCTGTGGACACCTGTGCACATCATTTCAAATACTGGGTTCCATCAGTGTCAGTGGACACCTGACTTAAGCAGGATGGGTTTGGCACCAGATACCAGTACAGAAATACTGGATTCTGGAAGGATGTCTCCACTCAGGGGTCTGAGTCAACAAGACCAGCTGCATAAATTGTGGGGCTCCGTGTCAAGTGGAAACACAGGGCCGGCTGTGTGAAAAGTATTATGAATTTCAAGATGGTGACCGTACCACCTTGCACTGAGTGGGGAGCCTTCTGCATGTGGGGCCTGGCAGGCCCAGGACCCTAGCCTCATCAGATAGTCGGAAGGCAGCTCGACCCCTCTAAGACAGACCACAATCAAGGAAGATCAAGTTCTCATGGATATGGAAAAGAAGAGACAGGGTCAGCCCCAGCTGTGCACACCTAGTCTTCCTACAAATGGAGATGGCCTCTCATCCCAGTGTTGCTCATGGCGTCACTATTCAACTACGTATCACGAGCACATGTCCTTCTCAACTGGAGAGGGAAAGAGGATGGGTTGACAGTGTGGGCCCTGTGCCAATTAGCTGGTGAAATGAATTTGTGCCTAGAGCTCAGGCCTCCATCTCAGTAGTCTCCGCAGCCAAGCATAGTAGGAAAGGAAGAAATTTGTTTAAAAATGTTCATGCTAATCCAGTTCTCTTTTGAGTACTTTTCAAAAGCTATATTGAGGTCTTTCATTCTGAAAATGCTTGGCCACACCTGGCTGCTTCTCGGTCCCAATTTTGATAGTCTCTGCTTCCCAAAGAGCAAAGTCATTCTCCCAACGGGGCTGGAGGCTGGGCGGCATCTGAGTCTCTGACGCTGCGTCTCACAAAGTGGCCGGCTCCCAGGCTGTGGTCCCAGTTCCCTGGAAGCTGCTGGTTGGGCATCTCCTCACTTCCCTGGTGACAGGTGGCACGTCTGTGGCACTGTTTACTCAGAAATATCTGCCTGGGCAGTGTATGGGTGAAATGGGCCTGGCAGGACTGTGAGGCGTGCCCGGAACAGGACATTTGCACAAAGGTGGACCGTGCATCTGGTGTTATACCTGCTGATGGTGAAACCCAGGCTGAGATAGTTTGCTGTGGTCAAGCACCACATGGTCCTTTGAGCACAGTGAGGGCCAGGAGGAAGATGTCGGGGGAAGTGGAGTAACTAAGCTCAGTTAGCATATTGGGCCAAGTCACAGACCCCAGGGACACAGAATCCAGACTCCTCAGACAAGGCTGCTCAACCCAATATACAGATTTCCTTAGAATAAGGTACGACTGTCTTCCCATGGAGGTCCTCTTTCAGAGCGGGTTGAATTTAATTTTTTTTTTTTTTTTTTTTCAGTTTTTGGTGGGGGCTGGGTTTGAACCTGCCTCCTCCAGTGTCTGGGGCTGGCACCCTGCTCCTTTGAGCCACAGGCACCATCCCTAGAGTAGGTTAATTTTAACTTATCTATTATTTTCAGCTTTTAGAAGGGATTATTTTGCTTGTTTTTTTTGTCACCCAGGCTAGAGTACAGTGGTGCAATCATAGCTCACTGAAGCCTTGAACTCCTGGGCTCGAGCAATCTTCTCGCCTCGCCTCCCAAGTAGCTGCACTTACAAGAAGGGAGTTTTTTAAAAGGGTTATTCAAAATGTCAATGAAGTATATTTCAAAAATCAGCACCCATAGCAATGACTGTCCCAGAGGCAACGATGTGGAGCGGTCCTCTCACTGAAGATGCTTGTCAAGGAGGCTATTCTTTAATGCCCATAGGAATATTCACCATGCAGCTGAATCACTGTCCCCTGCACTTTCTACAAAGGTTCAGGTGACAGTATCAGGGAAATAAATTCCTTTGTTTAGGCACAATCACTGGACCTGCTATCCCCTGGGCCCAGAGCAGTCCCCAGGCTGCTGGGAGGATAGAGTTCCCCAGATGGAGAAGGTGAGGATGCTGCCTCCTTGGGAGCATTTCCAGGAGCACCAGCAGCTCTCTGGGAAGGCCTCATGCTCCTGAGACGCCCGTCTCCAAAGGACTGCAGGGCACAGCCAGGAGGGCAGTGGGACATGAGAACGATGATGGAGAAGGAGAGGAAGAGGAGGGAGGGAGAGGAGGAGGAGGAGAAGATGGAGGTGGAGATTCACTCAGCTTTTGGCTCTCCCTGCCCTGGAAGTTGGCTGGACCCAGGGTAAAGGGATAGGGGACCCTGCAGATATCTGGGCTTAGTGGCCCAAAGGTCAGTAAGAGTGTTGTTCCCACTTAGAGCTGCCAGGGACCTGTATTAAGCTCATGTTGGTTTATACGCAGGAGGGAATGAACCAGGCTTGGAGAATCTGAGCAAATGTTTGGGGAGGGGTGTTCCCAAGGCCCCACACAAAGGAGGGAAATACCACGCCTCTGTTAATCCCCTTTGCTAATATCTGCTTAAAATCAACACAGGGAAATCTGAAGGGGACGGAGAATGGGCAGACGACAGGCTCAAGGAGACCTTCTGCCATGGCCCGCTGCACTTGGGAGTCAGCGAGGGTGGGGGAGGGAGAGCATCACCAGCAGAAGGACCCACCTTCCATGCCTGGATTGACTTAGGAATAGCAGTAAATATGTGAAGTTCTTGAGGAATCTCCACTTTCATCACCCTTGAGCCTCCTAAATACTTAACATTCTCTGTCACTGCAAAGCCAGACCCCATTCTACAGCCCAGTGTCCCCTCCCCACAAAGCCCACTAAAATGCTTGACTGCCCTCTTCTAAACTCTGCTGTAGAGACCTCGCCGAGGAGGAAATGCCAGGGCAGGGTGCACAGCAGAGCTTGGGTGGGAGCACACAGCGTCTCACTGACAGCACCCTTGGCCACCATCCTCGGGGCAGCCGAGGACTGGGTTGTCGTAATTGCTCTGGGTCATGGCTACTTTAGAAACTAATGTTATTTTATTTATATACATGATGAGACAGTGCAAATGTCTTCATGTGCCCACCAGAGGCATCCACCTGGGCTCGGAACCAGGAGAGCTGGAGGGACAAGAATATGGCTCAAACAGAGGAGGAATCTTCCAAAGGCTAAGAGGTGCCCCATCAGAGCCAAAGTGCCTAGAGCACAGGCAACAGCTGGGCTTAGGTCACCGAGGCAGTGTGAGCATGAGGACACGAGGCGGTGGACTCACATTCCTGCTGGAGTCAGAAATTACCCTCCTTGGTGTTTACCCAAATGACCTGAAAACTTGTGTTCATACAAAAACCTGCACGCAGCTATTAACAGCAGCTTTATTCATAATTGCTGAAGCTTGGGAGTAAGCAGGATACCCCTTAGTAGATGAACAGGTAGGTCAACTGTGGGACACCCAGACAACGGGATATTACTTAGTGGTACAAGAAGTGAGCTGTCAACCATATACTCCATGGAGGAAACTTAAATGCCCATCCCCAGGTGAAAGAAGGCAGTCCGAAAGGCCACGTGCCGTGTGGTCGCAACTGTAAGGCATTCTAGAAGAGGCGAAACCATGGAGATGGGAAAGGGACCAGCGGTGTCCAGGGGTTTAGGGAGAGAAGATGAGAGATGAAGAAGTGGAAGATGGTTTTAGGGCAGTGGGCTGGTTCCATATGACCGCAAGGGAGGAAACATTCCATTAGAGAGTTGTCAAAATCCACAGAATGTACAATACAAAATGGGAAACCCGAGGTAAACTGCGGACTGTAGTTAACAACAAGGTGTCAACTGCATCATCAGTTCTGAGTGTAGCACAGCACTGCCAGATGGGGGTGAGGTGAGAATCTGCAGGAACTTTTCTCTGAATGTTTTTTATAAATCCAGAACTGCTCTAAAAAATAAAGTCTATGAATTTAAACACTTAAAAAAAATCTCATTAAGAATTTATCACAGGAAAATCGAGACTACGGGTGGATCTTCTTATGCTAGTCCTAGTTTTTTTCTAGTTTTGTGCTTTAATTTCATCCGGAGGGTGGAGAAGAGGGCACCATGCTTGTTTTTAGAGTTAGAGTCCTCCGTTGACCATGTCTTTACCCAGCACAGGAGGATCTAAGTGGCCTTTCTTCACATGTAAGGACTTTGGACTTATCCGAATTTAACAATGACAAGATTCATTTCTACCTCTAAGTTACTCAAGCCCTGGATTGCCAGCAACCCTGAAAGCTGGGATGGAGGAGGTTAAGGAAAGGGTCCTTGTCCCAGTCCATGACGTCACCACCTCAACCTCAGGCAGCAGGCCCCCAATAGGAGGCAGAGGAGTTAACAGCACAGAATGGCCTTTGTTATTCCTTTGGGCTGAGGGTGCCAGGGCCTTCCAGATCGTTCCATGTGGCCCACCTCTCGTTGGGGAACATTTTTATCCACATGAAAAATTTGTTAACATGAACCACAATAGCAGTCCCCAGACTTCAGGAGGGTGACAAACCCACAGGGGTGGCCATGGGCTTCTCCCTGGAGCAGGGGACAGGGGACAGAGGCCCTGGCACTGTGAGCAAAGACACCTTTCTCCTGCATCCTCAGCTTCCTAAGGTCCCTTCCAGCACCTGAATATCGCTGCTACGAACATCTCTTCAAGATCCTTCTTTCAATTCTTTTGGATGTACTCAAAGGTGAGATTGCTGGGTCAACGGTAATTCTATTTTTAATTTTTTGAGGAACTGCTGGACTGAGTTCTATAGTGGCTGCACCATTTTACACTCCCACCAACAGTGCGCCAAGGTTTGAGTTGCTCTCCATCCTCACCACCCTGGGTATTTTCTGGGGGGTTGTTCTGATTTGCCTTTCCCTGATCATCAGTGATGTTGAGCATCTTTGCATTCCTTCATTGGCCATGGCATGTTGTCTCTTTGTACCTCCCCTGCTTCTAATGTGAGGAGATGGGTGGGGTCCCGGGGTCAGTGGCCCAGCTCCCTCTCCAGCTCCCTCAGGCAGCTGCATGTTGGTCTTAGTCAGGGCTGCTGGGGCCTCAGGGTTTCTATCTTCCTTGTTGGAGCACTGTCCTCTGGTCTCATAACCTGCACTTACCCATCTGGCTTCCTCCTTTAGGGACCAACGTGAGGGCAAGTACCAGGTCCCGCCCATGCCCATTCTCACACCTCAACCAGCTTCTGGTCCACAACAGGCAACCGACAAAGGAATCTGTTTGGGTTTAGCTCTTTCGCTCCTAGAGTCTTAGAGCCACAGTGAGAGCAAACTCTCCCTTCTGGAAAGGCGCACTGACCAGTAAGCCCAGAACAGGCATTTCATTTTTTCTTCTTTACTCCATGTTTCCATTCTGCAGTCCTTCCCAGCAGAGCTTTCTCTCTCTTCTCTCCTCCCTGTGTCCTTCTTAGCATCTGGTAACCAGAGACACATGCCACTCCCCTGAAGGGTCTGGTGTCATAACGTAGCTTTTGCCCATATGGTGATTTCACTCAACACACACCTTCCCGGCCACTGTGTGCCTTTCTTCCCGTTCTCCCAGACCAGTGATTGAGGAAGACCGTGGGAAGACCTCTCATTAATGCCCGTTAGCCAGGTGGTTGCTAGCAGCCAAGGTCATCTGAGAAATGTGCCCTTTCGCTCTTGTCACCCTGCACTCCTGTCTTTCCGTGCTCTCTTCCTAGAGATGACTGTCTGCCGACCACAACTCCCCTCCTGTGTGAAGAACCTGGAGCCTGTGTGTTTAGTTCTCAGCCCCAGGCCTAGCCACGTAGTCCAGCTCAGTCCAGACTCCACATCCTTATTCTCCTCATGATGGTCAAGGATTACATCTGGAGCTACTTTGCATACACAAGAAGGATTGCCCAAGCTCTAAACACAAGTGCATCTTTTCTAGACAAACAGTAAGTTATTTCACTTAAAAAAAAAAATCAATGGGACCCATACCTGCCTTGCAGGGTCATCGTAAGGACTAAATAAAATCATGACATTAGGGTGCCCAGCATGTTAGTAGGACCACAGTAAATATTTTTTATGCAAATTGAATTTTATTTGATGACTCTGAAAATAACAATACCTAAAGTGGAATAGCGCATTACAGTTAAATCAGGTCTTTCTCAGGTTTGACCTTAGTTAATCTTCGTACAATTACAGAGGCAGTTGCTGTACCACTAGAAAGAATGCAATTGAAAATCATCTGGAGTGAGAGATGTTTTCTTGTCAGTGTCTATCAGGGGAATTTTAAGCCTTTCAGCTGGTGTTCCCCCCTTTCCCAGAGCAGAGACCTTGCACCATGTGGCCAAATGAGCCTTTCCAAGTTACTTACTGCAAAGGCCTCCAAGGCTCTGTCTCACTGTTCAGTTATCCACCAGGTGCCAGCAAGGCGAGGTTCTGTTACAGGTTTCATTTGCTCCTCCTTTTCCTCCTTCCTTTTCTCCCTCCCTCTTCTTTAGCAACAGCAAAGGGCTTTCCACTGGAAACCCTTCCCCTCTTCTTACTTACACCATCTCATGGGCTTAAAGAAGAGAACTTAGTTAATGGCCTGTAGTCTGCTGCACAAATTCAGGCAGCTTACCTCTCCTTGAGAGAAAGAACAGAAAAATATTTTTGACCATATGACATTCATTCACAGTTAAGGTTCAGAGGTGCAGAAGAGTTTTTGTTTGTTTGTTTGTTTTTAACAAACCAGAGAGATAAATCTTTACACCAAGAGTTTACAATAAATACAGATGCTACTTGAAAATTACAAGAAGTTTTGGTCCAGCAGCCACTCTGGATGAAAAGATTGGAAGTGGATGGACTTTCCAGAGCTGGAGCAAACACAGGGCGACAAGGCCTTGCTGCTGCTTCTACGGGGAGAAATCTGGGCACCTGCAGACCTTGCAGGACTCTTCTGACCATTCCCTTCCTTATGGGCCCTTGGAATGTGGTTGTATCTTGGATTCAGAGTATGTGGACAGTTTACTCCTAATATTTTGGGGAGAATTAACAGCTTTCAGAACAAAGTTCATAAAACTGGACCTGGCCACTTTCTCCCATCTGCATCTATTCATATCTATATCCTGGGAGCCTGAGTAATATCAGAACACAGAGATGATCCAGTATTCTAATTACCATGTTACCTCAAGGAGTTAGGAGCCACCAGCCTAAAACTTTTTCAGTGCACATATTCTTCACTATCTTTCCATTCAGGGATACCACACCTTGGGATTTGTTTTAAAAAAGGAGTGTGGACATGTCCAGGACTCCAAGACCCTTGATGGTTTCTGGGTATTAAACCAACCTTGCATTCTGGAGGTACATTCTACTGCATTGTGCTGTATAGTCCTTTTCCTATGTTGCTGGATTTGATCTGCTAGCATTTTGCTGGAGGATTTTAAATCTGTATACACAAGGTGTAGTTGATGGCAGCTTTCTTTACTTGGGATGCCTTTGTCTGGTTTTGGTATCAGGGTAACACTGGTCTTACCCATTGAGGTAGGATCTGTTTCCACTCTTGCTCCACACAGCTGGTTATTAAACTCAGTAGCTGGACTACATGCCACGTCAGGCACATTTTGACTTCCCATCACACTACTCCAGGTGCAGGCCCCTAGACCTTCGTGGACTGCTGCCCCTCTCTGGTTCCTTTTACTACAGACTCTCTGGTCTTTCTGAAGCTCTTTTGATCTCTCCTGCTGCTTTCCTCCTCAGGGTCTTCATCTTTCCTGTTTCCCCTGCCTGGAATGCCATGGATGGCCCCTGGGTCTTCTGCAGGTCTCTGCCCAAACACCCCTTCCTTAGAGGCCTTCTCTGAAGACCACACCTGAAATAGCTCTACTTCGTGGTCACTATTTGTCCATTTTCCTGCTTAAGTTTTTTTAGCAATTACGATCTGATGTCACATCATTTGTTCACTCAATTACAGCTCATCTCTCCTACTCTAATGCGAAGTCCACAAGCGTGCAGATTTTGTCCTGCCATATCATCAGTGCCTACAACTGTGAGGGATGTGTGGTTGATGCTCAGTAAATGTCTATTGAATAAATAAACGGTGTGGACAAAGATTTCTGTGCAAGGATATTCATCACAGCATTATTTGTAATAGTAACACATTGAAAATGATATAAACGTCCAACAGAAGAGAAATTGTTGGGTGACTTCTAATATAGCCACATATAGGCATTTAAAACGTTAATTTTTTTTTTTTTTTTGAGACAGGGTCTCACTATGTTGTCCTGGGTGGGGTGCTGTGGCCTCATAGCTTGCAGCAACCTCAAACTCTTGGGCTTAAGGGATTCTCTTGCCTCAGCCTCCCAAGTAGCTGGGACTACAGGTGCCCACCACAAATACCCAGCTATTTTTATGTTGCAGTTGTCATTGTTGCTTAGCTGACTGGGGCTGGGTTCAAAACTGCCAGCCTCCGTGTTTGTGGCTGATGCTGTAACCACTGTGCTACAGGCACTCAGCCAAAATGTTAAAAAATGTTTAATAGCATGAGAAAACTTGCAACATACGTTACATGAAAAGAAGCATTACATCTCTATATAGTTGGAGTCTAATCATATTTTATATTGTAGATGTTTAATAATAAAAAGAAATATAAGATTAGAGGGCAAATACCAAAATCTTAAAAGTGATGGTCTTTGGGTAGAGAGTTACAGGTAATTTCAATGTGTATCTTTTGTATTTTTTTCCTACTTGTTCTAAATTTTTCCTGATAGGTATGCACTATTTTAATAAAATATTTAAAATTATTAGTGTCGTATAAATCTAATACAGCTGATAGATACATAGCGCCTGTATATCATCCTGGAGAAGATAAATTTTCAAGTGAGAAGATAAACTATCTCTTCTAAGCTGAAATGTTTCCTCTAGTAATCTTTCACGGAGAAGACTGTAAAATGGCTCTGAGTGTACGGTGGATTGATGGTTTTCTTGTGCTTCCTTTTGCCCAAGCTGAGTGATTGAAGAGACCCAGGAGGCAGTTTGCTTTGTTCTCTTTGTGACGCTCTCTGGTCCCTGATGCTGGGCCCCACTCTGCCCCATGGATGCTCACTTGCTGAGCTGAGACCACATCCTTTATGTCTGTGTCTTTATGTACTGGGGATCTACCCCACAGCCTGCACCCTGCTTTGTGTTGAGGATGCCGGGCACACAAAGTGTGATCCTGCCCCTTTGCTGGCCTGCTCTCTACGGCTTCTATTTGCCCAGAACACAACCTGCAGTTGGTCTTTCCGTGAGATCTCAGCTCTCAGGAGAGCCCCGCCACCCACTCTGTTCATCACTCGAGGCAGAGTCTTCTGTAGGACCCCAGTGGGACATCCTGACAGCCTTCCCGGGGCATTTAAAATGTTAAATTTTTTTTTTTTGAGACAGAGTCTCACTGTGTTGCCCTGGGTGGGGTGCTGTGGCCTTTGTTATGAAGCAGAAAAGTGCAGAAGGTAGCACAGCTGCCACCTGGCTTGGACCAGATGTTGTATGGGATCCCTCTGCCTAGGAAAAAGGGCCCTGGACCCTTCAGATTGCAGGGACTGTAAGTGTCCAAATCCTGAGATTTGTACAAATTTCTTTCAGACTTAGATTCTCACGGATTCTGTACTAACCGTTTTATTGCTATATAACAAATTACCACAAACTTAGTGACTTAAAACCACACAAATACTCAGTTTCCTTGAGTCAGGAGGTTGGCATCTTATATGTGGGCCCACTGGTAAGGCTCACATAAGGCTGAAATGAAGAGTCAGCTGTCCTATGCCCAGGCTGGGGCTGTTTTCAGCTCCTGAGGCCTCTGTACCCTTCTTGGGGGCTCCCTCAAGACCAGCAGGGGAACCCCCCTCGTTAGCACCTCTCTAGCATCTGCTCAGGGCTCACCTGATAGGCCAGGCCCACCTAGGACATTTGAATCATTCAAAGTCAACCGAGTAAGGATCTTAACTGGTTTGAGCTGCTGTGACAAATGACCACATACCCAGCGGCTTAATGCAGCGCAGATTCTGTTGTCGAACCTTCTCAAGGCCAGAAGTCCAAACGGGGTTTACAGGCCTCACATCAAGGAGGCAGCAGGCCAGCCTTCCTCTCTGGGGGACAGTCTGTGTCTGTGGCTCTTCCGCTCTCAGAGGCCACCCATGCACCCTCCTCAGAGCAATCGTATCCCTGTCACTTAAGTTTCTGTTGTGTATCTCCAACCCCTAGAACCAGGGACCTTAATAAAGTGTGAAATTTCTTCTGCCATGTAATGTAGGATCCTCAGGGAGATGTCCCATCGTATTCACATGTCCCATTGAATTCACACATCTCACCCACTCTCAAGGGAAGGGGGCTGTGTGGACCCTGCCCCAGGGGAGGGAAGCTGGTACCTTCTCAGTACTCGGTCAACCAGGGGCCTCCTAAGATGGACAGCTCTCCTGCTCCCCGGTCCCTGACCACAGCTCAATTCTCCACCCTTCTCCACCTTTGTCCTCTTGAGTTGTTAACACACTTTGTCATTACGTTAGCTTTTTCCTTTCTCTGGTAGCTCCCTCCACCAGGGGACAAGCACCAGGGCCACCAGCCCCTTTGTCACCTCACCTGGAGCCTTGCAGAGGCTGGCGCACTCGGGCTGATCCTCCCACTGAGTCCGTAAGCTCTCTGCGTGTTGGTGATTCTGCTGCACTCCCTGACAGGAAATTCAGCCTGTCCCCTGATTTCTAAACTTAAGTGAAGAATAAAATGCCTAAACACAGAGTGCAGTGGACTTTGTCCAGCGGCTGAGGCTCCCTGGGAGCAGCCACCAAGCAAACCCCACCAGTATTCCCACAGCCTGCTTCCTGCTTTGGTCACTCTGCTGCCTAGCCCTCCTGTGGCCCACACGGGGTATCCAGCTGCTTGCCTCTCCCCGGGCTCCTCTTCAGCTCTTCCCAGCCTCTGCGATCTCCTGTAATCCCCCTGGACGCAACCTGAGTGTCAGCATTTTGAAGCTTCTCAGATGGTTCTGCTGTGTACCCAGAGCTGGCAGCCCCACTCTGCAGTCCAGAGCTTTGCTACTCTGAGTCTGGTCCCTGGGCCAGCAGTGTCACCATTGTCGCTTGAGATCCTATTAGAAGTGCAGAGTCCCTGCTCCATGAGGGACCCACCCAGAGAGAGTGCCATTTTGCAGATTCACATACAGATGGAAACTCCACTGTGAGAGATCTGAAACTCCTCTGTGGTATGAACCACCTGTAGCTTAAGCCACAGCCTGGTGTTTGGGCTACTCCTAGATAACCACATCAAACCCCGTGGGTGGAACTGACACCTGGGTGTGACTGATAGACAGGCTGAGAGATGCTCCTCTAGGGAACATTCTCTCAGACCTGGGGTGGGCCGGCTGCATCATTTGTGGGGTAAATTCAGGGCACCTTCTGAGCAGGAAAAGGGTGCTATGAAGGTTCTAAAATACAGAACACATCGCTTTCTTCTGTAGTCTCTTCTGGACCGGTCATGGTGGGATCTGGGGTTTGCTTTTTGTTTTGGGGGGAGAAGGAAGGGCACAGAGGGACAAGTCTCACTCTGTCACCAGGGTAGAGTGTGGTGGCACAATCATAGCTCACAGCAACCTCAAACTCCTGAGCTCAAGCAATCCCCCTGCCTCAGCCTCCCGGGTAGCTGGGAGTGCAGGCGTCCTCAGCCTCCCGGGTAGTTGGGACTGTAGGCGTCCTCAGTCTCCCGGGTAGTTGGGACTGCAGGTGTCCTCAGCCTCCCGGGTAGCTGGGACTGCAGGCGTCCTCAGCCTCCCAGGTAGCTGGGACAGCAGGCATCGGCACTGCACCTGGCTGATTTGTCTGTTGCAGCAACAGGGTCTTGCTGTTTCCCAGTCTAGCCTTGAACTCTTAGCCTCCCAAAGTGCTGGGATTATAGGCGTGAGCCACAGTACCCACCTCCATGGTCATTTTAATTTGCTATTTAACATCACCCTCCCTTGGACATAGTCATACTCTGAGGGTCGGCCTAGGGACTCCGGTCCTTCCTGTGTCTGACAACCCCTGCCAGCCACCTGACAGATGTACAGAGGCCCAGCTAGGGGTGGGAACATCCTTCTTCTCTTCCCAAAGGCCTGCTGTGACACCCACAGAGTGCAGTAACCCCCAGGGATGGCAGCCTCTGTGCTGTGGTGCCCCTCGCACTTGGATTGAGAGGCTTTCTTGGAATTATCCTCCTATTAGGATGTATCACTTCCGGTCTGGGACATAGATGACTTTGACCCCCGCCTTCTATGTCTGTGCCCAGGCCCCTGCCAGGGGTGGTGAGAGCAGAACAAAAGCCTTCCTCACTGATACCACCCATCTCTGTCCCAGGCAGGAGGACACAGTAGTTTCAGGGCAGGGAAGGGGACTGAGCAGGGTCAGGGCACCATAGGGCAATGACTTAGCACCTGAGAACTCATCTTGGTGGGCAGGGAAATTATGGCACCCAAAGTGAGCAGGTCCAAGCCCCTGGACCATTTGCTATTGTCCCAGCAGACTTGACTCACAAAACACAAATTCAAAGAGAAAAGGATTAAGACATTTAAGATAATGACTCCAGAGCATTAAGCCCCTAGTACTGAACCCTTCTGACTGAGTCAGGGCCCTAAGCAACTGTGTTGGTCACACATCAGTAAAGCCATCCCTGCCCCACGTGGGGATCACAAGAAAATCTCAAAGGAACTTGCTAGACATTTGGAATTTTCTGCCCCTGACCTAGCCAGAAGCCCTAGGGCTGGAGGCCTGGTGTCTGTGAGCAAGGCAGAGCCCCAGTAAGTCTATGAACAGATGTTTGGGAAGCACAGCCCACACCCCTGCTTCCCTGCTGAGGGAAATAGTCCTGTGTCCTGCGGGGTCATTCCAAGGGGTATGTGATCCCGATTCTTACACTGATTAGACCAGGGATAGTCACCTGCCCTGAGGACAGAAAACCTATAGGTTGGCTAACACCCTAGAATATGGCTTCACACAAAAAGCCCTGCCAAACAGGTGTGATCATGATTATTCAGTCTCAATCAGACTGGTTTTATTAGGATTGCAAAATGGACCTATGATCAGATGGGGACAGACACACACACACAGAGAAATGAGCTGAGTCATGTTGGTGAGGGAGCAATAGGCTGTGATAAGTTGACATCCCTTGTGAGGAAGCATCCCCCAGAGCTCTGGGACTCTCAGAATTTTGCTTGGAGCTGAACAGGATTCCTCCTCTTGGTAAAATGACCAATTCAAGACCCCTGCCATCCTTATTTCCCAGGGTCTCCTTACCTCTTTTGATGCAACTTGAATGAGTCTATTTTTGTAACCTGAAGAGGATGGTTCCCATTTGACAGATGAGAACACTGAGGTTCAGATGGGTTAGGTAACAGACATGTCATAAAGATGTGTTGATGTCAAAGTCAATGTTGTCTGTCTGCCTGAAGGCAGGAAGGGAGAGGTTACTGTTCCACTCTGCCTAGCAGACTGTCACAGGCTTAGTGCCCCACTTCTCTGATGCTGTGTGCTGGGTGCTATGTGCTGGCCAAGCCTGTCTCAACCTCTTGGGGTGCTCTAGGGACATTATGGTAGCCGCAGGTGTTGACAGCTGCAGCTTTTGATGAAATTGCTGAGAAGAAATTTGCTTGTTCCTTTTTGGTGATCAAAAGAGAGAAAAGGCAAGAAGCCTCCAGGCAGAGGCCTCAATGGACACCCAGGCCTTGGTACCTCCCAACAGGCTGAGGCTGAGAGCGCCAGCATTTCTTACGGGTCAGAGTTTTGAACTCCCCTG
>NW_003852528.1:16112-17402 GCF_000181295.1 Otolemur garnettii | reverse complement strand
AGGATCTTTTCAGAATTATTCATCTCCCGCAAATTTCCTCCTAGGGGTTAGCAAGAATTGCATGGTTTGACTTTTAATAACATTCTTGCCTGTAGATTCTATGGACCAGGCTTCAGCTTCAGGGAGGGGCGCTTGAGAAGTGATTCGTGGGGTGTCTGACACAGAGCCCTGACGGCTTAGAAGAGGCTTTCTATCAGGTGGGTCTAGCGGTTCTGGGGAGCTAGCTCAGAAGGACCCTCCTGTTCCCATTGTCATCTTTGCAAGATGTTCATTTGTCCTAACTAAAGGCTCACCTTGGACTATCAGAATTTGATTTTAATTCTCCTTGGATTCAATCTACTTTAGAAAATGGATTATAAGGAATATTCCAGAAGTTTGCTTTTGTTCCATTAAATTAAAAATATTCAGCTTGCAAGTGATAACCTTTAAAAGATCCAGTGCCCTTGGGAGGACAAAGTTGCTGAGTCAGGTCCTGAGGCCTTTGCACACTGAGGATGGCATTTCCCTTCTCACATGCCTTGGATTTCTAGGACAGAGGTAAAGGGATATGACTAAGACAGAGGACTGCTCATCACTTTTTAATTCTCAGGAATGAACACGGCTTCCATTTCCGCTAGCTAAATCAAGTGTGCCCCGGGAGAGCCCACGGTGGAGTGGCTGCACGGGGCTGCCATAGCTTAATGCAGCCTCACCCAGCAAAGCAGGAGGCCTGCGCTGCTCTCCCCTTGTTCCTCCTACAGAGGCTTGTGGCTGGGAGGTGTCTCGGCAGTCTCTCTCTTCCTCCATGTACAAGGCGCAGTTCCCAAATAAAAGCCAGGGAGAGTCTGTGAGCAGTGGACCCCTGGAGGCAGGATGTCTGGGGAATAGAGCCGCTCTGTCTGCATGTGCTGATCAGTCAGTCCCCTCTGGGTCATGATATCAAGGGCAGCATAAAATGGTCACTCAGCCAAAAGGCTCACCTACCCAGAAGAAGGACACACTGGCTTTCTGCGTTCCTGGGAAAGCCCCTTTTTCTGAGCATCTTAGACACCAATGTAAAACCAGGCTGAAATATCAAGCACTCAGCACAGACTGTGCTCGCTATCTGGAGACTCTTAGAAAGCTTGTCCATCAAGCTTGTTTCATTTGTAGTGAGGTGTAAGATGAGATTGAGGGCTGTTCATGCTCCATTGTCCTCGGATAAATATACATCTCTCAGTGTTGATGGTAAATTATGTAATCCCCCAAGAAAAGAAGTGGGGAAGAAACCACAGGACTTATAAACCACCTTGCAGAAAGAAGAATACAATC
>NW_003852528.1:14094-14466 GCF_000181295.1 Otolemur garnettii | reverse complement strand
CCATCATCACCATCACCATCCCCACCATCACCATCATCACCATCCCCATCATCACCATCATCACCATCCCCACCATCACCATCATCACCATCAACACCATCACCATCTCCACCATCACCATCATCACCATCAACACCATCATCACCATCAACACCATCCCCATCGTCACCATCATCACCATCACCATCCCCACCATCACCATCATCACCATCCCCACCATCACCATCATCACCATCCCCATCATCACCATCAACACCATCACCATCCCCACCATCCCTATCATCACCATCAACACCATCCCTATCATCACCATCATCACCATCCCCATCATCACCATCATCACCATCCCCACCATCACCATCATCACCATCA
>NW_003852528.1:8096-13745 GCF_000181295.1 Otolemur garnettii | reverse complement strand
ATCATCACCATCAACACCATCCCTATCATCACCATCATCACCATCCCCATCATCACCATCATCACCATCCCCACCATCACCATCATCACCATCAACACCATCCCTATCATCACCATCATCACCATCCCCATCATCACCATCATCACCATCCCCATCATCACCATCATCACCATCCCCACCATCACCATCATCACCATCAACACCATCCCTATCATCACCATCACCACCATCACCATCATCACCATCAACACCATCCCTATCATCACCACCACCATCAGCAGCAGCATCACCACTATCATCACCATCATAACCATTTTTACCACCATCACCATCATCATCATCACCATCATCACCATCACCATCATCACCATCAACACCATCCCCACCATCACCATCATCACCATCAACAGCATCACCACTATCACCACCATCATAACCATTTTCACCATCATCACCACCATCACCATCACCATCATCACCATCAACAGCATCACCACTATCGCCACCATCATAACCATTTTTACCATCATCACCACCATCACCATCACCATCAGCATCATCACCATTTTTACCACCACCATCATCATTACAATCATAACCATCACCATCATCACCACCATCATCAACATCATCACCAACCTCACCAATACCACTTCACATTCATGCCAATTTGAAAAGTATTATTCAATATCCTAATCTAATCTTATCCTCACAACACACTGTAGGCAATATAGCAGGACTAATTATGCCATTTGACAGAAAGGGAGGCCAAAACTTAGACAGGTGAAGATACTTTCTGGCTCAGTCTGGACTTCACACCTCCAATCCAGGTGTGGTTCTTGACCTAACATTGGGAAGTGTTTATCAGGTCAAAGGTGAGAAGAGAGAGTGGGGGAGGTAGGAGGGGAAGGAGAGAGAGAAAGAGAGAGAACTTGTGTGCTCATGCAGGTGTGGGAGGAGAAATGCATTTGAAGCAAAGGCAAGAGGGGGATAGAGCGAGGCAATGCTGTGTTCATTCAGGTGGCTGCCATTTCTGCCAGCCTGCCCATTCTGGAGTGTGCTCTGAACATGTGGCATCTCCTTCAAGCTGCTCCACTTGGCATGGTCTATGAGACCTCTCCCAATCCGGCCTTGAACCTTCTTGGCCCCATTCCATCTTCCCCAGCCCCCTGGCCTTCCCCAGCCCACTGCCCATCAGCTGCTCTTCAGCCCTGCATGAAATACCTCAGTTCCTGGCTCCTCCCAAACCACCTTGCAAATCCCTTTCTCCCCAATTGTAACCTCCTCCTGTAGCACCTCAGTGCCTGATGTGTGCCTGTCTCTGGCTGCACTTCTCTTCTTTGTGTGCCATGGCAGGGCTCTTGGCTCCTGTAACCTCCTCCTATAGCACCACTGCACCTGATGTGCACCTCTCTTCTGGCTGCACTTCTCTGTGTGCCATGGCAGGGCTCTTGGCTCCTGTCACCTCCTCCTATAGCACCACTGCACCTGATGTGCGCCTCTCTTCTGGATGCACTTCTCTTCTCTGTGTGCCATGGCAGGGCTCTTGGCTCCAGCTGTCTCCCCTTAACCGCCTGTTCCCCAGGGTCTAACCTAAGGGAGCAGCCAAGGAAATGGCAGGGCAGACTTTGCACGAAGGCTAAGGGCCACCCTGGGGAAAGCTGCAGTGGTTTCCTCTGCTGGCCATCAGATTAGCATCCACTGATTGGGCAACAGGTGGATGTCATCACAAGGACGTGTAGGCAGAGGCAGGGCCTAAGAACCTATGGGATGGGAATTTCTCATAAAGGCAAAGGAGTCTGGCAAGATAAGCTGGGCCCAGGAACAACATTCAAGTCCTCAGTAAAAGGTGGGGATTCTAAGAACAGCACCGTGCTCAGTTTAACAGCCAGTAAGGTCCCCTACACACCAAACCAACATACTCGAGGGAGGACGATGACGGGCATGAACTGGATGGCTGTGTGGTCAGATGGCTCTGCTAGGACTGCGGGAACAAAGCACCACAAACTGGGCGGTTTGCACACCAGAAATTAGTTCTGGAGAGGAATGTCCAAATTCCAGGTGTCTCCAGGGTCAGTCTTTCCGAGGCTGTGAGGGAGGGTCTGTTCTGGCCTCTCCTTGGCATGTGGATAGCGTCTTATCCGCGGGTTTCTTCACTGCCTCCCTTCTTTGCATGTCTGACTTGGTATCCAAATTTCTGTCCTGGTGAGGACACTGGTCACACTGGATTAGTGCCCACCCTGTGCCAGTGCAGCTTCTTCCCAACTAAGATTCCATCTGCAAAGACACTCTTTCCCAGCACAGTCACATTCTGAGTTCACCATAAGAATTTTAAGGCAACAAAATTGAGCCCATGATAGTCACTGAACCCTGTAATACATGGGGACCCCACCACTGCTGAATAACACACAGGGACCCCACCACAGCTGTCTGGGCCTCTTTTGCCTGTGTACCAGTCTGGAGAGTGTATATTCTGTGTCACCACAGGCCACCAGGCATCCAGGCTCTGGTAGCCAGCAGGAGAGAGAGCCGCGGTACCTTTGGAGTCCTGAGGGCTGCATGGCACCTGCTGTGTCCTGCAAAGTGGCTCTTACTGGCTTAGCCCCAGTGAGGACTGTGGAGCCAGGAATACAGGCTCAGCAGGTGTTGATGGGAACACACCTGCCCCCATCAGCAGGTGTGTCAGTCTGGAGGCAGATACATTCTGTGTGCACACAGGCCCTCGTGTGGACCCCCAGAGGTGTGTGGCCGGGGAGAAAGCCACATTCTCAGCAAGGAGCCAGCACCAGGGACATTCGCAGCCCACATCTCTTTCTCTTACTGATTTGTAAGATGGCAAAAGGGTGGTTTCTATCTTAATTTATCTTTGTAACCCTAGAAAGTAGCAGAGCATCAAGGCTTAATATTTTTGTAGAGAATAAATGGGTGAACACGAGAGACAAGGCATTTTGGACCTCTGGAAGGGAAATCAGTCCATCAATTAATCATCCTATTGGGCCCTACACAACACCAGGGCCTGTGAAGATCACAAGAAACAGATGGCATGGCCCATTAATTCAGTCATTTTCTCAATGAACAATTATTGAGTGCCTTTTCTGTACCAAGGGCTCGCTGACTGCTGGGGGTTACAAAGCTGGACTGGTCCAGACACTCTGATTAGCAACGCTGAGGAGCAAATTAAACTGGAGCAGAGTCCGGCCACACACTGAACCAGGCCATGCCAACAGCCAGCTTGTAATTAGAGTTAAGGAAAGGAGAAATTGAGGCAGGCGAGAGGAAGTGGCAGAGGCTTGAGGAAGCGGTGAGCCCTGTGTCCTACACTATCTCGGGTGGGGCAGGGTGGGCGCAGGGAAGGGTGTGGAGGTCACACAAGCTGTGGGATGGGCCAAGGAAGTTGAGAGGGAAGGTCTGCTTTGGTTTTTCTGAGAACAAAATTGGGAAATCACAGGAAATAAGGTGAGTCTGTGGGGTCTATAGATCAGGGGTTGGCAAACTTTTCCTGAAAGGGACCAAACAGTACATGTCTCTGGATTTGTGGCGGAGCTGTGGTGTCCACCGCAACATGTGGCTCTGCTGAGGTGGTGTGAAGACAGCCAGAGAGACAGGAGGCAGCGAGTGTGGCCATTTCCCGAGAAAACTTTATTATTTATGGACATAGAAATTTGAACTTCATGTGATTTATCACATATTACAAAATATTATTCTTTTCATTTTTTTTCTCCAACCATAATTTAGAAATTGTGAAGATCGTTCTTCGCTTGTGGGCCTTACAAAATTCACCAGGTGGCCACGGGTGCCTGCCTCTGGTGTACACTGATGCTTCTCGGCAGAATGTTAAGCTGCAGATCCTGACTCTGGAGGTCTGGGGGGACCCGAGACTCTGCATTTCCCTCCAGCTCTCAGGTGTGGCGCCAGGGAAGTGCAGCTGAAGCCTTTGAATGATACACCAGAGTCACCAGCTCCTCTGTGGGCAGAACCACATGCTGAAGGGACAGCCGGGCAGCCTGTGGTGGGAGCCTCACAGGGGAGATTGTGCCAACACATCTGGCCCACCTGCTCTGCTGGGGAGCAGCAGCCCTCATACTGGCCTCTGTTATGAGCTGGAACATTCCACAACAAGGCCAAGAGCCTGGCCACTGGAATTTCCAGGCAGACATTGCCAAACCTGTTGACATTGCCAGTAACCAGCACACGGGATCTCTCCCCGACCTGCTCATTTGTTTTCACATGGCTGGCATGGGACTTAGTATCTGAAGAGGCAACCCCTTCTTGTAGCAACTGCAGGTAAAACTGTGCCACATGGAGAAACACTGCAGGTAAAAATATGCCACCTGGAGAGACTCTGTGCAGGAGTCCAGTCTCTTTCCAGTCTCTGTGCAGGAGCAGAAAGAGGGCTCTGGCTGGGGCCGGGGAGAAAGTAAACTGAAGTGCAGGGGCAGGAGCCAATCCTCCCACTGAGTCTTTCCTGGGACCCCTGAAATGTGACAGATGGCAGCAGGGCCTGGGGCTGGAATGCAGGCCTCTCCTGTGTGTGCATGCCATGATCTCACGCACGTATGCGTGGCCGAGACAAAGCCCAAACATCCGCCTCAGCACCAGCCAGTACGGGAACTCAGCTTCATATGTTTAGCAAAGATTTACAAGTGATCAAAGCACAGAATAACACAAGTACCTGAAACAGCATGGAAACCAGCTTATTGCTATGTGCAAAACATGCCCAAATAATGCTTTCGTATTTTTTAAATAATATAGATAACAAATGTTTTTGTAGAAGAATAAGAAGACAGATAAGCAAAAAAAGGGGGGACAGACCCCCAGGGTCCAGCAGCTCAGCCTGAATGCCCATCCCTTGGGCGACCCCGTGCTGTTGCCGCTGTGACAGGAGCTGTGACAGGAGCCCACGTCTGTTCCTCCTGAGAACCCCTCCTGCCGCTCCTGGGCTCCACTGCCTATCACGCCTGCATGGCCTTTGTGTGATCAAGCCCAGGCACCGCAGCACGGCTGAGGGGCCGGCCTGCAGCTCTGGGTAGACCCTGGTCACTGGGGCACATTTCTCGGTCTCTTGGTCATTTGTCCTGGTCTCTCAGGACCGCCTTTCTTCTGGCTGCCTGTCTGGAGAGTAACCAGCCTCTCTCAGCGGGGGCCCCTGGTCTCCCTTCCCAGTCAGGCTTCATGGAAAGCTCTCCTGAGACCGTGCTGGAGTGAAGAGGCCTCGTGGGTGAGAGCTCTGGTCCCTGGTGCCCAGTCCAGCAATTCTCCACTCCCTTGTCAGCACCTGGACATGCGTTTGGACAAGAAGTAACCCTTAAACACTCCCAGTATCTGTGGAAGAGTTTGCCCAGATGTGAGTTAATTTATCCAAATATTCAAAGATCAAGAGGGCGCAGGGACCCCCTCTGCAGGAAGCAGGAAGGAAGCCGAGTGAAGTGGACATTCTGGAAAGGCAGGAGGCAATCCCTGGACACCTAGAGAGAAGGGAGGGAAGGAGGAGGAAGGTCAGGCAGAGGCAGGGCGTCACCACCTTGCTGAGGGTGGCGGCAGCTCCAGGGCAGCGGGACGCTTGGTGTCCAGTCCAAGTCTGGGCCTCCACAGACAGCCCGTGTGCGTTTGCCAGCTGGGCCAGCTTCAGCCAGAACACCCAGACTGTGG
>NW_003852528.1:0-7871 GCF_000181295.1 Otolemur garnettii | reverse complement strand
AGGCAGCAGGGGTTGGGGAGTGCAGCCCCGCCCGCCCGCCACGCCCCAGCCCTCCCGCCCTCCCTCTCTCCCTCAGTGGCACCAGCTCCTGTCCAGCCTTGTGCCTGGGCCAGCCCTGGAGGGTTCTGCCCGGGGTGAGCGCGGGGTCTCCCTGCCTCGCTCTGGCTCAGCATTTGTGTGGGGTGTGGGATGTGCTCATGAAGAGCCCCTCTGTCAATTTAAGGGACATCTGGAGGGAAAGTGTCATTCCAGGGTGTCTTTGGGGTCCAGACGTAGACTCCCCGGGGGTTGCTGAGCGCTGGGACTCGGGGAGGCGCCCAGGTCTCTGCCTCTCTCCCTCACTTCCCTCCTGTCCCTTCCTGTCCTGCCTCAGCTCCAGGAGCATCTCCCCTCCTGGGCTGGCTGGAGCTGTCCCAGAGAAGGAAGTTCTTTCACGTGCTCCCCGTTGCCAGGGCAACCACTTCCCCGGGATCCCAAACATTAGTATCTCTCTCCCTTGCATTGTTTTGGGGTCAGATTTTTTCCTATAGTGACATCTAGTGACCAACCACAGGGAAAAAACCCAAGGACTCGTGACAGGCCTGGACCATAACATGACAGCCAGAAAGTAGACACAGATGTGGCCTCTAGCTGAGGACTTCTGCCAGGACCACCCACCTACTTCCACCCACCCCACTCCCTGACCTGGGAGACCTGTGGGCGCTAAGGGGGCACCATAGGCAACATGATGTATTCGGTGACTGCCTTGTCTCAGGCACCCGCACTTGCTGAGCCGTGACGGCCGCCTTCGCCCTGTCCGGGGCTGAGCTGTGAAGGCAGCCCTTGCCCTGTCCGGGGCTGAGCCGTGACGGCCGCCTTCGCCCTGTCCGGGGCTGAGCTGTGAAGGCAGCCTTTGCCCTGTCCGGGGCTGAGCTGTGACGGCAGCCTTCGCCCTGTCCGGGGCTGAGCCGTGACGGCAGCCTTCGCCCTGTCCGGGGCTGAGCCGTGACGGCAGCCTTCGCCCTGTCCGGGGCTGAGCCGTGAAGGCAGCCTTTGCCCTGTCCAGTGTGTTTTTATTCTGTGGCTCATCCCAGGTCAGGCTTTCTTCTGACATCTGTGGGAATCCACAGCACAGCACTTCTTCCAACTGTCCACCACTGCCACAGAGAGGATGCAGGGACACTGGGAACAGCAGCCACGTTTTAGTAACTGAGTGCTGGTGACATCATCCTTTGTTAATCAGCACCCCACCCTGGGACTGAGAAGGGACATGTGGGGCAAATGACACAGACAGAATCTTTAACCCCAGGAGGAGCAGCACTGTCACTCTCATGGGGATCCCAGACAGGTGGCTGGCCAGCCCAGGGGTGGCCTCTCAGTCCTAACACTGCTGAGGAGATTGTCGGCCCTCTCTCCAGGTCAGCCATTTTCTAACATTGTCTTTCTCGTGGCAGATCCCACCAGTGGCCGTAGTCCTTCCTGCCAGCTGGCATTCTCATCTGTGTAAGGTGACTTTGTTGCTTATCCCATCAAGAGGTGGAGTCACTAGCTAAGCACTGGGTACAGGACACAAAACTAACCAGACAGGTGAAGAGTCTGGGAAAAGAGGATTCCAGGCCTAGGAACTCAGGGAGAAGGGCAGGAGTGACAGGAGCTCTGGAAAGAGGGTAGAGGGGAGAGGGGAGAGTGCAGTGGAAAGTCGTGGCAGGGTTAAGTGGGGTGAGCTGCCAGGGTGTAGACCACCCACCCCGCCATGGTGTAGACTGCATTGGGGTGGGAGGGATTCTCAGGAGGTCATGCTATAGTCCCAGCAGAGACGGGTGGTGCAGGGTGAATGTAGCTGGGAGGATTGAGATATGAGGCCAAGGTGTTGGTTTCCAAGTTCCCTAAGTGAGCAAACGTGGGCGTGGTGCAGTTTGCTGAGATGGGGACGATAGGGAAGGAGCAGGGCAGGATGCGGGAAGACAGGACAGCAGGCTTGGCCGGGACAGGTGGAGGGACCTGTGGAACATCAAATGGAGAATCCAGCTCAGTTGGATCTGTGGTCTCCAACTCAGGAAAGGGATGGACCACAGACATCAATCTGAGAGTCGTTAGCATATGAACGGTATGTAAAGCCACGTGCGTGCAAGTGTTTGAACTACCTTATTCACAGGGCTTGAACTTGTGCTGTTCCCTATGTAGTAAGCCAGGCTGAATCAGCTGAGTCCAAGCAGGAGCGACACTGTGTGCCCAAAGTAGGGTGATGAATCGGAAAACACCAGGTCCCAACTCCTGGAACCCGTGAATATTACCTTATATGGCAAAGTCTTTGTGAATATGACTAAGGATTTTCAGATGGGGAGGTTACCCTAGGTTACCTGGGTGGGCCCTACATGCTCCTTGTAGGAGAGCACTCAAGGCAGCCTTAACTGCAGACAGGAGGACAAGGCCACGTGATCCTGGAAGCAGCAATGGGAGTGATGCAGCCACAGCCGGGGATGCTGTCAGGAGCTGGATGAGGAGCAGCACAGCCTCCCCAGAGCCTCCGGGGGGAGAGCAGCTCTGCCAGCACCGCCGCCGCCGGGTAGTACTGATGTTGGACTTCTGACTCCCAGAACTGTGAAAAATAAGTTGTTTCCCAGCTAGTAAATTTGTGGTCGTTTGTTATAGCAGCAGAAGGTAAATAACACTTTTTACAAAGGCCCAGGAGAGTGTAGGGAAATGGCCCACTGTGAGCAGCCCAGGGCTATTAATGGCATGGCGGTGGGGGTAGGAGTTGGGGTGGCCCCAGGGGCTCAGAAGAAGAGGGGACAGACAGAGGGGCTCAGAAGAGGACACCCTCCAGCAGGGGGTCACAGCCATCCCGTGGGGGCCTGCAGAGAGGATATGGGGGATGAGGACACCAGCCTCCCCACCCCATGCTGAAGGGTCCCTCAGCCAACCTCCCGCCTGGAGGGCCCAGTGGAAGACACATGGGTAGCTCCTGAGGCCCAGAGCAGAGGGGGTCTGCTGGTCCATCTGAGGGTCTGAGGTCCTGTCTCTGAACACGATAACAGCACTGACTTTGAAGGATGTTTGTTGCATTAAATGGGCCAACACGTGCAAGACTTCCACAGACGGCCGGTTCTCAGTGAATGCCCAGTAATAAGAAGAGCAATGACCAAGGCCCTGAGTTGTAAACCCCACAGACACACTCACAGCTCAGTGTGTCCCGTGGAGACTGAACTGGATGTACATGGCAAAGGGCACGAGGAACACCCTTCTACCTTTCTAGGCATTTGGAGCATTCGGATGGGGGGTTTATTTTGAAATCACTGGAAAATATTCATCCTGTATAAAATTGCCAATCCATATGATTCTAGTCATTTGTATCTAAATCTTTATTAAGTAGGGGTTAAGTTTTTAATATAAAATTTAATACACTTACTGGGTGCTGCCAAGAGGCCTGTGAAGCGCAGACACAAGTGCAGCCTCTTCTGCTGTCCCTGTGACCCCTCTGTTATGTCTCCTGGTCTTTTCTTCTCATGACCTCATCCACACTTAGACTCAGCAGCGGTGTGCAGGTGTGCGCCACTGAGTCCTTTTTCATGCAAAGCTCTACCTCCTCTATTTTCTATGGCACAGTCACTTCGGCATGCTATGAATTTGGTGACATCACTACAGACATAGAAATTATGTGGGCTGTTCACATAATGCACCACATGGCCTTCTGCCATCAGGCCAGCCTCTTGCCCTCACCGCCTGCCTTCTCCTCTCCACTCATGGCCTTTGGCATCCTCATACTCCAAGGCCCAGATGATTCCTCAGCTGGGTGCAGCCCTTGGAGAGTGTTGATTTCATGGTGTGTAGTTCCATCATCCTGGCTCAGGATTGCTGATCACATGTCTTCCCAGCTCGGCGTGCAGAGAACATCCACAGGGAGCTTGAAACCAGCCCTGGCGGGAGTGTTTACACCATGGGAACTGGCAGACCCTGCAGCTGTTTTGTCCCCTCTGGAGAGCTGCTGTTAACCATTTGCCCTCAGTTACCATGGGGCTGTGGCCCTGCCCTCAACACCTAGGTCCATGATAAGTGTGGCCAGTGCCCTGCTGGGGTAGCCTGCCTGCCCAGCTGCCCCTGTGGTAATACTGGGGTTGACTCATTTAATACACACAGACACATGTACACACACATATGTTCATTCTGTGGGGAACACACAGTGAACACTGTCCCCTCACTGCCAGCTCAGACTTGCAGTCCACGGGACTGTGCATCCCCAACCCTTCCCAACATACCAGGGAGCTCACCTGTGCTCCAAGCCTGGGGAGCTTAACAAGGTCCCTCCAAGGAGACCTGTTCCTGCACTGTCCTCTGCCGGACAGCTCCTTTGCTGGGGAGGCTGTGCTCATGTACCTTCACACAGAAACACGCATAGCCCTGTGCCAGGGAGTCCAACTGTTTACTAGGTAACATGAAATCAAGATCCAAGCACTATTTATCAATCGCGTTGAAACCGTGATTCTTTGCTCAGGCTGGTGTACACTCAACAGCAGACATTATCCCGCACTCGGAAAGATCTTCGCGTGGAAGAGGGTAGCTCACAGAGGAAGCCGCTGCTGACTGGCCAAGGCAGGAGAAATAAAGGGAAGTGGAAGAAGGGCAAGAAACGGGCCGTTAAAAGGTTTCCTGAAGCACAGACTGAATTGTGGGGCTCCACGTGTGTGTCTGTGTCGTGTCTGTGTGTGTGTTTAGGAGATGGGGGGTAACACGTTGTTGCCCCCTCTGGTGGACAGCTAGCTGCTCCTCGGTGCTGTGACGCAGAGGACCCACACACAGCACCTGAGGGGAAGGCACGGGGCAGGTGCAGGTGAGGAGAACGGGCGAGCTGCGCCACGTCCTGCTGCGAAGGTCAGAGGCTGGTTCCCGGGGATTAAGCCCCTGCTGCTGAGCACGGTCAGGCTAACCCGGAAGGGCTTGCACCACGTACACAGCTCCTGACCTCCATTCAGGCTACTGTCAAATTGTACCAATTTGGAGACTTTCATTAGTCCTTTGGATTTAACCCCTAAACTGGATTTGGACCTCTAATCAGTGAAAAGAGATCTCCTAGCTCTGTAATTAAAAGTTCAGAACACAGAGTTTATATAAGGAAATAAAACCTTCCACAAATTCATTTGGAATCTTTTCCCCAATTACTCCCCTGCTATGGAATTTCTGTCCAGGTCTCAGGTAAGGTCCTTCCCCAGGAGTCGGGGAAAGCAGCTCCCTTGGTTTTCTTTTGTGAAAGTGCATACGGAGGGCTCTCGGCTCACATGCTCCCGGGATTTGGGAAAACCAATGTGCAAAGACCCCGATGTTGGAATTGAGGCCCCCCTTCATTCTGTGGGGAACAAACAGAGCAAACTCCTCTCAGAAGTGCTCATTCTAGAGCACTCAGACAGATGCATAATCAAAACCAGGATTCTGCCTGGACAGTGTGGAACCAGAAGGTGGGTTCAGACACCGAGCCGAGGACGTGCCACTCAGCCCTATGGGGCTGCACGGGAGAAAGAGAAACTGTGGAGCATAAATGTTTGAGAAAACGCCTGAATTTCAGGCCCTTGCTTCCCTTTGAGGGTCATTCAGTGGCAAACTGGCTTTTGCCAGCATCGGAGAGCTGAGTGTGACTTTATTTTTTTTTTGGAGACACAATCTCACTGTGTCACCCTCAGTAGAGTGCTGTGGTGTCACAGCTCACAGCAACCTCAAACTCTTGGGCTTAAGAGATTCTCTTGTCTCAGCCTCCCAAGCAGCTGGGACTATAGGTTTCTGGCACAATCCCCAGCTATTTTTTGTTGTTATTGTTGTTGGTGTAGCTATCGTCATTGTTTGGCAGGCCCAGGCTGGGTTCAAATCTGCCAGCCCTGTATGTGGCTGACACTCTAACCACTGATCTACAGGTGAGTGTGACAAATTTAGAAAATTTGCAAGCCAGTTGTTACATGTATTAAAAATAAAAATATATATTGGGCACTGCCTGTAGCTCAAAGGAGTAGGGCAACGGCCCCATATACCAGAGGTGACAGGTTCAAACCCAGCCCAGACCAAAAACTGAAGAAAAAAATATATATATATATACATATCAACTTAGAAATAAATTATGTTAAAAATATAGTAACAGATACTCAAAAGCACATCACTTCTTGCTCATTTTGTATTATCCATGCTCTTGGGACGACTCACATCCACGTGTCAGCATGGTGGAAATCCTATATGATCATTGTGACTACCCTGCACCTTTTCCCGAGTCCCAATTCAGGGATGGTGGTTTGCAATTAGCTGGGTGGGAGTGTTACACTATAGAAATAGGTGATCAGAGTTGATCAGAGTTTTCCTCTGCCTCAAGAAGGTGGTTGGTTAACATTTACCAGCAAAACGCTGTTTGTCTACACACACAGAGGGGAGTTGAAAAGGGACAGGATGGTATGTGCCTGGAGCCCAGCCTGCAGGCAGAGCAGGGACTGATTTGTGGCTGACGGTGATACATCAGGCTGGGCAGAATGCGGTGGTAGTAGCAATGTAATGAAGTGGGGTGGAGCTTGGAGAGTAGTAGGAATCCACTTAAAATCCTGAGATTTAGGAGTGTGTGAAAGCAGAATCCTGGAATAGAATCCACGGGGAGGTACCAGCAGGCCCCCTTCTGAAGTGACACACCCAGAGCCTGCAAAGGGATTGTGGGACGTGGTCCGAAGGGAGGGCCCCGAGGGGCTAAGCATCAAAAGAGCAGCAGTGGGGGCATTTCAGCCACATTCATCTCATCCAAAATGTGGATGTTCCTACAGTTGTGGACTCAGCGTGCTTCCCTCCTGGCTGTGGCCTGAGCACTGTTTCCAGGTTCTCCAGGCTGCTGGGGGCCTGGTGGTGGCTTCTTCCTCTGCCTTCAAAGCCAGAAACTGCAGCTTGAGTCACTCCTGCCTCCTCTTCCATTTCTAAGGACCCTGTGATTACATTGGGACCAGTGATATAATCAAGAATAACCATTTATTTTAATCTTGCATATCTAGAAAGTCCCCTTTGCCATGTAGGGTAACATAATTATAGTTCTGGGGATTCAGAGAGGGCCATATTAGGGGGGCCACTATTGAGCTTTCCAGGTGAGGACCTCTCAGAGTAATCGGGGACCCAGGGGACAGGAGGGTTGGGCATAAGGAATGCCCTGACTCTGTGGCCAGCACTCCAGGGTCTGAGCAATGAGGCCCGGACTCCATACTCCAGCCCTCTGTGACTCCGACCTACATGGTTGCAATAGGGCTGGAAGGAGCAGGGAGTGAAAACAGAAATGGATGGAGGGGCTAAAAACAAAAAACCACTGTCCCACAGTGGTGCCCAGTGGGGCCTGTTCAGAAGTCAAAGATCTCTAGGAACCAATCTATTAATTTAGAAATGATGTATAAATATAATTATAAATGAGAACAGGTCAGCAAGAGCATTCCAGCCCCGAACATTATTCATCCAGTGTAGCTGAGCTCACCATCCAGGTGGCCAAATAAACAGGAATGAACAGGAAACAGTAGCTGGTTGTTCTCCACAAACAGAGGGCAAAAGTGCTAATCTGTCCAACCCAAGTAGACAGCGGCACGGGCTCTAATGGGCAGACTGAGCAAAGAAATGAACGAAAACCCCAAACAGCTGCAAATGAGCCCACAGGAAATGTTCAGTGAAAATATAGTGAGGTGCCTGGCACACACCACTGACCACCCTGAAATGTTCACTGAAAATACCAGTGAGGTGCCCGGCACACACCACTGACCACCCGAAATGTTCACTGAAAATACCAGAGATGTGCCCTGCACACACCACTGACCACCCTGAAATGTTCACTGAAAATACCAGAGATGTGCCCTGCACACACCACTGACCACCCGAAATGTTCACTGAAAATACCAGAGATG
>NW_003852527.1:5601095-5603930 GCF_000181295.1 Otolemur garnettii | reverse complement strand
ATGAACAAATTCCTATGCATACTGCACATATCTTATTTTGAAGTAAAAAAGAAATGGGAACAAATACAATATTTAAAATGAAGAACAAGTAAAGTTAAATCAACAAACTTTCCAGTATTTCAATGGGAACTATAGGCCTATTTTTGGCTAATGAGATGGTCAATGTCCATATCCATATTTGTCACTGCTAGTTGTAACAAGTGATGCAAGTGATGCAAGTGATGCATCAGTTAGTCTAGATCTGGTTGGAGATTTCAGATGTTTCATTCTGGAAAAAGTCTGTTCACAAACATAAGTGCTGCCAAAGATGGTTGCCATTTTGAGTGCATGGTTCCTGAGATTAGGATGTATCTCAGAGGGGAGAGATGCATAGAAATTAGGAAGGCTGCTTGACTTGAATGCGTCTTTCAGAGAGTCACAATTCTGCAGTTCAGCCAGTTCCATTTGGTAAATTGTATCCACATTTTCAATGTCAATAGAAAATGGGTTATGGGACAAGCTGTATGTCCTATTCATGGAGATGAAGCTCTTTAAATCTAAATTGGAACTCCTTTTGCAACTTTTCCAGTGAATCCACACACGTTTTGTTTGGGAATGCAACCAATGGTTTTTCCTCTAACAGATTTTGAGTTGTGGGGAGATGGCAGAAATTTTCCTCCTTCACTTGTTTGATGAGGAGGCCTAATTTTACTTCAAATGCTTTTACATGTGATTGTATATCACAGATGAGCTTCCCCTTTCCTTGAAGTTGCACATTGGAACTGTTGAGTAGCTCTGTTACATCTGTCAGAAAGGCAAGGTGCCATTTCCAATCTGCATCATCGAGCTCTGGTACTTCTTTATTTTTTGAAAGCAGAAAAGCTGTAATCTGTGGAAGTAAGTCATAGAAATGTTTCAAAACTCTCCCTCCACTCAACCAATGAACTTCTATGTGGTACAGAACATCTTCATAGGCAACATTTAGCTCAGACAGAATATCCTGAAATTGTCTGTGGGTTAGTGCATTAGCTCTAATGAAGTTAACACAAGATACCACAATTTTCATGATAGAGTCCCTCTTCAGTGATTTACTACACAGCGCTTGTTGGTGGATGAGGCAGTGTATGGCTATTGGATGAGAATGGTTATGTTTGTCCATCTCTTGGTTAATGCAAGCAATTACTCCTCTCTTAGAGCCCACTATGCTAGAAGCACCATCAGTTGTCACACTGGCTAGTTTAGCCCAGTCCAGCTCCAAATCATTCACAGTTTGGCAAACCTTTTCATAGATATCCTCTCTTGTAGTTGTTCCTTTGATGCTTTGCAGTGCAGTAAGCTCTTCTGTGACTTCGAAATAGTCATTCATCCCACGAATAAAAATTAGAAGTTGTGCAGAATCATGAACATCACTACTTTCACTGAGTGCCAAGGAAAAATAGGAAAGTTTTTTTTGTGGAGTTTTGCAAATGCTGATGCAAATTCTCTCCCATTCCTTCAGTCCTTCATGTAATTGTAGGTCCTGAAAGACTCACTGTACTAAATCAATTGGCCTTCTCTGGACACATCTCTTTGGCAACAGAAAGAAGGAATTTTTTAACAAATTCTCCCTCCATAAATGGTCTGCCAGTGCATGCTATTAGCTTGGTAACTTGAAAGCTTGCTCGCAGTGATGAAATATTTAGCTGCTTTTGCTTCACAAAAGTATTTTGCTGAGTTGTCAATGTATTTTTCAGTTTTAATAGTTTTAACATTTTCTTTACTCACTTCGCTGACCAAACAATCATATTTATCTTTATGTTGAGTTTGATAGTGTCGATGAAAATTGTATTCTTTGAACACAGACACTGTATTCTGGCATATCAAACACACAGCCTTCCCTGTACTGCATGAAAAAGTAATCATAAGTCCACTGTTCTTTGAATATCCTACACTCAGAGTCAATTTTTCTTTTTTTTGATATCATTGTTTCCCAGGGATTCCAAATTGCTATTAGTAAAATACATATGTATATATATACAGCACTACAAAAACTATATACAGCTATTAGTAAAATACATATATATATATATATATAGCACTACAAAAACAATATTCCAGCAATAACTTTGCTCACACAGAGACATATAGACTGCACTGCCCATCAATCAGTCTGATCAGTGCCCATCAATGCAGTCTGACTAGTGTTCATCAATGCAGCCTTGCCAGTCCACATCATTTCAGCCTCACCAGTGCCCGTGTTGGTGGAACTCCACTTTTACCTCAGGCTCACACTGGTGCAGTGCAGGAACCAGCACTATTACAGAGCTGGTTCCTCCACCACATTTCCAGTTCACACTACCCTGTGCGAACCGCACTGCAATCTGTTAACTCGCACAGAAATCTGATCTCATGGGTCAGATTCCACTGCAGCAAAAAGAAGGCATATATGCCTTTTTTCTTCCAAATTTAATGTGAGTTCAGCCATACAAGCATATGGCTGAACTTGCACTGCTCAGAGATCACAACAGTGTGAACCGGGGCTTACATAGCACATCATACACAGCTGAACAGCAATCAGAATATAAATGCACTTACTGTCAATTAAGTTGGGTTTCCTACTCCTTGGCTGTCTGCAGAGCCAGATTAAGTTCCCAAGGAGCCCTAGGCAAATTACCAGTTTGGGCCCCCCATGTGATAACACTGAGCACTCACCATTTGCATTAACATTGACCACTGACTATTTGCATTAACACTGAGCACTTACAATTATCATTACCACTGAGCACTGATCATTTGCATTAGCACCAAGCGCTATTTGCGCTATCACTCTGATGGAATCCCCCTAGGAACCACCCCCAACCAACTAACCAACTTTTT
>NW_003852527.1:5599038-5600902 GCF_000181295.1 Otolemur garnettii | reverse complement strand
AAAAAAAAAAAAAAATAGACCTACTAACTTCAAAAAAATAAATAAATAAATCCTAACTTGTTCTTACCTCGGTCCTCAGGCAGCAGCAGGCTCTGCACAGGCAAGCTCCTAACTCTTCGGATCACACCTGAGACTGAGAGGAGGAGTTAAGAGGCAGAGAGAAGGAGGGGAGTCGGAGAGTGTGGCACACATTCCACACATGCACACTTGGGACCCGGGACGAGTCAGCTGCTAAATGTCCTCAGTGGGCCGCATGTGGCCCATGGGCCATACTTTGAGGACGGCTGGTGAAGGGAGTTGTGTCCTTAATTAACCTCTCATCTTGGCTGTTGTTGGCGTATACAAAGGCAACTGACTTGTGGACATTGGTTTTATATCCTGAGACATTACTGTATTTTTTGATGACTTCCAAGAGTCTTGTGGTTGAGTCTTTAGGGTTCTCTAAGCATAAGATCATATCATCAGCAAAAAGTGAGAGTTTGACCTCATCTGCTCCCATATGGATACCCTTTATTTTCTTGTCTTGCCTAATTGTATTGGCTAGAACTTCCAGCACTATGTTGAATAATAATGGTGACAGAGGACAACCTTGTGTGGTTCCAGTTCTAAGAGGAAAAACTTTCAGTTTTATTTATTTCAGTAAAATATTAGCTGTGGGTTTGTCATAGATAGCTTTGATCAGTTTAAGAAATGTGCCACCTATGCCTATACTTCTCAGTGCTCTAATTAGAAAAGGATGCTGGATTTTATTGAATGCTTTTTCTGCATCTATTGAGAGGATCCTATGATCTTTGGTTTTGCTTCTATTGATATGGTGAATAACGTTTATGGATGTGTGTATGTTAAACCAGTCTTGAAAATCTGGGATGAAAACCTACTTGATCATTATGTATGATGTTTTTGATGATAAGCTATAATCTATTGGCTAGGATTTTGTTGAGAATTTTGGCACCTATATTCATTAGTGAAATTGGTCTGAAATTCTCCTTTTAGGTCTTTTCCTGGTTTTGGTATCAGGGTGATGTTTGCTTCATAGAACATGCTGGGGAAGATTTCTTCCTCCTCAAATTTTGGAATAATTTCTGCAGTATAGGATTAAGCTCTTCTTTGAAGGTTTGATAGCATTCTCTTGTGAAGCCATCGGACTAGGGCATTTTTCCTGTTGGAAGATTTTTTATTGTTTCTTTGATCTCAGTGCTTGAAATTGGTCTGTTCAGGAGATCTAGTTCTTCCTGGTTGTGTCTAGGGAGAGGATGTGATTCCAAATATTGATCCATTTCCTTCACATTGTCAAATTTCTGGGCATAAAGTTTCTGGTATTATTCAGAGATAATCTCTTGTATCTCTGTGGGGTCAGTTGTTACTTCCCCTTTATCATTTCTGATTGAGGTTACTGGAGATCCTATTTTCAAGACTTGGAAAAAATGATTCTGCATTTTGTATGGAACCAGAAAAAAAAAAAAAGAAACCCGTATAGCTAAGGCCATTCTTAGTAATAAAAACAAAGCCAGGGGTATCACCATACCAGATTTTAGGCTGTACTACAAGGCCATAGTGGTCAAGACAGCATGATACTGGTGCAAAAATAGAGACATAGACATTTGGAATCAAATAGAAAACCAGAAAATGAAACCAACAACTTACAACCATATAATCTTTGATAAACCAAACAAGAGTGTACAGTGGGCAAAGACTCCCTATTCAATAAATGGTTCTGGGAGAATTGGATATCCACATGTAAAAGACTGAAACTGGACCTTCACATTTCTCTACTCACAAAAATTGATTCAAAATGGAAAATGGACTTAAATTTAGGGCATGAAATGATAAAAATCCTCAAAGAAAGAATAGGAAAAATACTGGA
>NW_003852527.1:5574151-5596768 GCF_000181295.1 Otolemur garnettii | reverse complement strand
TCTCATCTAATGTGCACAATGTGAGGATATATAGCACACCCTTGGGTGACAGGCTCAACTGCAATTACCCTAGAAATGGAAACAAAGTAACCTACATATGTTCACCCTCATATTAATCTGAAATTTTAAAAAGTCAAAATAATTCAAATTAACTCAAACAGTTGAGCCTCCTTTCCTGCTGCCCCAAAGATAGCAACTGGACTTAGGAATAGTGATTCATGTTCTCTGAGTTTTAGAATCATTTTTAATTATTCAAATGACACTTAATAGACATGGAATGGTTAAATAGATATAGAATGGAGATAAGAATATGTGAAGGGTTTGATTTTCATTTCCTCTTTTACATACAATTTCATCATGCCATATATGGGAGGATAATAGGTATTTATTGTAAATAATTGCATTATCTTGAGCTCAATTTATTAAAAGTGTATTTTTAAGTGAGTTTTTGCTATTACTGTACATGATAAGCCAGTATTTTTCAACCTTATTTATCTCACAGCACACTTGAATCTATAGCTAAACTTCCACAGAACACTTAAATTATGTTGATAGAAAAGATAAAAAATAATTTATTTACTGTGCTTTGAAATTCTTTCAAAAATAATTTGATTAGTGATCTTTAAAAAATTTCACGGCACATCTAGAATCTTCTCATGGCACACCAGTGTGCCGCGGCACACCAGTTGAAAATCACTGTTCAAACCTTTGGAAAGCTCCATTAGGGTCAGTCTCTGCTCACAAAGTACGTACTCAGCACAGATGAGACAAACTGAACGGCAGTCAAGTATGTAACATATTCTTGAACTGGAAAATGGGGAACAAAGACTATTATTGAAAAGTTAGAACTGGCAAGTGTTTATGGAGACATAATATATCAATTAATCAAGTTTTTATTTATATGTAAAATCAACAATCCAGGTAAATTGTTACATTTATGGAAAAATTAGGCCAAATAATTTGCTTAAATATTCAGTTTCTTTATTGTAAATTTTCCTTTCATATTTCAAGGTTAGATTTAGCCTGAAAATGTATCTAGTTTTCCTGACTTCTGGAATCTCTTAAGCCTTTGATACAGGAACTATTTCTAAAATTCATTGGGCAACCAAATTGTTGGTTATACTGATGCTGAGCTGTGGAAACTTGATTCAACTTCGAGCTCAGCAGTGTGAGTTGGCAGGCTCAGAACCCAGAAGAGCAGATGGTGCAGTCTCAGTTTGAAGACAATCTGTTGGAGAATTTTCTCTTGTTCAGGGGAGGGTCAGACTTTTTGTTCTATTAAGGTCTTCCTTCAACTGATTGGCTAAGGTCCACTCACATTAGGGTAGGCAATCTACTTTATTCTAAATGATAATCTTACCCCAAACACTTGCAGAAGCACCCAAAATAATATTTGACCAAATATCTGGGCACTTAGTGGCCCAGTATGGCATATGAAATTACCCATGAGTGGTTTTTCATAGCTACAAGATTAGTGTTATCCCTGACTAGCAAATGTCAGATACATTGTTAACAGCTATCCAAGCAGGAAGGCTAAATGGCTAAATACTGGGGCTATATTTAAAGGAATTAGATGTTTAAGAATTTGCATTTGGCACTACCTGATCTTGAAAAAATGGACCCGCCTTCCCTGAAGGAGTAACCAATATAGGGATCAATATATGGGAATCACTTTAGGCCCATTTATCTCTCTCTCTTTTTATTATTTTATTTTGTTTTGAGACAGAGTCTCTTTGTCTCCCTGGGTAGAGTGCTGTGAATCCACTATAACTCACAGCAACCTCAAATTCTGGGGTCAAGAGATTCTCCTCCCTCAGCCTCCTGAGTAGCTGGAATTACAGGTGCCCACCACGATGCCCAGCTCATTTCTCTATTTTTAGTAGAGACAGGGTCTCACTCTTGCTCGGGCATGTCTCAAACTCCTGAGTTCAAGCAACTTGTGAGCTCAAGCAATCCACCTGCCTCAGCTAGGAATACGGACTTGAGCCACTGAGCCTGGCCCCCATTTACATCTTACTTTGAAACATGTCATGTCTTCAGCTTTTCATACAAATTGGATTGTTAACAATGGTTTCTCCTTATCACAAATGTTCCGCAATCCCATGCTGGTAGTTGGTATAATATTAGATGCAACGCACAGGTATTGCTGAGTGTTGAAATAGCCTACTAAAAAAATCAACTCAAAAAGACTATCCTGCCTTCCTAAACTCTTTCTGGTCTACATGCCTTAGTAAATCAATGTAGTCACTAAACGCAGTTGTTTTCCCAAGAAGGTATTATCTCCTCCTAACCACCCCCAGGGATTTGATTAGGATGATCAAGGTGGGGGTATTACATAGGCTTATTTTTTAAATGAAAAATTCTGCCCTGATGATTCCTGGTATGATAGTTTTACTTTCCCTTAATGGCCACCTTAGGTTAGCCTTTAATACACTCTATGAAAAGGTGCCTGATGGAGTCAAGCTTAATTCTGATTCCAACACCTGGATATCTTGTTTGATTGACATGGTCCTTACTCATAAGCTAATGACCATTCAGCTTAATTCCCTGCTTATTCAGTATGAAGTCCTCCCTACAGTGGCCCACACAGACTGAAATGAAAAAAAATAATGAGTATCTGTAAGTGTTATAAAAGTTTCTTCGTCTCTTTTATCCCTGACTCTTCTGGGTACAATGTAGAGGTGTATGGCACACCTCCTGGGGGAAGGACTCAACTGCAACTTAACTTTACCTAAAACATAATGTAGCCTAATAATTTGTACCCTTATATTAATATGAAATTTTAAAAAGATGTAAACAGGGGATAATGACAAAGAGGTGAAGTTAGTTATTGCAATAGCACATACCCACTGGTGGCAGTGGAGAAGCAACAAGATCCTAGCACAGGTGAATGGGGGAGGGACATTAGTGACATTCGTCTTTCCAATGAAAAGCCTCCTATGGTTTTCCCAAGTTATCACAAGCATGTTAAATTTCACTGACTGTTGGGTCTATCAAACAGCTATGAAGAAAATTAGATTTCCATTCCCTTCACTTTATAAGATGTGTCTCACAAGCTGCAGAGGGCAGCCCTCGTCCTGTACCTCCCATGCAGTACCTGGATAACAATTTCATTCCCCATTCCTCTAACAGTTGCTCAGTCATTCTATGGTACAGATATACTCAACCTGGCTGGTAAGATGGACCCCCTCAGAGGGTACACCCCAAAGCAAGGCCTAGTGACAGTTATTTGAACTGAAGGAGGCATCTTAAAACTTACCAATAAGCCTAAAAACCACACTGAAGTTACTGTCAAATTGAGCCCCTTGACTAAGTGACAAGTTTAACAAATTCTAAGTGACAAGTTCAACAAATTCAGCCCACCTCTATTAGAATACTCAGAGTAGCTGACAGCTTGGTGTACTCATGGTAAATTATACTAGAATCCAAGAGGTGTACAAACAAGTGGAAAGTAAGTGATTGCATCATTTCTCTATGGGTGCCTGGCTTTTCTTCATGTCTTATGAACAAGACCCTGATTGTCCTTGTGTCCAGATATTCTTTCACATATGGGAATAGCAAACAATATGGGAAGATAGAATTTACCTCGGAGTAAAAGGCAGGTTTGTGTCCAGTCTCTCTCTGGATAAGCCACACAATATGCTTATCGATAAAAGATTTAATTTGATTAAGGTGAGAGTTTCCTTCCTTTACTACAGCCCACTATGTGTGCAGGTTCATCAGGCTCTTGTGTCACCCTAGAAACTGAGACTTAGAGATCACTACAGGAAAAGCTGATATTTTGGCTCTGCTTCTGCTGTGTGTGAGTAGTAAACCCCTCTGTCTCTGACCTGGGAGTCTCAGATTTTCTGCTGTGAAACTTGGAAAGCTGGAGTTTGAGCTTCCAGGTAGGGAAAAATTTCAGACTCACAGAAATTCCTGAGACTCCTCCTCCTTTTTCTCAGTGAAGTTTTCCACATCTTAGTTATCTTCACATATTTTCTTTAATCCATAATCTTCACTCATAAATACACGTATTTCCTTTTAACTGTTGTCTTTAAGACAATAATTTAGAAAATTTTAACAGATATACACTAGAGCTGTTGTTATGAGAAATACCTCCTCTTCATTTTCCTCACCTCCTTTCCTCACAATTAAAGGGGTTGAGTCTCTAAGTAAATTTGAATGCAATTTTTGATACTAAAATTAGATGGCTGTCTTTTATTAATTAAATAAAAATAATACCATTCCTTGTGTCTTTACTTTCCATAATCTAAATAAGACATTTTACAAGCAAGAATAAAGTAGGGTGTTTATCTTGAGAAGAATTTTGATATGCTATTATTCAGTATGCAGAATCTTGCTAAACTTTAATCTTGTAAAATGTGAGTTCCATTTTGACAATGTCATATTTGTAGTTAACTGATGCTGTCTTGGTTAAAGAAATATATACGTATATACACAGCAATTTTTCTATTCTTTCATTTGAAAATATAATGTGTAAAACCAATTTAACTACATTTTTATAAATGCACAGGTTATGTAAAATAACTAGGACTCTTTTCTGAAAAGTTTGCAGTGTGAGTGAAATCATGGCATTAATCTGACAATCTTTAGTTAATACATATGGAAAATAAGCCATAAATTTGAGAATGTGTTTTGACTGTGGAAAATTTACATATTTTTGTGCATCTTAAGATGTCTTAGCTCATAAATTTAAGGCTGCAACAATCATTTTGTAAAATAGATATTCTCTATGCATCTTATCAATCCACTGGACTTGTTTATTTAAATCCAATGGCTTTAGTTACAAACATAACCCACAAACAGTATTTGATGTTTAGATGCATAACCCTCTTTCTAAACAAACATTCTGCTTTCACCATTGGCCTTTCACTGCTCAAGATTGATTTGGCAAAAATTACTGTAAAATTTTACTCTTGTAGCGACATAGTCTTCTTTTCATAGTCTTGTCCTTAAATGTTTGGGGGTTTTTTTGTCCTTAAATGTTTTTATCAACTATTTGACCACTTTTAATGAGCGATTATGTAAACTGTTAATTCTTTAAAAATAGAATTGTCCTCAAATTTTTTTTGCATGTGTAAATTTTAAGGGGTACAAGTGCAATTTTATTACATGGTGCAGTGTTACATAACATACACTGTACCGTTAAGCAATTTCTCATTATTCACCCTGCTACCCTTCTAAAACGCCAATATTATCAGTCCATAGAACTGTATTTTTTAATTCTTAATCTACAGCATTGTGTAAATCTCCTGATAGTATGTTTTTGTTATTGTTGTTTTAGCCTTTATTTAAGATCATCCTATAGGTTTCATGGAAATTGAACACTAATTAGAAGTTGCTTGAGAATTCTAGAAAAACTCTTCCTTATTTTAGAAGGTGGAATAATCGAATAATTTTAGTCATATTGACAGATAAAAGCATCTCTAGATAAATCTCTACCAAAGAATATTGGACACTGGAAAAAATGACCATACTGCCAATTCATTTCCTTTTTTAAGGATCAAGAGGAGATAATTTCCCTGTTGTCCTGCCCCTGTCAACTTTTCCTAGGATGGCAGGCAAAAAAAATGACCTTAAATAAATGGGAGAGAAATGGTAGAGAATGAAAAGAAAAATTCTCTGGGAGCTGGAAATGTCCACTTAAAAAAAAAAACAAACATTTTCAACTGTTATTTTCACCAGCTTTGTTTACTATATAACTTGGACAGAAGTTATGACTCTGGTCAGAAACGCTTTCCTCTCTTAGAGTAATGTCCAATGAGTTGAAAAGGGCAATTTGGACATGATTTTGAATGTGCTAAAATTTCATTGATATCATCTCTTCGTAAACTTAATTCTTCCCATGTGTTACCTTATTCACTTTATGTGTAGAATTCTGTGACCAAAATAATGAAAATGTGCTGAAAGATATTTTCATGGTGTGGACATGAGGGAGACACAAAGAATACCTCAACACAATCTTTGTGATGTTAAACAATATTCCACACAGATAGTTATTATAGGTTTCATCCATTCTAGAATTAAGAAGCAAAGATCCCAGGCGTTAATAATGTGGCAAAATTTGTGATAAACAAAAAACAACTAAATAGTTTCATAAAATTAATTGTATTAGCAATAGAAACAAAACACCTATTAATTTTCTTCTGACAAAACAAGTTTTCTGTCAACATACAAGGTGAATCTGTTTACACCTTGACAGATGGTTTCTCAGGCAGTAAACATGGATAAAACACATTTATAAAGGAATTTGCAAAACAAAACAAAGTGAAACAAAAACATATCGAGATCAGAATGTTATGGCTCCTTTTAATGGAATTGTGGCTTTGCCAATAAATATCAAGAGATGTTCTGGTTAGGAACAAAACTTGAAATTAAATGAACATTGAAAATCCAATCTAAGTGTAAAAAATAAACCTTATAAATAAAAATCTTCTATATGGCTTCTGACAGATATTTCATATATTAGACTAGAGGCATAAATTCCTATTGCTTACTGCAGTCCTTAATTTTAAAAATCTAGTGTTAATAAAATACATGCACATTCCTGCTATTTGACTCCACAACAGCAGTAGGATGTGACATGAGCCAGTGTGACTTTTAGGAAGGAGAAAGTGCCCTGAGTATAGAAAATGGGCTAAGATGTGTTTGCTGCTGCCCACAGAGTGCTTTTTACCCACTGTTTGTTTTTGCATGAGCATTCACACTTCTTTTTTCCCTTGGGATCCTTCCCTTTGTTTTTATTCTGCTCCTGTGTGATCTCACTTATTTTATCCATGTTAACAAGTTCTCTTGTGCCCATATCGTCACATTCTTCCCAGTAGAACTCCTATAGGAGAAGTCTCCAGGACCAGTAGTGACCTACGTCCTCACGTTACTTTACATGGCCTCTTCCCTGCATTTGGGATGAAGGCAGAAAGGGCGGGGAGAAATGGAGGAGCTTTAGAACTCCTCGTTTCACTGCCACAGGTGGAGTTTTATTGAACAACTTCAATGTGCCCCATAAACTGAGTTGCTACTTTCATAGAACTTTTTTCTATATGTATCCCTCAGTAAAATAAAAGGTTAAGAAATAGGAGCTCAAAGACAAATTTAGAGATCCTAGATCCCCGTATTTTAAGATCTTCTTCAGTGATTCAGAGTAGATCTTCATTTTATGGGAAGCTGAAAAAGTCCCTTTCTGAGAAACAATTGTTTAAAAAAATTCCAGTGACTTCTTTACATAGAAGACACAGTCACAGAGTTCCTGATTCAAAAAGTACCAAACAGTATGATGTAGAAATTCTTCCTCTCTCTGAGTTTCCTTCCCCAGAGGAAATCAGCATTATCAGTTTCCAAACAATCTGTGAAGATCAATCCACAGGCATACCTTTTGACATTCTGGCACATGGGTTCACAATGGTAATGGTCCATTGATTTCATAACATGTATATATTTATCATTTTGGACTGAGAGCATCCATCAAATCAGGGTACAGGTCAGTGGAAGTATCAGGGAGACCTATGAAAACATCGCCCAATCTATCCCATCACATCCCCTCCCCGGCCCTGCTTTCTGCCCACCTCCAGCTCTCTTAACAATGGAGAGTTGCTTAATGGAAGGAAGAGTATGGTTTCAGAACAAGGCTCAATGCCCAATGGGTACTTAATGACAGATAAATCACTATCATTTCTCCATCTGTGATTTGGAAATAGCACATACCTGTTATTACTCCATAGACAATAATAGACATGAAGGATAGGAAAATATTTTTTGAGTTTTAGAAAAAAAAAGGTTACATAAACACCTAGTACTGTATAATCATGTTTAAAACCAGAACAGAAGAAAAGTCGGGATGGAAATCTTGGCTGGCACCCAGAGGTCCCAGCTAGCCTCCTGATTTGAGGAGGAAAGAAAAGTCTTCCCTAAAAGGTGACTGAGGGCTGTGGAACTGACGTCAGGTATCCACTCTCAGAGGCAGAAACTTCTGAAGAATGCAAACTTTCCAAGAGCTCATTTTTCCCTCTGTCTAATTTAGTGTCTCTCACAAACTATATTTCCAGAAAAATAATGGGTTATGAAAAAGTAGATCGTATAAAAAGACAATAAAAATTACGATATGTACAGATAAGAAGATAAACAAATAGAAATCTAAGGAATGCTTTGCACCCTTTTTTAAATCTGAAAGTCAGTGATGATTATTTTTTCACAAACAGTGCAGGGGGGATGCACAGCACCTTATTAAGAGATACCAAATTTCAGAAACAGAAACCAGAGGTAATCAGCAAGTTTACTGAATAAACTGACTAAAAAAAAAAAAAAAAACCTGTTTGATAACTTAATTGTCATCTCAATGCTTTTCTATTCTGCAAGTTGCAAGTGTTCCTTGGCACATCGATACATTATGATAATATTTGTCAATCCAGAAATTACATTTTTGAAAATAACACAACAAATGGGAACATTGTTATATCAATCATTAACATAGGGGAAAATTTTCATCACCTCTAACCAAAAATAAATTACATCCTAGTGGTGACAGAGAGTTAAGAATCTGCTCTCTCATCACTTGTAGGGGAACAAGTAATATCAAAATTTCAGGGCAATTTAAATGTATAATTATGTTATTTAACCATGTCATGTCAGTAGCATTCTTGAGGGAGATATACATGTCTGTGCGTGTGCATATTTCTCATTCATTTCTAACAATTTATCAACACTAAGACATATCAAAAATTTACCTCTAAAAAAGCACTTTTTGTTATAAAAAGAGATTGTCCCTACCCAACTCAGGGCGGCCCAAACTGCATTTTCCCTTTGTAGAAAATACACCAGATTTTTCATCTGCGTCTCCAGAGTACCTTAGAGAAGGGGGCTCAGCAGTGGGGCAGTCAGGATGAGGAAGTAATTACTAAGGAAGGGCCGGGCCATTCCCTGGAACAGCGCGCGGAATCGCTTCCCATCACTGCAGCGCCCAGACTGCCATGGACTCCGCTGGTGCTCTCGGGTCTCCTCAGCTGCCAGACACGTTCGTTTTGCTGGTAATTTTAAACAGATTGAATAAAATATGCTAGAAAAGTCCTGCAGGCTATTGTATAGAGCACTGCATTTTGTTGCCTACTTTCTGGGGGGGGGGTGTCTTTTGTATTTTGTTTTGTTGTTGTTCTGTTTTGGTTTGCGGGGATTATCTGTTTGTTTCGTTTTGCTTTTTTTTTTCGTGTGTGTGTGTGTGTGTGAGATCCTGCAAAAACCTTCATTTGCTTCCTAGAGATAGAAAACACAACCCAGAAGTTGGCGGTCTGAGCTCCGTCTGAGCTCCGAAAGCTGCGGAGCGCTGGGATCAGAGGTGAAGGCGTGCGCTCTTGGAACGCATTTACTCTCTTGGGCGCAGTTCCCTGAGCCGTGGCCACCTCAGCCCCGCAGACCTGCCCGTCACAAGGCTTCGATGCTGCGTTCCCCCATCCTGTCCCACATCCTGTGCTGTCTTTGTGTGTCTCCCCCTTTTTCTGGACAGCAACACTTCCCATTTCTGATATAGGATGGGAGGAAGAAAGACGCTGGAGATGCTGCTGAGTTATGTTTTAAAAACAGCAGACTTGGAACTAAGCCCCTGCGTCTCCACAGGCAGCTGTGTGTTATGTTTCGACAAAGAGAGCAAGTCCTGCCCGTGTCCGCCACACACTGCAGAGCAGAGCACGCATGGAGGTCTGCGCCCTACCAGTTGGTCTTTAACTTACGTCCGTGGTGTCCATTACAAAGGGAAATTGAATTTTGTGGTGCTGGGTTGCATTCATTCATACAGCAGCTGCTGGCTGCACAAGGAATGGAAGAGATGGTGTCTCGGATAAACCAGGGCTCCAAATATACATAGTGTCCCGCGTCTTGAGATTGACAACTCTTTCAAGCACAGGCAGACATATGTGAATCTCTCAGGCCTATGGTCCCCAACCCGCAAGCCATGGACTGGTACGAATGGCTAGAAACCGGGTCACACAGCAGGAGGTGACCAGTGGGCCAGTGAGGGAAACTTCTCCTGTGTTTACAGCCACTCCTCACAGTGGTCCTCATCTCCTGAGCTCCCTACTGTCAGATCAGTGGTGGCCTTACATTCTCACAGGGTTGCGAACTCTACAGGTGAACTGTGCGTCTGAGGGATCAAGGTGGCCGGCTCTTTCCGGGAATCGAATACCCGATAATTACAGGTGGAGCTGAAGTGGCTCCCACTGACTCTGCATTGTGGGGAGCTGTATAATCATTTCATTATACATCACAAGGTAACAATAATAGAAATAAAGTGCACAAGAAATGTTAAGTGCATGAATCATCCCCAAGTCATCCCCCCGGCCCTGCAGTTCGTGGAAAAATTGTCTTCCATGAAATCAGTTCCTGGTGCCAAAAAGGTTAGAGACCACTGTTTAGGGGGTTCAGAACATCTGGAATGACATGTCTTGTAAGGAAGTTATTTGGAACGGCCACAGAGTCAGAGACGACCCTCAAGTAGACTGTTAACGCTCATGTGCGGGACTGTCCTTAAAGGGTTCTGTTTCTTGCTATGCAGAAGTCACATGGTCTCTATAAGTGCTATTTGTTCAACTAAGCAAATTTTGTTATAGTTGTTATTTTAACAGCTTGCCTTCCTGGGATGGAAAAGTTATAATTATTATTTTCTGTTATATTGTTTGGTTTGTTAGGGTTTTATTTTTGCTGCTGGTGCTTTTTCAAAATAAATTGTCTATTTTGAACTACTGCCATTTGATTGCACTTGTGCCTGGAGGGTGTTTTATAAAAAAAGCACAGAAAACTGAAAAATAAATGAGATTTGCATATTTGTAAAGTCTTTGAAGTCTATTGGTGAGAGGCTGTAAAAATTATAAATATTATTTTTCTACATTTATAAAAGAGTCTATAATTAAAAAGCATTTCTCCCAATCACTTAATATAAAAAAATTTATAAAAACAAGGCTTATACATGTCTGGTCTTCAGGTTTAAGGGCAAAAGCAAGGATGCAGCTTATTTTAAAAAATACAACCTGATATTCTCATTTATATTTAATAATTCATGACATTTTTCAATTAAAGTACTGACTGAAAAGGAATGGGATTTTCCAACAATTTTATTTGTCATTTTTATGTTTAGGAAAGAATAATAAAAAAAATTTCACACAAATCAAAATATTCTTTCCAAAGGAGATGACAAAGGTACCTAAAATCATAATCATTTAGACATATGGCAAATTCTGAAAAATCAGTACTTTATGAACTGGAGCAAAATACCATTTATAGTTGTTGAAAATCAATTTTATCTTTGATGTCTTTGGTGAAGAAATATTCTGCCTGCTCGAGAGCTGTGCATTCCAATTCTATTTTCTCCTTCTACTTGTCATTTTTATTAATGTCAAGACAAGGCACCGAGCACTGTTATGGATGCTCAGTGGACATGGGAAAAGAGTTAATATCTTTCAAAACTTTTAGCTTTTGTCTGTAGCACAGCTTGACACTGAAAGAATCACAGATACACAGGAAATACTGTTTTTTTTTTCCTTATAATCTATCCTGAGTATATTTCTCCAAATTTTCAATGGAAAAATACATATAAATGTGTGTATTTAACTTAGATTGTAGTTGTTTGTCTTAAATTAATGACGTTATTAATAACAGCCTTCCTCCTCCATGTCGTAGAAAGTATTAGAAATATTAACATTGGCCAGTGCTCTTAGGCACATAGGCTCTGGGTTGATGGAATCATCATTGAACATATCTTGGTTTAAGAGAGCAGAGGGGACTTAGGCACTGATTCTTATGCACATTCTGAGTTTCCCAGAGTCCTTCTACACCACAGACGTGGGGAATATCGTAGGGAAGACATGGGGAACATGGTGGTAAGGGTGGGGCTGGAATAGCTTTCCCAAATCCCAAATCTAACAAGATGTTAGAGTGAAACTGTTTGGAATATACCGTCAATTCAAAACATTTCTTTGAATCTGAATATATATTAATATGGCCTTTATCATACTACTTTCAGTTGGTTAAAACTGCATTCAAAGAATTTCAGTAGATGAAATTGTAATGATAGCATTAGAGTTGTATAAACACTTGGTTGAAAACACTAACTGGAGTAGATCAATTAGGAAAAGGGAAAATGAGGCTCTGATTTAGGATTGTATTAAAGTGTGATTTAAGAAAAAGTGTGTTACTGAGTGGTTCTAAAATAAATCATTATTGTCCAACATGAAACCATGCCAAGGACATTAGACAGGGGATAATGACATTCCATGACCTGGCAACGATATCTGCAATTGAGACAATATAAAATAGATATGAGTATACATTATTAAATAATTATCAAAAGCAAGTTAACATATACATCAGCTCACATAGTTACCTTTCTGGGTAGAGAACACATAAGGTCTACTCTCTTAGCAAACTGCAAATATATGATACTGTATTATCAACTATAGTCATAGGTAGTGTAGATAGAACAGTCACGGGTTAGATTTAATGTCTGTACATTAAATCTTCATAACTGTGTAAATGGAATGTATTACCCTTAATCAATCTCCCCACATGTCTTCCCCATCCTTGAAACTCTGGCAACCCTCATTCGCAAATGGACTAAATAGACACAGAGAACACTTCATCCTAATGAGTGCACATTCTTCTCACCAGCCCACAGATAATCCTCCAGAATTGATCATACAAATCTTAGGACACAAATCTAACCTCAACAAAGTCAAAAAAATAGAAATTATTCCTTGTATCTTCTCCAGCCATCACAGAATAAAAGTTGAACGCAACACCAACAGAAATCTTCATACCCACATAAATTCATGGAAACTAAATTTCCTCCTCTTTTTGATTCCTACTTTCATACCACTGTGGTTGAAAAAGATACAATTTCAGTAGGGCTCCACCCCCATATGCCAGAGGTGGCAGGTTCAAACCCGGCACCAGCCAAAAAAAAAAAAAAGAAAGAAAAAAGAAAAAGATACAATTTCAGTCTTATTCAATTTGTTAAGTTTTGTTTTATGGCAAAGCATATCCAGGAGAATGTTCCACGTGTGTTTGAATGTGTATTCTGTTGCTATTGGATAGAATGTTCTAGATACATCTTTTAGGTCTGTTTGGTCTGTTGTGTTAATAGAAACTGCTATGTGAAAAGCAGGATCAATTAATTGGGAGAAAAGAACTTAACACTTTCTAAATTCTAATTTGAAAATTAGAATCAAGCTTTAGGGATGACATTCTTTTTACAGTTTATAAATTCGACTCTATGCTACAAGACAAACACTTGTGAATCTAAAACATTCTCAAGTTGTTGAGACATACCTCCCACAAATACTTGGAACACAAACACACAATTTAATTTTCCCATGCAATAAAAAGAACATGTAATCTGCCAGGTTAGCAGTATAGACCAAAGGGGAAAGGATTTTTTTTTTTTTTAAGAAAACTAAAATAGGGGAAAATGGAGGAAAATGGGAGAAAAACTAACAATCCTCTTGCATTCATGTCTCTTTTTTTTCTGATCCTCTTTCTCTAAAAATAATTAAATCCAAAAATGGCTTTCTCATTTCCATAGGTCAAACAACTTACTTTTTTGCTCTTATAAACTAGTATGTTTTAAAAATATGTTTATATTTTCATCCACAAATAAAAGTTGCAAGTGCATTTTATAGGAGTTTAAATAATGTGTATATGCCCCTACTATGCAGTAGAGTTGAATAGTAAATGGATCAATTAAATTTAGGATACAAAGTCACCATGGGAGCTTGAATAATCTCACACTGATTGGTTAAAGACCCTGGAGAGGTAAGACATCTTGCCTTGTACCACTGTTTCCCTCACGGAACAGTTTTTCTGCTAAATTAATATTATTTCTTTTTTTTCTACTCCACACTTTCTTTCATTTCTCCTACCACTTAGTCTTATTAAGTTATTTGATCTCACAGATTATAAAAGTATATTTTTCTCATTCCTTAACTCTATTTATTCTAACTTTCATGGGGGTCACCTGATGACCATTTATTTCTCAATTCTCCTTTTGAATATAGTCTATTTCTTGGAAGCACGTCATTATAATTTTTTTTTCTGAGTGACAAAACCATAAGTAGTTTCCTGCATCTGTGTACACTAGAAATGCTCACCAGGCTCTCACACCGCTGGGAAGAGTACACGGATCACACGTTCCTATTCCATACAAAGGATTTGTATTGCTATGAAAATATATATTCTATTCTATTGGTTTTCTTTAGTTTAGGAAAGGCCAATGTGTAAATTAGAGGAACAATTTAAGTACGATGAAGTTTCTGTGTGAAATTTGAGCTAATTCTTTTTCTTTTTTTTTATAATAATTTGCCTTCAAATCTTTACTCACCTTCTTGGTTCCTGAAGATGTTCTTTCCTTCATGAACTTCTAGTTCGTAGTAACAATGATTGGAAGGGCTACATTTTTCAAAAATCACTTACATAAAGTGCTTTCTAAATCAATTACACCCACACATAGAAAGACACCCACTCACTCATCCATTTAGTTTCTGTAATTCCCTTTGAAAAGCCTGGGTAGATCTCTAAGTTTAAGGGATCCAATTTAGTTTATTTCTCAATCTATTATAATTTTTAGGAAAAGGGATATTTTCATAGTACCTCTTAGAATGTCTTATCTACATTGCGTGATTTTTTCAGAAATTTAAAACTTAATATCAAGTCATTTCTCAAGTCTTCAAAACAGTTTCCTGTAAAAATACCGCACAGCAATGCTGATAAATCAGATGAAAATTACAATTAATTCTTAAAATTCAATAAGGCAATTATTACCCACCTGAAACATAAAATTTTAAGATTGCCCTAAAAGTAAGCATCAAATGATATAAGATTTAACTTGCAATATATGGGATTTATACCAAATTACTCTGTTGGCAGCCACAACCCATACTTATGTCATAGAGCTTTTTTACTTTTGCTGCTGATCAATTCTTTCCTCATTTGCACTTTATATGAGTTTTCACAAATGTTCATATGGGATTTTGAAATTTTAAATTTAATTTTAGTAAACTAAGTTGTCTTTTAGCCTGCAGGAAGTTTGCAGGTTATAAAACTTTTTATACTTCAAAGAGTTTAATATTGCCTTTGCTTCAAGACCTCAAATAGTATTTTAATATGTCTTTTATTTATCCAAACCATTTAAAATAATTAGTAGACAAGCTTTGAACTTCTCTTGAAAAATAAATAACCACTAGCCTTTGAATGAGTTCAGAAACACAGTACAAAATGATTTCAAGTACATACATATGTTTATTTTTATTTACCTTAAAGGCACTTCATAAACTGAAGAATTCAAACTGATTGTCATCATTGACTTATAATTCACTTGTTTCTCTTCACTTCTCACCTCCTTAAATGCTTATCACTTTTTCAAAAAATTTTATATTACAGAGTTACAAATGTTTTGGTTACATGAATTGCTTTTGTACAGTTTGAGTCAAAGTTGTAAGTGTTCTCATCAATAAATAGTGTGCATTGCCTTTCATCCATCTCCTCTCCCCTCCACCTGCTTGATTCAATTAAGTTTTACTACCACATATGACCATGGATTTTGACTGATTAGCTCCAATTTAACAGTGTGTACATGTGGGGCTTTTTGTTTGTTTGTTTGTTTATTCTTGCAATATTTCAATAAGAAAAATGTTTTCCAGATCCATCCAGGTTATTATAAAATGTATTAGTTCACCATTATATTTTATGGCTGAGTAGTACTCCCTGATACCGCCTTTTATTAATTCACTCATGTGTTGATGGGCAATGGGTTGATCCCACATCTTTGCAATTGTGAATTGTGCTGCAATAAACATTTGAGTGCAGTCCCTTTTTGACAAAGTCATTTTTTTTTCTTTTGGGTAAATAGCAGGATTGCTGGATCAAATGATAGGCCTACTTTTAGTTCTTTGAAGTATCTCCATACCGGTTTCCATGAAGGTTGCACTAACTTTCAGTCTCACCAGCAGTTTGTAAGTGTTCCTTTCTCTCCACATCCACACCAGTGTCTGTTGTTTGGGGACTTTTGATAAAAGCCATTCTCACTGGAGTTAGGTGATATCTCATTGTGGTTTTGATTTGCAGTTCCCTGATCCTTAGGGAGAATTTTTTCATGTTTATTGGCCAACTGGTCTATCGTCTTTTGAAAAACTTCTGTTCATGTCTTTTGCCCACTTTTGATATTTTTGTTTGATATTTTTTTCCTGCTGATTTGCTTGAGTTTTTGATAGATTCTGGTTGTCAGCCCTTTGGATACATAGCAGGCAAATATTTTCTCTTATTCTGTAGGTTATATATTTGTTCTTTTGATTGTTTCCTTAGGTGTGAAAACACTTTTTAACCTTGTAACAAAATTTCCCCTATCCTCCTATACCACATCTGCCAAACTTTACTCATCACCTTATGAACTCCCAACACAAATTATATTCATGGGGTTGTATCAGCTGTGTACAGCTAATTAATGAATTTTTGTAAATCTACCCTACCTCACCCACTGAATCATAACTTCCTTTAAGGATTTAGGACCTTGTGTCTTCTTTCATATCTAGTACAATATTTAAAATATGTCAGATTGCCTAAGAGAATAGTCATCCTCATTTAGTTCTATGCAATTTTGCTTATTTGTGAGTTATAATCAGTCTCTATATATTAATATAATAGATGATGTAATGTGCTGTTAAATCACTTTTAATAAGATATAATTCTTCCTTTTGATTTTAAAAGTAGACTGCTATAAAAGAAGTGATTGTGCAATTATTCTTGATGTGGCATAGAGCAATTCATTTCACACATAGCATGTTGGACAGGAGTCTTTTCAGTATATCAGGATGGACTCAGAATAAGGACTTAGGAGAAATAAATTCTCATCTTTACTTTTTACTGCTACTATGATTTGAGAAATTGGAAAATTCATCAAACTCTTTAATTTTGGGGGGTCATTATTTCCTGATCTGTAAGATGAATAGAGACTAGAAAAAATCTCTAAATTTACTTTTAGGTGTATAATTATATGTGATCAGTATATATTGGAGAAATATTATTGAGTTTATTCTCTTAGAAAGTCTCTTTATTTGTAACTTTCGTGTGAAATCCTGAGATTGCTAACAATAAAAGAAAATCACTGTATTATATGTATATTTTCTTATTTACACAAACCTCTAACATATATGAATCAGTAAAATTATGTTTTATAGTTTTCCTTTGATGTGAAAGGAAAACACTCGTGGGTTGAATAGCATGCTAAGGTCAAACAGCCCTGGGACGTTGTCAGATGCTGACAGGTACACTTGTGATAGTTCACTTTTTAACTAAAGATATCAGATACCATTAGTCCCGCAAGGAGATGAGTCATCTAATACCTACCACTTGCTTCTTTTCTTCTACTTTCTTATTCATAAATATGCCTTTACACTCTAAGAACTAAACATACAAATCCAGACATTGCGCATAATAGGCAAATCATAAAAGCACATGAATATTTTGAACACAAATTACCAACATTAATAGTTAGAAAACTCACATGATGGCTAAATATATACTTTGTAGATGAACTGGATTTACTTCATGAGCTTTACCCATCCTTTCTTTCTGTACCCTTCTTTAGGAAAGGTCTCTTAGGCTAATAAAAATGTCAGTAAAGGCGTGTGGTGCTGACATCTGCTGGCAGAGATGGTTGGCAATCCTGTGTGACCAGAACGATTCCACCCAGAGAGGCAGGTGACTAGCACCTGGAGTGCTAAGTGCTTACCACTTATTTATATTTCCATGACTTCTAACATTGTGTAGAGAGAGGTGTCAGATGTTACATAAATTCCATTTCCAAATATTGACTCTTGAGGAATGGAATGCCCATAGACACATCCTTTAACCATGTTGGATCTAGATGTACACACATTCGCCATTCTTTCCAGCCCTAATACTTGATTTGGTTTCGACAGGTTGCTATCTTAACATAGCACTAATTTTGAGTTTATAATAATTAATAAATGTACTATAGAAACTAATTTTTAAGTTATTGAAATAGAATAACAACCAAATGGTTTTAAATTAAAACTAAATTGGTATTAGGCTTTCACCTACCAATAAAAAATAAAGAATCCTAAATTTAAAAAGCAATCCCAGGTTAGCCAATCAAGTATTTCAATGCATCACAATAGGGGATAAAGTATTCCTTCTGAAAAGAGCGTTAAAAAGTATTACCAACTGGGTTTGGGTTTGGGTTTTGGGACAAAATCATTTTATTATCTCCAAACTTTGTACCTAAAAATAGAGACAATATGCTTACCTCACAGTACTATTGTGGATTAATTGGGAAATGTAGTCAATGATAATTATTAAATTATAAAGGCCTTTACAAGTGTAAAATAATATTATGATTTAGCTACTTTATCTATCCTTCTTTCATATCAGTGATGTGGCAATAAGAGCTGAGAATCTCCATTTAATTTCATCCTGGTTAAAATGTTATTAAAAATTTATGATATGAAATCTAAAATTAACAGTATACTCAATTTAAAAGACCAGATGTTTTGTAAGGCTCACATGGGCCTAATTTCATACACATGTCCCAAGGTAGATGTAATACAGTAAATGCTACTCAGACCATAGATTTGTAAATAATTCATGTGTTTGAGAGTAGTTGTTATATAGTAAATACTTAATCTTATTACAAATTTTCCCAAAATTATTTTATGACTTTATTTTATGAGTATAGTTTATTACTTGGTTTTCATTTTATCTATATATTATACAACTATTATAAAGAATATACTGAGCTAGATGCCAAGATAGCAGTGAGGAAATACAACATAGACCAAGATATTTACAGTATACTCACTGACCTCCACAGACTTTTTAATTTTCATAAAAAGATAGATATTCCAAATGAAACAAATGATGTAAAGTGTTTATAAGGAAGATACTGAGTATAATAAGAATGTAGAACTAACAAACTCAGAATCTCAAATCAGAAGATTTTATCATGTCACCTCATTTAAAGTTTGGGCTCCAGTCACAAGATTCAGGACAAGCCATCCTTTCTGAGCATCGGGGTTTCAGCACAGGATGAATGGAGGCTATTATACTGGGACTTGGCCACCAGTAAGATAAGGCAGAACAGAAAATGTTAGATATGCAAATTTAAATAGTTAGGAGAGAAACTGCAGGTTGTTAAAAGGGAGGGTAATGGTTGCAGACACCAAGTTCAAGGAGATTATGCAGGCAAGTCTGGTGCACACACATCTCAGAAACTAGTATGAGGCTATGGAGCAAAGCCAGAGAAACTCAACAAGTTGTCTTAATAAGGTTAAACAAATCCAGAGTTTCTTGGTTAAAAAAATAAGAAGTTATTAATTAATTATTTATCCATTCAACATTTATTAAGAATGTCATATACATGAACTTAGGAAAACAAGGAGGAATATGAAGTTGACCTAGCCACTGTATGATTATTCTACAATGTTTATTGAATATTAAACCCTAGGTTCAAGGTGGGCACAAGCTAGAATAAATGATAGATGTGATATTCACTCTGGTGGAGTTTACATCTAAACACAAGCAAATAATTAAATGGAAAAAAGTGTTAATGAAAGCATACGTGAACTGCCATGAGAAGGATAAAGCCGTCTTAGAAAAAGTAATAGAGGAAATTCTTCTAGTCCCCATGGAGGGAGGGAAATGAAAGAGTTTGTCAGATATATGATGAAAACCTGATGTAGTTAGAACTGTGGTATACATAAAAGGTTATGACTATGAGTAAAGACTGAACAATGCCAGGTGGAGCAGGGTTGTAAAGAAGCAGAAGGGAGAAGCTTATCTACAGATATTTGAGTAAATATCACAGATACATTGATCAAGAATCTAAGATCGTCTGAAGTAGCTTTGACTTAAAATAGCCTGACCTGCAGTCCCTCCAAACACACTTCTGTTTATCAGACATGTACTGAGATTTGTTTTTTTTATAAAGCATGATTATTTTAAACATGTAGAAGAAAAGTGAGTTTTGATGTCAAGAAACTTGGCAACTTGCTTCTAAGGCAACCGTTTAAAGCAATTTTAGAACTTTTTTGCAACGGCCATCAGAGCTGTCATTGTACGGCATACAAAAAACACAATGACAACAATAAACTCTACTCGTCAAGACACTGCCACATGTCAGCACGAACACAGCTCCGAGCCACTGATATACCAAGGTCATGAAACCTTACCGAGTTGTTTGTGCAGTGCTGTATCATAAGTGCACAGTGGCAACTTCAGGAGCTTAATTATCAGACTTCTCTGTGACAATAGCTCTAACGAGCCTTCCAGAAAACAAGTTCCAAAATTGCTTTCCACAGTGGACCAAATGCTGGTTTCAGTATATAGCTTCCCAAGGGGAGTGCTTCAAAGGTGACTGTAATGATATTTAGCAATGAGGTCTGCAGCACTTTTTCTAGGATGAGTTCGCAAACTTAATTGTCAGACCCCGTACCTATTCAGTGAAAACACAGTTTAGATTCACTGCTCACCTCCTCCTGTTTTTTCTCTTTTTCTTATGACCTAATGTTAAATACGTTCTTATTTTAAATCACTAGTCAGCTGTCTGAGAGTTTAAACATGTAACTACTGCAAAACTGATTTTCAATTCTGTCTTCACCATCCCATGCATAAAATAATGACTCAGAACAACGTGCTTTACTACCGTCAGTAATATCCATCAAGAAGGGCCCAAGGCTCTACCCAGAATTCTTCACGATTTCTTGCACCATTTGTTCACAGCTTAATTAGATTAGCAAGGAAATTATTGTCGATTACACAGTTTCTGACAAAAGTAATCGTAATCACATAAACAGACACTATCTTCAAATGAGTTTTTCTCTGCAATTGATGATTTTATTCTCCCACCACTCACTTCTACAATATTTTCAAAGCTAAAATTCACACACATCACAGTAATGCATCAAATATCATCTGTGGCTTCTCCTGATATTTAATTTAATTATTAATGTCTGTAATAAAATGACTCTGTAAAGTCATAATAACATAGAAATTAATGTTTTTGCCTGAGTTCATGATATACATGGTGAGGAGGAGAATTCTACAACATATTTGATTAAAACATTGGAGGCTTTAATTGTTCAGGACTGAGAATGAGTAATCTCAGAAGATTATAACATTAAAATCTGGCATTATAATGGAAGTTCTTTTTGTTTTTTCCTAGTGTCTGACACATATTAAAATTTGTGGCAATTATACATCTAACTGAACATGAAAAGTTGCCATGGAAACTTGAAAAAAAAAGGTAACAGTTTCAAGTGTGTATAGTTTTTAATAAATCTTGGGCCAAGTTGGCAATTAGATTTATTCACAAAATTGAGAATTGATAAAAGTTTCTCATACTATTCTATAGTCTTGGTAATCAGTAAAAATAAGAACTGGTTTTAAATCTTCTTAATCACACAGTGAGGACTCACTTTGGTAAAGATGCCCTTAAAAGTCAACTATCAGTCAGGGATTCTCTCTGAGGGACTAGCTTCCAAGGCCAATGTCAACCCACTCCTGCCTTTCTTACAAAGATAAAACAAAGTTTGTAACCAGCACAATCCCAGATTTCTTCACTTCTGTGTTTCAGTTTGGACTATTTCCCTTGACCTCTCTGGATCTTGAGCAACTCTTTTCTTCCACTGAGCAGAGTCTGCATGAGCCCTCTGGAGGCGTCCTTCCCTTCTGTCCCCATGCCATTCCCTCCCAGTGCTCCCAGTTGATTTCTGACAGTTTCCATTTCTCTAGCGAACTTGCTACACATTTGACCTTGAATGCTGTCAGCTTTTCCCATTAACCTAAGGGTGTCTGGGTGGTGGGAGGGTGACTGGAAAGATCACCTATATGGTCTGTCTAACAAGGGTACAAGTGAACTTTTCTAGAACTAGAGTATAAATGTTTTGACACAATGACTAAGAAAATGACATGAAGCCTATGTTAACCAGCTTGATGAAAGTATTTCAAATTGTATATGAAAACACTACACTGTACCCCATGTTTGCATTAATGTATACAGCTATCATTTAATAATAATAATAAAACATCTTTAACCTATTAATTGCAGTTATTTTCATTTGCCCAGTTCACAGGTACACAGTTCCAGTACCTGTGTCGTGATTACTCTGTCCCTTGGGAGTATGTAGCTTCACCTCATCTCACGTGCATCATAACTTGTAGTAGTTGTTAAAAGCTGGACTTCTTATGTGGACTAGTAAAGACTGAGGTAGCACTTCTGTACCTGGAAATGACTGTGCCTTTCTTTCAGTAAGGCCTTTGGTGAAAGGAATTTGAGAGTAATCCTTAGTAAGAGTTGGGCTGGCTGTGAGGTTTGTGTTGTCGCTGCTGGTGGTGTATGATTGTGAGGTTTGTGTTGCTGCTCCTGGTGGTGTACGATTGTGAGGTTTGTGTTGTCGCTGCTGGTGGTGTACGATTGTGAGGTTTGTGTTGTTGCTGCTGGTGGTGTACGACTGTGAGGTTTGTGTTGTCGCTGCTGGTGGTGGTATATGATTGGGAGGTCTGTGTTGTTGCTCCTGGTGGTGGTATATGATTGGGAGGTCTGTGTTGTTGCTCCTGGTGGTGGTATAT
>NW_003852527.1:5547874-5574131 GCF_000181295.1 Otolemur garnettii | reverse complement strand
GGGAGGTCTGTGTTGTTGCTCCTGGTGGTGGTATATGATTGGGAGGTCTGTGTTGTTGCTCCTGGTGGTGGTATATGATTGGGAGGTCTGTGTTGCTGCTGCTGCTGCTGGTATATGATTGGTAGGTGCGTGTTGCCGCTGCTGCTGGTGTCCTATCGCCCTCCGGGTATCACAGGCTGCAAATCTCTGTAAATAATCTTGTGTTTAGAGTAGGAGCTAGTTTTCTACTGATTCGCTGTTTGCTCGTTTTTCCTCAGTATCTGTTCCCCTGACAACTTTAGGAGTTTTCTTTGTACTGCATCTCGGAGACACTCTGTCTCTAGCCAGGTCCTTTGAAATCGACGCCTGGCAAGTGGTGGCGCTGGCAGGTGCCCTCTGTGGCTCTCACGCAGCCTCAGTCTCGGCAGGCATTGTCTCTACTAACCTTCCCCAGGGTAGAAGTTTTCTCCCCCCCTACTTTCCCCTGCCCTGCAGTGGATTTCCACCCGCGCACTAATGGCCACAGCGTTTGCTGTCCTCCCTACAGTCGGAGGCTTTGGTTCAGATACTCAGGGGTGAATATCCCAGCAATATTCCTCTCCTCACCCCCACAGGGAGCCCTTATCGTTTCTCTCCCCGTGTTCAGGGCAGAGGAAACTGTCTCTTCCCTCGATGATTTTGTGATCTCCAGGTGGAGTCTGTAGACAAAATGGCTTCAGGAGGGCACAAAAGCCTTCCTCCCGGTGGCAGTCGGGACTTCAGCCTCTCTCACCGGGGCCCACTCAGCGGACCAGTCGCCTATGCTGAGCCCGAGCGTCCCCTGCACGGGAGCGGGGGATCCACACTCGCCTCTCCCTGCCTGTTTCTCCTTAGATTTGGGGCCAGTTGGTTGCTATGCAACCTCAGCTCTCCACTAGATCAAAAACAGAGTATAAATTCGCTGCTTGTTTGGTTTATTTTTACTGTTAAGATTGGGGCTTCACTTTTTGCAGCTCCCCACACCTCTGAATTAAAGCTAGAAAGAAATCTTAGTCCTTAGAATTTTTAAATTTTTTTGATTTTTCCTTTGAAAACTGCTTCTTTTGACTTGCTGTAAATATATAGTTAAAAGAATGACATAAGATTTCCAGTTGCGATGCTCAAAAATAGAGCACAGAAAGGTAAAAACAGAGAGAATTTCCAAACAATCATTCCTGAGTAAAATCTTATCTTCCCTTTGACTTTACATTGGAAAGCTATTCAGTGTCAGAAATGTGTATGCCCAACCACAGTCAAACGCACGCGCTAGCCGTGAGGAAGACCACACACCAGGTGTGGTCGGCTACCAGAACAAAATACACTGAAGGAATAAATATTATTCCTACTTACCACTGATTTAATAAAGGCTTTCTCCCCACAGAAGCAAAGTCACTTTAGGGTTTCCTATTTTGTTTTTACATACCTGTTAAGAGAAGTTTTATCATCTGGATAGGTGGAGAAATTGAAAGAGGTACCTTGCCCCAGGCCAAGGGTAATTTGGTCAGTGAGTCACCAGAAAGTCTAATTTCTGCTGGAATGGATCAGTCCCTTCAGTTCCCTCTCCCCAAATACATCCTTATTGAAGACGCTTGGATTTTTTTGTTTTTTTAATTTATTTTTTAAAATTTATTTTAGAATATTAGGAGTGCACATGTTTTGTTTACATACTTTGCTTCTGTACAGATGGAGTGAAGGTTGTAAGTGTGCCCTTCACTCAAGAAGTGTGACTCCTGAATTTTTAAATTAAGTGCCAGATATTAATATGAATTAATAATAATTCTGCCATCTTTTAAACTCATATTTTATTTTTATTTTTCCCCTAGATCCAAAATCCTGTGCAAAAATGTTTCACCCAAGACATACCCAACATAGCAAAGAAAGTTCACATTGTAAGGACCTTATCTGTAGAGGTGCTGCTGGGGCAGTGCTAGAGGCCAGTTCACCCTAACTGAGTGGGCAGGAAGTGTCCTGCAGGGCTGAGCATCTCAGGCTTTCCTAGGCTGAACCGTTACTACAGCTGAATCTCTGTCAAAGTGCAGATTCCAGCTCAACAGATGTGGCAAAGCCCAGGATTCTGCATTTCTGAAAAGCTCCCAGGAGATGTTAGTCATAAAATACTTTGAGAGCATTTTCTAAAACAACAGACCTCATGTGTAAGTACTGAAGGTCTGTGGGGACAGGCTAATGTTCACAATTTTTAAAAGTTCTAAATTTTGATTGTATTGCACAACTAGGAATAAAAATCATTTCTGTGAGTATACATTTGTGAAAGTGTTTACTAAGGGTCTTACAGAGATGAATTTTGATACCTAAATGATATAAAATATGTGCTGTAGTTTCCTTATTCACCAAATTCCAAATTACATTTTTGGATAAAACAAAAAGTTCTCTTTGAAATGTGATGAAATAGGACAGTATGACAAAGTAAAATATTATTTAAATTCCAATTTTCTCATAAGCTTTTAAAGCAGGACATCGTTGTTTAGAATTTCTTTCATGAAGTGAAAATCATATTGAACGTTCCTTGTTGCATGATTTTTCCCTACGATGAAATGGTTGTAAGGAGGAAAAAATGGTCTTTCGAGGTCAGAATGTTTGATTCTTGCAGTTTAAAATTCTTTAAGGGTGGCAAAATTAAGCTCTAAGCCAGTCTTTTTCAAACTTTTTAATTTTATGGCACACTTGAGCCTATAGTTAAACTTCCACGGCACACTTAAATTATGTTGGTAAAAAAAATAAGAAGAACATAAGCTAACATAAGAATAAAAAGAATAAAGCTAACTGAGCTTTGAATTTCTTTCAAAAATAATTTAATTAATAGTCTTTAAAAATCTTTCTGGCATGCCTAAGATCCTCTCACAGTACACCAATTGCCGTGGCACCAATTGCAAATCATTCTTTTAAACTATAACACAAAATTTATGCATTACCAAAGTTTCTATCATCAGAATTTAAGACAGTCTCCCTACAGGATCCCATCACAGGGAGATTCTTGCTATTACAACGTCCATCTACCTTGGCCCACTGACCAAGGGTGCTTTATGTTTTCTACAGCTTAACCAAATTTTGAACAAGCTTCTTTCTGCCTCTAGGCCTCTGCCCTCCCTTTCCTTACAGTATTTACTACAGAGAACTTGTATTAGTGAATTCTTTTTATACCGTATTGAGATGTAATTTTTTCTAACTTTCTTTCAGTTTTACAACCTGGGATTGTCTTTCTCAAGAACCCTGGAGCCACACCTTTGGGATGGAGTCATCAAGGACGATGGTGTCCTATTTCCCAGCCTTGTTAGGGTAACAGCCTATCTCTTCTTATAAAAATACTAGAAGGTTTACCTTCCCTTTGATAAGTCCTGTTAGTGATGGAGATGGTCTTTGTTTGAGCAGAGTTAAATTGCGACTGACGGCTAACCCCTCTCCCCTATTGCTGTACACAAGTACCTTTATCTGTGGGAGGCAGGTTCCAGGACCACAGTGGATGCCTGAAACCACAGACAATACCAAACCCGATTGCCATCAAGGCAAAGACGATTCTGTTCATGTCGTCCATCCACAAACTGAAGACTTTTCCCATTTTCACTGTGCATAATGTGTGCAATTTGAGATGCCATAGCAAAAACAGCATGGAGTTTTTCCTTCTTCTAAATTTCACAAATAGCAGAAATGTTCATAACATAAGCTTTGGCAGCCTCAGGATGTGACTTTTTCTTTCCTTATTAAGTGAAGAACTTTCACTTTCTCACTTAAAGAAGGCACTTCATGGCATCTCTTTGGCACATCTGAATTGCCAGCTTTACTATTCTCGTGTGTTGAGGCCATCATAAAATAATGAGATAAAGTAACAGTGACTTGGACATAAGCGCTGTGAGACCACAACAGTCATTCTGACAAGCTAGAGTGTCAGTCGCTAGTGGCTAGTGTGTGGAGATCATGTACGGTGTGATGCTCTGGACAAAGGGATGATTCACATCCCAGACTGGGATGGTGTGAGAGTTCATCGTGCTGCTCAGCACAGTGTCCAGTTTAAAACTCAGGAACTGTTTATTTGTAGAATTTTTCATATCCTATTTACACAGTTGATTGCAGGCAACTCACAAATAAGGAGGAGCTATTAGTCCTGAATAAAGTCTTCCCTGACTGTTTAAATTTGCCCAGTTTAACTTTTTTGCTTTCAAACCATCTTGACTTTAACTGAACGAATAGACTGAATCTAGGAAATGATTTGTTTCTTAAGCTTTTCTAACAGAGAAACTAGTCTCTCATTTCTTTTCCCACCACTCAGTCTGAAACTAGCCCATGAAGATCTTTCTTGTTTGGTTAAATTATTAGTAGCTGTTACCAAAGTGCAGGTTCCAACACCCGTATATCAAAGGTGGTTGGGCATACTACTGTTTAGTTGAGTGATTTACTCCATAGCACAAACTTAAGGGGCACAGAGCTATAGACTGGATAATGATTGTATTTTTAAACCTTTAAGAGCACTTTTTAATCTTAAGTTCCCTTCTGGAATACGGTTGATCAGAATCTTTTGTGTAAGACTTTAATTAGGTTTGAATACATTATCCTTATAAAAGTTTTCATTCTTTTTTCCAAGACAGACTCACTCTGTTGCCCAGGCTAGAGTGCTGAGGTGTCATTATAGCTCACTGCAACCTCAGACTCCTGGGTTCAAGAGATCCTCCTGCCTCAGCCTCCTAAGTAGCTGGGACTATAAGCACCTGCCACAGCACCCACCTAATTTTTCTATGTTTTGAAGTAGAGATAAGGTCTGGTTCTTGCTTAGCCTGGTCTTAAACTCCTGAGCTCTAACAATGCTCCTGTCTCAGTCTTCCAGAGTACTAGGATTACAGGTGTGAGTCACACCATGCTGATCTCTTAAAAGGTTTTCAATGAGTCTTTTTTATTTCTCCAATAATAGATAAGGAAAGAAAGACAACAATTGGTTGGCAGAGATAAGTTAACCACATTTATTTTTGCAATTTTTCTTTTCTACTGCTTATTTTATGTTTTAGACTATAAACATATGGGGGGAAAGGCCATGTTTGTCATCATTATAATGACAAATGTACAATGTTAAGTGTATGCTAAAATAGCAGTTATAGTGGCAAAGTGCAAAATCAAAATTAAAAATAGCCAGATAAGACTTTTTAAATTAAAAAAAAAATTTTTTTTTGAGACAGAGTCTCACTTTGTCACCCTTGGTACAGTGTCCTGCATCAAGGCTCATAGCAACCTCAAACTCTTGGGCTCAAGCTATTTTCTTGCTTCAGCCTCTCAAGTAGCTGGGACTACAGGCACCCACCACAACACGTGGATATTCTTTGAGATGGGGTTCTTGCTTTGGCTCAGGCTGGATTCAAACCCATGAGCTCAGGCAATCGACCCTCCTCGGACTCCCAGAATGCTAGGATTACAGGCATAAGCCACCTTGCCCAGCCCTTTAAATCAAATTTAAATGTCAATGTAGACTTTTTAGTGTCTCAGATTTAGCAATAAGACTGCTATGAATTTTGTGAGAGGAACTCATGGAATATCTGTTCACCTAAGATAGCTGGAAGGTTTACTGCTTTACATCCTAGAAACCAACTGCCTCAAAGCTTTTAGATTCTATTCTGCTTCTAGTCCTGTGTGCCAGTAATGGTACCTCTTTTTTATAACTTTCTATAAATTTGAATAAAATAAAAGACCTATAAATAAGTTCTTATGTAATCACTATATGGAGAACATGGTTTCTGTTGATTTGTTTTACTTTGTTAGCTTTATTAGTTAGAACATTCTAGAGGTTTTTGCAGCATATTCTCATAGACTTCTTTGTTCTCTCCCAGGCTTCCTTGCTATCATGGTAAATTAGTGCAATAATGGCATAATATGTATTGCAGGTAATTATGCTTTAGGTGCTATTTTAGGCACTCCACATACATTACCTAATTCTATTTCTGCAATAATCCTGTGAGATAAATACTATGTCTAATGACATTTTACAAATGAGAACACTGGGCTTGGAAATATCTTGGAAATACCTTGGAAAGGTATGTGATACTTCCAAGCCTAGTGTGATATTCCAGTTTCCCAATGGTAGAGCCACTATCCACAAATACCAGCTTATCTGATCCTAAAATCAATGCTTATAATCCTTTATTATAATTATGACTTATGATATAATATAACTTTTCGTCTTATAAAAAATGACATGTGTAGTTGGGAGGCTGAGGCAAGAGAATTGCTTAAGCCAAGGAGTTGGAGGTTGCTGTGAGCCCATGGCACTCTACTGAGGACGATAAAGTGAGACTCTGTCTCTACGAAAAAAAAAAAAAAATGATATATGTAAGCATGGTCAGAATCAACATTCTATTCTCAGTAAGTCAAAACACAGATGTCCTGAGCATAAAACAGTCATTTTTATTTTTATAAATAATCAAATGTTCTTAATGTCGTTTTTCTAGACTTTAAAATATTTTCTCAAGATTATCCTTCAAAATTTCAGTAATGCATCTCTTGCTGTGAAGTCTTCACATCTCATTCAACTCTATGATTACATATTATAAAAGCCAGACTCTTTACTCAAGTATTTATTCTTTTATGTTATTTCCGCTTAGAAAGTACTTAACAAGAAACTACATTCAAATTCTTTGACATAGCTGAGAAGTCTATTAAGCATTTAGACCTTTCAAACACAAAGTAACAAATATTCCATGACAATTTACCTATCATTGTCTTAGAACTCATTTATTATCAGAAGAGTAGTTTGATTAATTTGTTAATTTTGCCTTTTCCTACTTTTTCTACTTTGTTACACATTCAAAGATGTCTTTTACTTCCAAGCTTTCAAACATACACATAATCTGTCTGTGATTTGGGATACCAGGCAGTTGTTTTAATATCATACCCAACATGTTTATGGATTACATAGAAAATGTATATATAGGTATCACAAATTAAACATTTGTTTGAAAACTTCACCAGATAATCACATATCATGGTTCTCGGCATTAGTCCCCCTTGTTCTCCCTCAGCAAACACCAAAGCAAACTACTTTCAAACATTAAGCAGATGTGTCCCCCCGCCCCCCAAGTCTCCTTTCTTCCCCAACATCATCATCTGTGGACATTGCTCATTCCTGCCCTCTGTCCACAAAGGTTAGTCTGAATCTCTGTCCCAATTGTTATGCAAAGTAACTCAGCTTTGCCCTAGCTTCCACCTTCAAACTTCCTTGCCAGGCCCAAGATGGTGCTCAGTAAATAAGGGCCTGATGCTACCAAGAATCTTCTCTTAAAATGCAGCAGAGGGTATAAATGAATTTCCCCCCTGTTACACATGTGCACGAATGGCGGGGTATGAAGGTGCGTGCCTCTGTGACTAGCTCCTTATGAGGCAGAATACGATAGTGCTGAGCCGGAGGGTTTTGGCCTGCAGTGTGCTTGCACTAAATTTAGCGACATTATGCTAGGGAGCCATAAAGAGATTTCTCATCAGCTGAAAAAAAAAATCCTCAGAAGCGTGCTTCAACTCAACCATGGAAACCTTAATGCACCATTTTTTAAAATCCACTTGTTTAAAAATAACATTTTATTTTCAATTTTACGTTAAATTACTTTTTATTTTATATTGATCATTTGGGGAATATAAGTACTACTAATTTATAGTAGATAAAATACATTTGAATTACATATATTTGCTAGTGTATATTGTAATTGATATTTTACAATATATCCATAATTTTCTGTATTTGGTTTATACTATTATATATTTTATACTTATATTTATACATAATATATTCATATATTGGTACTTGACTTAAAAAACATAGATTTGTCTTTGAATTACATATTCAGTTTCAGCTTATTTTTGCCTGTGTGTTCTGTATACTTTTTAATCAAATACTGCTGTAAAAGCTGGTTTTATGGAAATAAACACACACTCACACAAATGCACACAGATGCCCTTGTTGTGTGCCTGTGTTGCAACTCACTAGAGGAATGGATGGAAACAGAGCAGAACAAAACTCACCTGCTGGGTGAAACTGGTAAAAACATAAGTGTTTGGCAATGACCATTAGTGAAATAAATAAGTAAATAGATAGTTCAGTTTGTTCTTTGATGGCTTCAGAGGACACTTTAATTCATATGTGGACAAGACCAGGGTTTGTGCAGGCCTCTAATAATTCCTAGTATCAGGCACTCTGTGTTTTTCCACCCTTTTGCAGCTGAGGCACTATTTATTTGCTAGGAGAACAGCGCAAAGATCGCAGTGCAAATTGCCCTGTGTATGTTGTCAACAGGAATTATTTGGAGAAATTGTTAAGGAAAAGAGCTGTATTTGTGTAATAGTAGAAATATCAAGTGGTAACATTCAAGTCTGTCAGAAAAATCTATTTCACTTACCAGAAATAATAAAGCATGAAAGTTTCCAATAAAGAAAGGTTAGACTTAGATACAAGGAAGATAACATGGTAAAATAAAAGGGTCCGTAAATTGACTGAGCTTGGCTTGCTGACATTATTATCTTATTTAAACTAACAATGAACTCTAATACCACAGAGTACATTTGTTTCATAACTGCAATATTTTACTACTGTTCTATTCATATTAGTAATGAACACCCTCATTTTACAAGGTATGTTTCAAAGCATAGCCGATAGCATATTATTCCTCAAAAATAAACATTTTCAATGATGAAAAATTGAGAGTGATCTTGGTCATTTATCATGTTGTGTTACAGTGGGTTTTTTCCGATGTTTAAATTATGTTAACAAACCTAATACAGACATAATACAAACACCTTAATTCTTGAACAACATTCAAGAATTGAGCTGTGTGGCCCACATATGCAGGGTTTTCTCCCCCCTCTGCCACCCTGAGACAGAAAGAACAAACTCTCCTTTCCTCCTCCTCAGCCTGCTCATCCTGAAAATGATGAAGATCTTCATAGGGATTCCCTACATTTATTAAGTTGTGAATATATTTTCTCTTCCTTATGATCCCCTTTTTAAAATTTTCAGGTCAACTCAAGGGTACAATACACAATACAATACACAACAGTGACTAATTCACTCATGAATATGGTAGTAGTAAACAAAAAAATTATTTATATCACAGACTTAAATAAATTAGCTCATCATTACATTTTGCTGTGAAATTTTTGGCAGTCAAGGCATAAAGAGCAATATAATAAGGTGTATATTTTTCATTTTTAATGTAGAGAAGGGGACAGTTCATCAGGAGAAAGATAATTTAGTACCAGGAAAATTCTAAGGTTTGGTTTCAACAGATGAATTCTTTTTGGGAAGTGTTTGTCAATGTAATAGACAATGTATTATAAATATTTTTATGATGGTGCAAAGAAGTAGGACACTGGTTCCATATACCAGAGGTGGTGGGTTCAAACCCAGCCCTGGGCAAAAACTGCAAAAAAAAAAAGTCATAAATGTGAATATTTTTATGAGACAATTTATTCTTTATTTAACTATAATTATTGGAGATCTCATACTGGGAATGCTTATAGATAAACCTCATTTGGGGCAGTGCCTGTGACTCAAAAGGGTAGGGCGCTGGCTCCATATGCCAGAGGTGGTGGGTTCAAACCCAGCCCCGGCCAAAAAAACAACAAAAAATGAAACAAAATAAACCTCATTTTGTGTTTATTAGGTTTAAAGGAGGAATTCCTCTTACTGTATATTGTAGCCCTTGTATCATTATTAAAGCTTGTTGTCTTAATCCCCCCCCCCCCAAAACCCACAAGGGTACATACAATTAGGTTACCTAGTTCACGTCTGTAAAGTTAAAGTCCTGGTTGTAGCTGTGTCCTTCACCCAGGAGGGGTGCTGTATATCCGTGTACTGTACCGGTTGGGTGGGAGCCCACCAAACCCCTCCACCACTGCTGGAATCTGACTGATTTTCTCCCATATGAACCTGTAGCTGTTAATCTGCTATTTTCTGTTTAGTGCTGAGTACATGAGGTGGTTGTTCCGTAATACTCTACTTTGGAGGATGTTCTCCAAATCTGTCCAGGTTGCTATGAAAGACAAAAGCCTTATGATTTTCTTAAACACATTTTTTCTGTAGCTTATTTTTATAAGAAGACAGCATATAATAGAGATAGCATACAAAATATGTGTTAATCAACTGTTTTTGTAACTGGCAAGGCTTCTGGTCAACCCTAGGATAGTAGTAGCTAAGTTAGGGGGACTCAAAGTTTCTATGCAGAGGTTTGACTGCACAGGAGTAATTGCTCCAAGCCCCATGTCGTTTAAAGGTCATATGAAGTTTAACATTTAGTTGGATGGCTAGTTGAATAATTAATAATAAAGAAAATATTAATAATGAACAATGGCAACAATGAAAGACATTAATTGAATGCTTACGTGCTGGCATAGAGCTAGATACTTTCAATGAATAATTTCAATGAATTGTCATAACCCTAAGGTACCTTATTATAAAAAAATAAAATGAGACACAGAGCCATTTAAAAGGTTAAAAAGTTTTCCTTCTTGTAGCAGGATACCATACCTGTGAATAACTGAGTCAAAATGAATATGAGAACATTTTTCAATTATACTTCATTTTAAAAATCCATAACTAAAGTCTATTAGTGAAGTTTTGAACATAAAATATATCCAGATGTGAGCCATAAAAAGAGAGAGAGAGAGGACAGAGAGGGAGAGAGAAAGAAGAAAGAAAGAAAGAAAATATTCGTTCACTTTGGTAGGATGTGGTGCCAAGAACTCTAAGGCTTCCCAGCTCTACTCTATAGAGTTGTTTTCAGCATCATTCTCTTGATAGGGCTTTGCACACAGTTTGAGAGCCAAGGTCCTGGAGATTACTGATCAACTCCATGACCAGAGTGGTGGTCATCAATGCAAGGTCCCTGAAAGTGTGGGTAGAGGAGGAGGGGGGAGCACCCTTTACATTGTAGATTTTCTACTAGAGAATTTCCGATTGTTCAGAGAGCTAACTTCCTTTCTCACCTGGGGAATCCATACTCACAGTACACTGACTTCTCTCCAGACAGATGAATGGGAAGATCTAATCTTTCTCTGTATGGACTTATAATTAATCACCTGATTTTCAGCCCCTCACCTCATTATCTTGGATGGATGAGTCAGGGAGGTTTTCATGGAAGGCAATGATTGACCCATATATAGGTTTTATTAAGTCTAGTATTTAAACTATAACCTCCTAAATACAAAACTTCACTGAAATAGTACTCATGCTTAAGTGTTATTTCTTGGTTATAATTGATTAAAAATACATTCATGTAATATTAAGTTATTAAGTATAGAATGCCTACTTTCCTGAAGTACTAAGCTTGACGGTTGATATGTCTGACACTTCACTTTGACACTTCATGGGTTTTTTTTTGTTGTTATTGTTCTTATTTGCTTGTTTGTTTCTGTGAAGGCACATCCTCATTCTTTCAAGTGAATATTTTGCCTTGTGATTATCTTTTAATTTTTTTAGAGCAATTTTTGTGAGACCATGGATATCAAAAATTTGTGTTACTTTTGACTACGAGTTCTATTATGAAGCCAGTGCAGGCCGACAGCTTGAAATATCAACCAAGTGTTTGGGAAGGACGTGAAGGATGTGGCTAATGAATACACCATATGTTGATAGTTTGAGAAGTTCTATACTGGTAATTTTAATCTTCAAAATGAACCTTGCGGGCAACCTGAGACCAAGGTAGATAATGATGGGCTGAAAGCCATAGTGGAAGCAAAATCACTGCCACCGACACGTGAATTAGCAGCAAGGTTTGATGTGTCTATTTCAACAGTATTGGACCATTCAAAACCAATAGACAAGGTAAAGAAGCTGGGTAGATGGGTTTCATATGGATTCAACAGCGTCAGAAGAGAGAAAGCGTCTTCAAGCTTTCCTTTCTTTGCTGTCACAACATAAAGCCAAACAAATTCTACGCCGTATTGTTACATGTGACAAAAATGGATTTTCCTTTTAAGAATCACAAATATTCAGTACAATGGTTATATAAAGATAAAGTGCCAAAACACAGTCCAAAATTGAATATATTTTTTTTAAAGCTAGTGTCTTTTTGGTGGTCCAGCCCTGGTATTGTCCACTACAGCCTCGTGAAACCTGGTCAGTCGATTGCAGCAGATGCAGCCGATGCAGCCACCTGGAAGACATGATAAGGACACTTGAGAATAAGCAGCCAAGATTGGTCAGTAGAGATGGGGTAATCCTCTTATAAGATGTAAACCATGCTGCTCAAACTGCAGAAGCTGGACATGAAAACTCTGCCACTCACCGTATTCACCAGACCCTATTCCAACTGACTACCACTTCTTCCAGCTGTGGACCACTTCTTGCAAGGATAAACACTCAATTCCCAACAAGCTATGGAAATACCTTTCCTGATTTCATCGAAATCTAGAGTCTCTAGATCACTCTGTGTGGAGTCTTCTTTGATTTGGGCATATACAAGCTACCACTGAGATGGCAAAACTGTGTCAATGGTTTAGGTGCACACTTTGATGAATTACACTGCTTCTTGTCTGAGATATAAATAACTACACTTTTGATTCAAAATCAGACATTTCAGGTTTAATGACCTAATAATAACAGTTCCCATTAGTCTACTCAAACTGTCATCACAAAATACCATAGGCCGGGTGGCTTAAACTACAGACATTTACTTTCATCAGGAAACCTGGGAAGTCCAATATCAAGATGCCATCTGGATGGGGTCTGCTGTGGGCTCCCTCCTCACACATGGCCTTGCCTCGGTGTGCGTGCACAGGCAGCAAGCTCTCTACACTCCTGTTTGTAAGGGCACTGACCCCATTGATCAGGACTCTACCCTCATAACATCATCTAACCTTAATTATTTCCTTACTCCAAACAGAGCCACACCGAGATGAGGGATTTCACACATGAACTTTGGGGGACATAAATATTCAGTCCATCACATCATTAGTCTATAGAATGTCTCACATTTCACCAAATGACCATTGCAAGGTAGCAAATTACACTGTAGTTGTCATGTCTCCTTAGTCTCCTACAACCTGGAAAGATTCTTCGGTCACTCTTTCCCTTTCATAAGCTTTCATGACACTTTTGAAGATACTGAGAAGTTATTTTATAGATTATCCCTAAATTTGGGTTTGTCTGATATTTTCTCATGATTAGATTATGGTTATGAAGTTTTGACATGAATACTAAAAATTGTTATTGTGCCCCTTCTCAGAGCTACATACCAGGAGAGATGGTATCAATGTCTCAGCAGTGGCGAGGTTAATTCTGACCATTTGATTACGGTGATGCACGCCACCTTTCTATACTGTAACTTCAGTAAATTTGTAAGGAGATAAACTGAAATTATGCTGTGTCCTGTTTCTTACTAGGTGTTCCTAGTAAGAACAATTTGTCAGTGATTCTTGTTGTAGCAATTATTACTATGGTGATTGCCCACTGATGATTTTCTATCACTCCTGCTTGAATTTTTCTGTAAGGAAAAACTGTCCCTTTTCCTCCGTGTGTTTATTTATTCAATTGTTCATTTACATCAAACTGTCACATGAGTAGCCATTCTACTTTATGGTTTATAATAAATTACTACCATTGTTATGATTCAAATGATCCCAAATTCTGGCAATTAGGAATACCTTCAAGGACTATTATGCTTTCCTAACTTATCACCATATTTTTTGAATGGAATATTTTTTAAAGCAGTTGAATGTTTACAGAAAAAAATAGTAACAGGAAAGAGAGTTCCCACATGTGCCCTATTCAGTTTCCCTCATTATTAATAATCTGACATTAGTATAGTTGTCATTAATGCACTAACATTGGAAAATTATTATGTGCTTGATCCCTCTTTTATTCAACTTTCCTTAGCTTTACCTCATGTCCCTTTCTTATTTCACACCACCATCTAGGATGATGCATTACGTGTAATTATCATGTCTCCTTCGGCCCTCCCAGAGGACAGAGCGGGAAGATAATGTGTGGATTTAGATCAGTATTTATTCAGCTGTATGCTTCATGTGAATTCATACTAATATCTCCAACACTAATTCATTACTACATTGATCGCTCTAACCCCCTCTTCTGCTTATCAGTAACAACCCAGTCCAATAATGAGAAATCTTGTTCCCAAATTCACCATTCTTAATTGGTCATTTCTAGTATACTAATAAAGCAGTATCAGGATTTCTCACCTATATTGCTCCAGAAAACAACTTTATCAACAACGATACAGTGCTCGCATGTAATTTTCCAGACTCCACTCATTTACAGAGGCACATATATCAGCGCTCCTATCCCTATTCCTTTTATTGAGGCTATTTAATAGTTCATAGTATAGTTGGATTCTATTGTCAGAATCTGCTTCCTTCCTGGGATTTTCCTGACCAGATAAATAATTTTTTTAGGTTGAAATTATAAAGATTAACTCTTTCTATGGTAAATTTCTATGAGTTTTGACTCATGCAAGATGTCACTTATTGACCATTAATTACACAGTGCCCTAAGAATTCCATGTCCCTCACCTACTCAACCCTCTCTCCTCTTCCCAATCTACCCCTAGCTACCCCTTGTCATTTGTTGTCTGTATAGTTTTGTCCTTTCCAGAATGTCATATAATTAGAATAATACTGTATTTTTAAAATTTAACTCTTTTCATATAACAATATGCAGTCAAGGATCATCCATGTCTCTCTACACCTTTATAGCTAACTTTTTATTGTTAAATAACATTCCACTGAATAGATGCCTATTCACTTACTGTAGAATATTTCAGTTGCTTCCAGTCTCTGAAAATTATGAATAACAAATAAAACTGTTATAAATATTTACACATAGATTTTTATGTGGGTATGAGATTTGAAATCAGTCAAATAAGTACCTAGGAGCACCACTGTGGGAACATATGCTAACATTATGTTTAGTGTTGTAAGAAATTGCCAAACTCTCTTCCAAAGTGGCTATACCATTTAGCATTAGTACCAACAATACATTTATTGCTTTTCACTAGCATTTCTTATTATCAGGTGTCTGAATTTCCACTATTTTTTAATATTTTATTATGTACGTGGACGTATCTTATTGTTTCTCCATATAAGAGCCTCATATTAATTTGCTGGGACCACTGCAACAAGGTACCACAGCATGGATGGCTGAAATGACAGAAACTGATTATCTCACAGTTCTGGAGGAGAGAGTTTGAGGTCAAGGTCCTAGCAGGGTTGTTTCCTCCTGAGTGCTATGAGGGAAAATATACTCCATGACTTTTTAGCTTTGGAGGCTTGCTGGCTTTTATCATTATGTAATTCTATTACATTCTATAAATGTGATTCAACACATAAGCAGAAGTAAAGATTATATGATCACCTTAATAGATGCAGAAAAAAAAACATTTGACAAAATCCAGCAAGCTTTCATGATAAAAACCTTCAACAAACCTAGTATAGAAGGACCATAATCTCAAAATTGAAATCCCGATATATGACAAACACACAGCCAAAATCCATCAGAACTGGAAAAAGTTAAAGCATTTCCAATAAGAATTGGAAAAAAACAAGGATGCCCATTATCACCACTTCTATTCTGCATAATGCTGGAGGTCCCAGCCTGAGTCATCAGGCAAGAAAAAGAAATAAAGGTTATTCAAACTGTGAAAGGAAGGTCAAATTATTCCCTTTCGCTGATGATGTGATCTTATATCTATAAAACCCCAATGAATTCATCAAGAGAATCCTGGAATTAATAAGTTCAGCAAACTCTCAGATTACAAAATCAATGTACACAAATCAGTAACATTTCTAAACTTCAAATGCAGTCAAGCTAAGAGTCAAATCAAAGACTTAATACCACTTATAATAGCTACAAAGAAAATAAAATACCTAGTAAGATATGTAACCAAAGAGGTGAAATATTTCTACAAAAAGAACTATAAACACTGAGGAAATAAATTGCAGATGCTAAAAATAAATGGAAAAAGCATTTCATATTTATGGATTTGTAAAATCAACATTATTAAACTGTCCTTACTACCCAAAGTGATTTACAGATTCAATCTCAAAATTGAATTTACAGATTCAATATCTCCCAAAATACCAACACAAAATTTTACAGATATAGATAAAAAAATTCTACACTTCATCTGGAATTAGAAAAAAAGCCCAGGTAAACAGGGCAATCTTAAGCAAGAGGAACACATTTAGAGGCATCACATTCCCAGACTTCAAAATATACTACAAGACTGTAGTAACCAAAATGGCATGGTATTGACACAAAAACAGAGACATGGACCAATGGAAGAGAACAGAGAGCCCAGATATTAAACCATATACATACAGCCAACTGATCTTTGACAAAGAGATCAACAATATATACTGGGGGAAAGAATTTCTATATAATGAATGATGGTGACATGGCGCCTGTAGCACTGCTCAGCGCCCGTAGCACAGTGGTTATGGAGCCAGCCACATACACAAGGCTGGTGGGTTCAAACTCATCCTGGGCCAGCTAAACAACAAGGGCAACTGCAACAAAAAATAGCCAAGCATTGTGGGAGGTGCCTGTAGTCCCAGCTACTTGGGAGACTAAAGCAAGAGAATCGTTTAAGCCCAAAAGTTTGAGGTTGCTGTGAGCTGTACACCACAGCACTCAACTGAGGGCAACATAGTGAGACTCTGTCTCAAAAAAAAATGATGCTGAGGAAATTGGAAAATTGAAAATTGCCACATGCAGAAGAATGAAACAGAATCCATATTCCTCAGCACTTACATCAATTTGTTCAAGATGGATAAAAGATATAAATGTAAGGCAGAAAAACCATAAGAATTCTAGAAATAAATGTTGGAAGAACTCTTCTAGATATTAGCTGTGAAAAGAATTTATGTAAATGTAAGAAATGAAACCATAGAATGCTAGAATAAAATGTAGGAAAGACTCTTCTAGACATCAGCCTAGATGAGGAATTTATGAAAAAGACCCCAATGGTGGGTGGCACCTGTGGCTCGAAGGAGTAGGGCACCAGCCCCATATGCCAGAGGTGGTGGTGGGTTCAAACCCAGCCCATCCAAAAAACTGCAAAAAAAAAAAAAAAAAAAAAACGCTGTCAATCACAGCAACAACAAAAGTAAATAAATGTACTTTGTTAAATTAAAAAGCTTCTGCATAGCCAAGGAAATAATTAAAAGAGCAGATAGACAAACTACAGATGGGAGAAAATATTTGCAAGCTCTACGTGGGATAAGGAACTAATGATCAGAACCTGCAAAGAACTCAAGCAAATCAGCTAGGAAAAGGTAAACAACCTCATTAAAATGTGAACAAAAGACATGAACAGAAGATTTCAAAAGAAGAAAGACAGATGGCCAATAAACATTAAAAAATTCTCAACGTCCATAATCATCAGGGAAATGCTAATTAAAGGACTTATGGCATATCACTTTACCCTAGTTAGAATGGCTTTTATTAAAAAGTCCAAAACAATAGCTCTAGTGTGAATTCACAGAGAAAGGATCACTTACAGACTGTCAATGGGACTGCAAATTAGTACAACTTCAATGAAAAACAAGATGGGGATATCTCAAAGCATTAAAATTAGACCTACCATTTGATCCAGTAATCCTACTATGGGTATTTACTCAAAAGAAAAGAAGTCATTTAATCAAAAAGACACCTGTCCTTAATGTTTATTGCAGGACAATTCACAAAGATTTGGAATCAACCCAAGTGCCCATCAATTCATGAGAGAATTAAGAAAAAATTACATATGTATACTATGGAATACTATTCAGCTATGGGGAAGAATGGCTTAATGTTTTTGCAATAATTTGGAGGAAAGTGGAGGCCATTATTCTAAATGAAGTATCTAAAGAATAGAAAAACAAACTCCATGTGTACTCACTATTAAATTGGGACTACTGAGGACAAATGTGCATAGAGGAAAATGATGGAAATCAACCGGGAGGGAGAAGGCAGAGGGGATGGGTGAAAATCTATACAGTGTACCATGAACACTATTTGGGTGATGAGTGAGCTATGACTACAACTCCAGGATTATTAAAGCAGTACATGTAGCCAAAAAATCTGTACTTTAAAATTACTTTAAAAAAAAGAATAAAAAAGACAAAGATTTTTATAATTTTGATTGATTCCTTCTCTGATATTTTTCCTTTCCATATCAAACTCTTAATTTCTCATTAATGAACTTTTCATTATTCCTGGAGAACAATTTTTTTTTTTTTTGAAATAGAGTCTCATTTGTTTCCTTCAGTAGAGTGCCTTAGTGTCATAGCTCACAGCAACCTCAAACTCTTGGGCTCAAGCTATCCTCTCATGTCAGCCTCCTGAGTAGCTGGGCCTATAGGCACCTGCCACAGCGTCCAGCTATTTTTCATTTTAGAGATGGGGGACTTGCTCTTCCTCAGGCTGGTCTTGAACCTGTGAGCTCAGGCAAGCCACCTGCCTCAGCCTCCCAGAATGCAAGATTACACTCATGAACCACGCACGTCCAGCCCCCAGAGAACAATTTTAATTATTTATTGTAGGGAAGGTCTACTGACAATGAATTTTTCCCTTTCCTGTTTTTCAAATCTTTATGTCTTCTTTAATTTTAAAGAATAGTTTCATTATATGGAATTATAGGTTGGTGAGAGTTTTTTCTTTTCTTTTCTTTTCTTTCTTTTTTTTTTTTTTTTTTTTTTTTTTTTTTTTGGCCAGGGCTGGATTTGAACCTGCTACCTCTGGCATTTGGTGCCAGCACCTTACTCCTTTGAGCCACAGGTGCCGCCCAAGTGAGGGTTTTTTCAACAATATTTTTCACTCCACTCTCTTTAGAATATATAGTTTGAATTATAAATCTAATTTTACCCTTTTTCAAGTGTCTATCCAGTTTTTTTAGCAACTTTTTTTCATTTATTTTTTATTTGTACACATTGATGGCACAGAACTGCAATTTTGCTAAATTGATATACTACACTATGGTAAAGTCAGGGCTTTTCCTGAAGGTATCATTGACGTAACATGCATCATATTCACCAAGCCAGCTCTGATTTTCCACCTCCTTCACACGCCCCTGCTAAGTCTTCATTGTACATCTTTCCATACTCTGTTTCCAGCATCATTTATTAAAATATTTATGTTAGCCTGAGGGAATCCAATTGCTAACATTGCCGTATACTTAATTTCCACATGTACTTATATCTATTCATTGCTGTATATTCTATTCTGCTGTTCTATTTGTTTATACATATACCAGCAGCATTTTGATTTAATTATAGACACTTTAGAATATGTTTTAATATCTTGTAGGGTTTTTTCTTCCCCAGTATTTTGCTGCCTAAGTTTTTTGTTTGTTTTTTTTGTATGAATTTTAGTATCAAATTGTTTCATACAATAAAACAAGTGTTATTGGGGGTTATATTAATTTATAAATTAATGGAGGAAGTACTGACACTTTTAGTATGTTGGATTCTCCTATTCAAGAGCAGAGGGTATTTTTCAATGGTTCAAGTTTACTTTTCCATCCTTGAGAATTCTTTTGCACATTTCTTAGTAAGTTTATTTCTAAGTATTGTTTCATTTTTGTTGTTAATGTAAATGGGATTTCCGTAGCTTGTTATTTTTGTGTTTATGAAGGCTGATGATTTCTATGTATTAACTTGATATTCTGCTACCTTGCTGAATTTTATTGACTGAGTTAGGTTTGTGAGGATTCTGTTGTGTTTTCCACATTTAATTTTCAAGTAGAGATAATTTTGCTTCCTACTTGTCAATACTTATGCCTCTCGTTTTTCTTCTCTTCTTTAATTACATAGCACAATGCTATTTTGTGCAGGACACAGCACAGATCTCTGCCTTCTTTCTGATTTTTCTGGAGATGCTCCACATCATACTATTAATTCTAAGGAATAATTAGTGTTAAAAAGTCCCATAATTTCTATTTTCTTGAGTATTTTTATCAGAAATTACCGAAGGCTTTTCATCATTTATAGAGCTAATTGAATGATTTCACCTTAGATCTACTGATATAGTATATTAATGAATTTCTTAATTTTGGACTATCTTTCATAAGTAGGATAAGTTACAGTTTGCCAAGGCATACCATTTTTTTAATGTGGAATTGGATTATGTTTGCTAATATTTTATCTATTGTGTTTACATCAATATTTATAAGTGATATTGGCCTGAGTTTTCTTTTTGTACTATATCAATGTCATAGCTTTGTCATAAATAGAAATATTGCTTTAGTTTTCATACTCCAGAACAATTTTAAAAAATATAAGAACTAATCTGGAAAATTACTACAATTCCACTGTGCAGATGATCAGAGCTGGTTGCTGTGTGTGTGGTGTGTGTGTAGTAATAACTTAATAAATTTAACTACTTAATCTATGAAAAATTGGCCTGTTCATGCATTTTATCTCAAAATCTCTAAATGAGGCAAATATTTACTTAATTTATCTATTTTGTTCTGAATTTTCAAATTTATTTGAATAGAGGCCTGAAAAGCTGTCCTTTATACTTATGAATTTTTTTTCCTAATTCAACTGGTAGCTTCTGCTATCATTTTTTATTTTGTTCTATTTTTACATCTTTCTCTAGATCAAATTATTCAGAGGATTATTTATTTCATTGTCTTTAATAAACAGAATTTGACTAATTAGGTTACAGTTTTTATATTCTGCTAAATTTTTTTTTATTTCTGCTTGTTATCTTTATACATCTTAGATGATTTCTTTGGTTTATTTTGTTCTTTTCTATTTTATTTTGAGTTAAATATCAATTATTAACATTTTATTATTTTATTTCTGCTGATAAAGTGTTCATTAGGATAACTTTTCCTCTGAATACTATTTAACTGCATCTCTCAGATTTTGTATATACGGTTCCCATTTTTGCTGTTTTCTAGATATTCAGTTATTTGTTTGCGTCTTCCCTTTCACTCAAAAATTGTTTAATGGAAGATGTTTATAGTTAAATATGGAAGAATCATTTTTGAAGAAAATGTTTTCTGGTTATAGCACTGCTGTTTGGATGTGTTCTTTATAATATTTCTATTTTGTGGAACTTAGTAATATATTATTTGTATCCTGATATACGTTCAAATTTTTTGAATAGCCATGGATGCTTGAGAAGATGTACTCTTCATTATTGGAGCATTAAAACATGTTTATCAGTTCTACATTATTATGTTGTTTTCTTCTTATAGCTGTTCATTGACCATTGTCTGCTTGATTTGTCTTATACCAAAAGTGGGGTAGTAAAATCCCATTATTATTGTATTTCTGAATGACAGCCTGGCTGGCTACAATCTGTCTTCATAGTATAGTTGAGTTTTACAAACATGCCCCTTCTTAGTTGCATTGTTTACATTTTGCTTTTTTGTAAAAGCCTAATTATTTATCCCTTGAAATTATTTGATTGTTTCTTCTGGTTACTTTAAGAACTTTGTTTTCTTCAATTTTCAGTCTAATGCTTTTACTAGAATTGGTCTTGGAGCTGTTAGTTTAGGTTAATTTTTCAAGGGTCTAATAGACCCTTTAAACACGTATACTCAGGTTTCCTTTCATTTCTAGAACTATTTCTAAGGTTATAGTTTTCAATATTAGTTCTGTCTGTTCCATTGTTTTCTTTAACTTTTTCAAGGATAGTGATGATATAAATGGTGTTTTTTTATTTTTTATTTCTACCATTTTTCCCAAACTCACTTTCACTTTTTCTTCTTTTTAAAAAATTTCAGTTTAAGTCTTGCTAATCATTCTACCATTCTCTGATGCTCTTTATTAAATTTTCATTTAAGTCTATTCTCCCTTGAACAGTTTCCTATCTATTTTTGTTTCTGAGATAATTTTACTTTTTCTTCCATTTATTTCCTGAGATCAATTAACTCCTTTTTTCATTTATTCTTCTTTTCTTCATTTGTTTATTTAGTTTTAAATGTTCTGATCTAAGACACTTTTTCCTATACTCCAATGTTCATTTCAAACCTCAGCCGTTCATGTGAGTATATATTTAACTAGTTTCACAATATTGCCTTATATTTGTGATGTTGATTTATGGTTTTGTGGGGGAGTGATGGTGGGATTTTACTACTTAAGGTATATTGAATATTTCTTCTGATTTGTTGTAAAAACATGAGTCAGGGTATTCAGTGACTCCCTAATTTGTAGTGAAGACCAATTTAGTTTTTTTTTTCTTTCCACTTTATTTATTTTTATCTTTTTGCTGGTGGTGTCAGAGAATCCGGGGAGAAGTTAAACCCTTATCATTGTCTGTAGCTGTCAGAAGGGTAAGGTATTTTTTTGGTTTGTTTGAAATAAAACCGTTCAGATATAGAAAAGTTTTTTTACACCTTCTACTTTTTTATCCCATTTCTTTCTAGTTCTTAGAACTAAGTTAGTGAATGGATTTTCATAGATATTTTTATGTGATTTATAATTATTACATAAATACAGAATTAGCAAAGAATATATTTTTGTATGTTTTCCTATTAATTCAAACAGCAAATACCTTACAAATTTAGCAACATGCTTTTCTCCAAAACATTGCTTTCGTAATTTGTTCATTTTGACACACAATGATTCTAGTAAATTTTATTTTATAAATCTGTGCATTTTTAAATTCATGTATTTTACTGTTTATGAAAATTATTTCTTATTTTTAGCAATTACATCAGGATTTTTAGAATATCTTTCTAATTTATTTCTGCACATGTGTCAGAGTTTCACTATGATACATGCACACACATATACACACACAGATGGTCATGCCAAACATATGTATACACATTTTAAGAAAGGAAAACACTACATTAAAATTGTAATACTAAATGTATGTCAGTTACAAAAGATGAATACAAGTCACACTGAGCACCTCTTATAATTACAGAAGTCAATCATGACTTGAGTATTACAAAATACAGATTTTTGATATCCTCTGTGTATTTGTGTGTGTTTGTGTATATGTATATTATATATATATCCACACACATATATATGTAGTTACAGATACGTAAAAAAGCTATGCTATGTCTATATCAACATAAGTACAATAGAATATGTATTAATGGAAATATATTTGTATGTATACATGTATGTGTAATAGTTGACTATTTTAAGTTGCACATGAACTTTATGGATACCCCATGTGTACATACACACATGTTTTTTATCCTTGTAATATTCTTATTATGTTTTAGATTATGATCAAGGTTATGCTGGCTTGGTAGAAAGAATCTTATGTTTCCTTTTCTCTCTTTTCTCTACAATAGTTCGTGAAATATTGATATTATTTCTTTTTTGTAAATTTGGAAAAAAGTGGTAAGTAAGGGCTTTTAGGCTAGAGTTTTTCTTTGTGAGAAGTATTCAATAATGTGAATAAATAATTCCTTGAAGGCTATGTCCTACTAGTTCAGAAGTTGTGTTTTCAATTTATAATGATTAAAATGTGTTCTATTTTTCATTTTTATTTCATTGCTGAGCTGTAGGTTATTCAGAAGTGCTTTGTTTAATATCCAGGTGATTAAAGATTTTCTAGTTTCTTTCATCATTAAATGTAGCTTAATTAGACTGTGGTAAAAGGGTGTCATCTAAATGATGTCAATTTTTTTACATTTTTTGAGGGTAGTCTTTATTGCCCAGCATATGTTAATTTGGATTAATGTTTTATGAATACTTGAAAACAATGTGTATTTGGCAGTAATTTAATACATTTCTATAAATATTAGTTAGGTCCAGAATTTGCTCATTGTATTTTTCAGATCTTTTATGTAATTTTTACTAATTTTTTTTTTTTTTGGTTTGCTTCTTCTATTGTATAATGAGAGATGTAAGTTAAGGCCTCCCAATATAGTTATAAGTATGTCTTTTTCTTTTATTTTTATCAAATTTTGCTTTTGCAAAATGGAAGATAAGTTGGTAAGATTCCATTATCATTACAAAAAGTCCTTTTGAATCTCTCTTAATTCATCTTGTTTTTAAATTCTAGTGTGATATTAATATAGTAACATTAACTTCATTCAGTGTGTGCACAGAACATCTTTTCCTATCTTTTTTATTTTCATGATTTTTGCATTCTTATATGTGTATCTCTAATGAGTAGCACATAGTTAGAATAGAATATACCTATATAGAATATGTGTCTCTGGGCAGTGCTGTGGCTCAAAAGGGTAGGGCACTGGCCCAATTTGCCAGAGGTGGAGGGTTCAAACCCAGCCCCAGCCAAAAAAAAAAAAAAAAATGGGTCTCTGAAATGGATATGTTACTTAAGTAAACTTAAAAGTTAATTTAATTTGCACCAAATCTGAAAGTTTATTACCAAATCTATTTCTCTTGCCAAGTCATGTTTTTAATGCCTCTATTTATGATTTTTCAGTGAAATCAAGTAACAATATAAATACATTAATAATAAAGTATCAACAACAGAAGCATCAAAACAATTTAATAAAAACCTACCTCATCCAATTATAAAGGTTCATTGGAAAAGTGAAAACACTAAAATTTCTTGTAAACTAAGGCCAATATCATTCAAATCCTAAATCAAATTTGATCACCCCTGAGTACAAACCACACATCCTTAGCCAGAAGGTCTCTTCTTGCTTGGGTAGATCTGAAGTTACTCCAGAGGCTGCAGTCTGGGCTGTCTTTCACGGGAATGGATGAAATTCCTTGCCATCTTGAAAAAGAAAGTTCAATGCCAAATTTCTGAAAAGCCTCACTTTTGTACAGTTCAAAGAGTTTATAGAAAACACAAGATTATCATAGTATTGAAACCTTTATTCCACACTCAGAACGCAAGTAGTACATGTTCTTAAAGTGATTACCTCAACAAAATCAAATTCCCAGAAACCAGTACTTAGTGTTGACAACTCAGTGGAGTCTGAGGAATGGGTTTGACCTGAGCGTCAGCCTCAGGAGGTTTCCAGAGTCTACTTACTGAGATACTAACTAAAAATTGGGAGAATGCGACAGGTGCTTACTTACCCAATTGGCAGGAAAATCACCCTATATAGCCTGTCACTAGCAATATTTGAAAATTTGTTTTGTTGGCCTCTCCTGTCACCAGGTGTCCTTGAGATGTCTTTCCTTTCTATTCATTCTTTACATTGTTACTCTTTATGAAGAATAATGAATAATGTTTTTTTTTAAATACGCTTTAAAAATAATGTTTTAAAACTCTTTTATTTTTATTTTCAACGTAATATGAGAGTACAAATTTTTAGGTTGCACTGATTTCAATTCTAAGATAAGGTTCCAGTTGTAGTTGAGCCCTTCACCCAGGGATCTATTGAACAATCTCACATTGTGCACATTAGATGAGATCCCGCCACTGCCCCCCCCCACTCACCAATTGCCCTCCCTCTTCTCCCCTCCCTCTCTCTCCTTCCTCCTCCCCCTTACTAGACTATATTTGTGTTTCTTGTGCAGGCTTGTGGTTGTCTATATATTGGTTTCATATTAGTATGGAGTATATTGTTCTTTTTTCATTCTTGAGATACTTTACTAAGAAGAATGTGTTTCAGCTCAATCCAGGTAAACACCAAATATGTAAAGTCTTTTTCTTACGGCTGAATAGTATTCCGTGGTATACGTGTGCCATAGTTTGTTAATCCATTTATGGATTGATGGGCATTTAGGTTGTTTCTACAGTTTGGCAATTGTGAATTGAGCTGCAATAAACATTCTGATGCAAATGTATTTGTGGTAAAATGACTTTTGTTATTCTGGGTAGATGCCTAGTAATGGAATTGAAGGATCAAATGGAAAATTGAATTTTAGTTCTTTAGGAATTCTCTGTACTTCTTTCCATAGAGGTTGTATTAGTTTGCAGTCCCATTAGCAGTTAAAACTCTTTCTGAGTTGTGTGCGGCATCTGGCTATCACAAAGTGAATAATATTGATAATATTTCTTTCTTTGCTCATCCTTTTGGATGATGGTTTGCTCTTCAGGGTAGTGACCTGTAGCATATTTCTGAAATAAAATAGCAGTTGATGCTTCTGCAACCAGTGTCCCCAAAGCATGTGAAGACCGACACCACTTTTGTGTTCCTGTTAATATTGACTTCGATCAGCTTTCAACTAGCCCAGGCTTTGCATTTTTGCTATATATTTTTCTGTGATATTGAGATATACCTCTAGTAAAAGTGTTAACCTATATTCTTACATTTTAATCAATTTTTTAAAGAACTTAATTAAAAATTATTTTTTTATTATTATTACATTAATGCAAACATGGGGTACAGTGTAGTGTTTTCATATACATGAAATACTTTCATCAAGCTGGTTCACA